>NC_088642.1:11054912-11414112 GCF_036013475.1 Columba livia | reverse complement strand
TAATGTTGGGGAAAACAAACAAACAAACAGACAAAAACAAACCAAAAAAAAAGCACAAAAAACCCACCAAAATCACAACAAACCAAAAACAACAACAAAAAAGTAACCACAACCCAAAACAACAGAAAAACAGCAATGGAAATTACTTTGTCAGTATGCAGTGATGCTCTGTTACTTTTTGGTTACAAACGCCAAAGTCAGTAAAATAAGAAAACGTCCAAATCCATGAGCAAGAGGCTGATTATTCTCCCTTCTTCATCAACCTGTGCTAGCCTGTGCTTACACAGGCTGAGAAAATAAAAAGCGAGGTCTGGATTGCTGTTATTCATGCTGTCGCAGAGTCCTGCATTCCCAGCCCTGGCAGAGGACACTGTTGCATGAGTTACCGCACAAACATAGAGCAGGAGGAACAGCCTCTGTGCCAAAACATTTGTGTTTTGGAGTCCAGATGGAGAGGCAGCAAGATGCAGATGCAGAACATCAGGGTCAGTGCTACATGATGGTGTTGGTGGCACATCAGCAGCGAACACTTTCAAAGCCTTTGGAGCATACAACAGCAAAGGAAGCAATGGAGGGACTGGCAGCAGTCGCTGCCTTTCGAGGGTCAGACACGGAGATTTAAACCAAGGCTCTGCAAGGTCATGCTAGTGAGTATCATCAACTCTTGCATCTGTGTCTGTATGACACTTTGTTTGATACTAAATATATGACACCAAAGAAGGTGTCTATATGACACCTTTTTGTCATCACCATAGATCATTTAACTGGGAAGTAATTTCATAGAATCATAGAATTGTTTGGGTTGGAAGGGACCTGCAAAGGCCATCTAGTCCAACCCCCCTGCAATAAGCAGAGACATCTGCAACCAGATCAGGTTGCTCAGAGCCCCGTCCTGCCAGGCCTTGAATGTTTCCAAGGATGGGACAGCGACCACCTCTCTGGGCAACCTGGGCCAGTGTTTCACCACCCTCATAGTAAAAAATTTCTTCCTAATGTCTGGCCTGAATCTCCCCTCCATTAGTTTAAAACTATCACCCCTTGTCCTGTCACTATAGGCCATACTAACAAGTCTGTCCTCATCTTTCTTACAGGCTCCTTTTAAGTACTGAAAGGCTGCAATAAGGTCTCCCCAGAGCCTTCTCTTCTCCAGGCTGAACAGCTCCAACTTTCTCAACCTTTCCTCATAAGAGAGTTGTTCCAGACCGCATTGTGGTTTATGTGAATTTGCCTATTCAAACCCTGTCTCTCTCCATAGTATGGAAAATTTCCATTATTCTTCTTCACAGACATTTTAGGATGTAATCACACAGCACTGATTTATTGGGATCTTGTCACAGGGTAATGTTTGCACAAGGAGTCAAACCTCTCAGACCAGTCAATCACTGCCTAAATGGTGACAAGGAGTCTCCATTGCAGGAGTCCTTGCAGCGGCCTTTCAGAAGTATGAGGTAGGACTCCCCGAACTGCTGGGCTGCCCAGTTCTTACAGTCCTGCTGGCCATGCTCCATTCCATGCATGATCCCTTGCTACAAATTGTCTTAAAACTTCATACAAGATACCTCCTTCTTGTCTTAAAAACATACAAAAGACTGTCCTTCATGACTAATTTTGCATCTGTGAGAGCTATTTCTACTGGTCATTTGCAACTGTCTTTCCTATGTTCAGCTTTGGCTGCACTAAGGAGCCTCAGGGATTCTCCACCCTGGTGTTAATCAGCACATTGAAGGGTACAAGTAGGGTCTGTCAGTCGGTCTATGCACAATGGGGCCAGGATGGGGGAATGTCTGGGCTGTCCAAAATCTCCACGTGGAGCCCCCCTGCAGCAGAGTCAAATGCTGTGCTGTGAAGTTGGCTAGGAGGTGGGTCCATCCCCGAGTCTCACACCTGCCTCTTCCCCCACCAGGCTGGTGAGCTCCTGTACCACCCAGAGAATTAATGACTAAGAGTGGTGGGTGTGCACACAGGCACAGCCCCCATACTTGGCTGCACCACAGCTGCAACTATAAGACAAGTTTGAATATCACCCTTACATCACAATTATAACTTGCATTCTATAGATCTTGACACATGCTTCTCAGCTTCTTCATCAAAAGGCAAGAACTGGCCGCTGTCTTCTAGATCCAGTGCAGATGTCTATTTTATCATTATGTGTTTGCTTAATAACCAGTTGAAAATTAGAAGGGAAAGTAAGGTATGCAGCAGGTTCCTTGTGTGACAAACATTTGTACTTAGAGTGGCTCCAGAAGAGCATGCTCACTGACTACTTCATTACAAAAGACTTGCAAACGGCAAGGCATGTCCACACTGCTGGGCTTTTCCACAGCCCGTGAAGTTCATGCTCTGCATCAGCTGCTTTTAGTCAGTCTTGAAGGATCATTTTCCATGCTGCAACATGACTTAAACACAATTTCTCTTCCCCTTGCCTGACCTGATTCCTCAAGCTCAGTGTTTGTCAGTAATAGAAAAGAATGTGATTTTCTCTTCCCATATGTGAAGGCATTCTTCTTCTTGCAGGTATTTTGAGAGTAGCAATATCTCCTATTTACAGGGAACATCTTCTCTTCCTACACCATGCCAAGGAGTTAAAAGATCAGAGTCCAAACACTGTCCTGCAGCTCCAGCATCAGAAACCACCACATCTGCAGGCAGTCAAGACTATAACAAACCTCCGCCATGGCTGGATTGCTCACAGGGACAACAGCACTGATCAGAAATATGAAGCAGTTTCCATATGGGGAGGGATTGAACAGCTAAGGATTTATTTTGGAAAGGAAGCAACAGAGGAGGAGTGATAGAGGTCTCTGAAGTCAGCAGTGAACCGTGTGCTGTTTTTCATAATGCAAAATCTAGATGCATTTTATTACATGTCTAATAAAATTACCAGGTGGTAGGTTCAAGGCTAATAAAGTATACATGGTTTCAGAAGAAAATCTAATTCAGGGAAGAAAAGTCTGTCCTGAGCTCCTGAACATCTTGAAAAGAGTGTTGCCAGCTCTGCATTGCCTGCTCTATTCCTTGTGTGAATGATAATTGAGGAGAAGAGAGAGCTTTTTGGACCTAAATGCTCCCTTGGAAATAGAAGGTAAAACCTCTTCCATGCAGATTGGAGGCTGTGGTTTATTATAACAAAAACAGAATCAAACTATATAGCAACCCTGCTTTAGTGTACCTGCTTTACTGGGGTGGTGGACGAGCTGATATTCAGAGGTCCCTTCCAACCACAACTATTTTGTGACTCTGTGTGACCCTGGCTATAGGACACAAAGCACTGTTCCTCCTAAGGGCAGACTGGGGACTTTTTATAGGATCTGGGGCACCTGGGACTCCTGTTTTTTCAGAGAGGCCAGGAAGAAAACCCCCCTTCCAACAACAGCTGGGTATTTTGCTATTGTCTTATTCAGAAAAGAGATAGTCCAGTATCTGATCAAACCGCTGACTGGTGTGGCTTGGAGACTTAAACCGCTTCTGACTGCTGCTGTAACAAGATCATGGCAGGGCTTGCCAGGTGTCTTTATTCATTATTAAGTTACAGAGCCCTCTTTCTAATATTCGGATTCTGTGCTCATTTACCCAGGGATTAATTGGTTTATTTGCTCCATGAGTCACTGCCCGCTGTTTGGAGAGCAAATCTGTGCTGCCCTGTGCTGTACGTGGAGCCGAACGTGGTTAGATGTACAGTGATGATGGGGCAGCTTGCTGCTGAACTGCACCAGCAGCTGGTGGCACTGAGCTGCTTAATGCTTTTTTAATGCAAATGTGCTTACAGAAGTATTTAATTGCAAGTCTCAAACTGAACATATGGTATCTGTCCATATTACATATTACATCCAAAAGCCTGGGGTGGCCTGAGCTATTTCCATATGAACTTCACAAAATTATATTGTCCTTTCATAAGCAAGAGTGAAGAGCAGGAGACATATTTTATCTAGTTGATGTACACAACGAGTAGCATTTTTTGGTGATTAACTGTTGCTGTTCTGCAACGTTTGAAAACTCAACCAGAAGTAGGAGCTTGGAGAAAAATGGGTGCTTGTGGTGTGTAAATGAAGCATTGCTAAGTCAAAAATAACCCACGGAAACAGGACACTGTTATTTACAGTGTACATAAAAGTAAATCATAGCAAAAGAATGGGCCAGATTGGTGCTGGAGAACGCACAGACGTTTTTTCTGCTAAAATCAGTAGGTGAGCTCACGGCTAAATTACAAGTGCTGCAGGAAAACACAGTTAAATGAAATGTTTCTAAAATACAAGTACTCTCTTTATTCATGTTCTTCTTGCAAGTAGAATGAAAGGCACTAACTTTTAAGTTGGAAGATTTGGCATTCAACCATAAATTAATCTCTTATCCATTGCCATGAATGTCATCCGAGATATTTGGGAGCACCATGAGCCTGGCTGTGATTGGTAATAGTTGCGTATTCTCAGTGCTTTGGAGAGTAAGACTTCTCATTCATCCTGCTGGGACCAAACCCAAGGGACTTCGAGTTGGTTGTGCACCAAAGGTCAGGAGCAGAGACCAATTATACCAAGGATTTAACAAACAAATATGTCAGAAAACAGAAATGAGGTATGAAATAAGAATTTTAAAACATTTTATTGCTTGGAACTTTTTTGGATTAGAAAATTTAAAATGCTCTTCAAATTACCTGCAATTTTTCCAAAGAAAACACCTGAATTACGATTAATTGGCATTTTCCAGTGTTAGCGTCTGCCTGGAGTTTTTGACCTGGCCTGTTCCACTGACAGACAGTCCACTTAACAGGGAGCTCCTGAGAAAGTTAAAAAAGTGGGACTTTCTTTTCAAGTCACATAGTTTAACATGACAATGTGAAGACCAAATTAATCTGATAAGTTGTTCACAGTTAATCATTTAACCATTTCAATGGATGCACACATGCATAGATCCATTTAGATGACACTTGGGTCATATTACTTCAACAATTAATAGAGACAGTCGATTTGTTTTGTGAGATGAGTTAATTTGTTTTGCAGTGTAAAGTCTCACTTCTTTGTGGAACACAATTGCAGCAAATATTTCAGGTAACCCCATCTTCTCAGTTACTGACTGTGAGCCCTCCAGTGACATAAGTGACTATGTACCAGTCACATTGTGGGCATTAATCATGTTGGGATTGAGTAAGAGATAAACATGATGGTGAGGAGAGGCTCTGGGAGACAGTAGGAGAGGGTAGTTTGGAATAAAACAGTGTGTGCAGCATCACTGTCAAGCAGTAGGGGCAGGAGCCTGTGAATGCACCCTGCCCGCCCCACACAGCATATTCCACAATCTCAGCATCCACAAAGTGCTATTAATAATTTTCCTGGGAGCCTGGAACACACCATTGTTCTACATAATGAAAGGAAAAGTAAATAAAATAACTCCTATTGTAGCTATTTTAAAATACTCAATCCGTGGAATGCTGCTTTTTAAAAACACTCTGGTTTGGGTTTTTCCCTCCATGTGGACCAGCTCTGGTATTTTTCTAGTCAGTCAAGTTAAATCAAAAATAAAAAATTTAACTTTTTATTTTAACTGTTTTATAGCAAACAAGGCATTAATCGGTCTTTGAACATCCTGCTAGATTGTGAGCTTCCAGAGTGTTTGTAGAAGCTTCCCCCCACCTCTTTTTTGGTGGTAATATATGTTCGGAAGCAGTTGCGGTTCTGACACCTGTGTCAGGAGTTCTTCAGATGACATCGGGATAGATACCAAAAACACACCCTACCATCTTTGAAAACAAAGATTATACACAGCAGCATTGATCTATATCACACTTAGTCTTTGAGGTGTATATGAAATCCTGGATGGCTGACAGGATGACAAAGGAGCATTTCTGGCAACCTCTGGCATGATGGAAACAGTCTGTGTGTTCATGAAAAGTCCAATCGTTTTTTATTTACTATTTTTCCTCCATTATTTATAAAACATCACAGCAACATAAATATCCTACATGAAAAGCTTATTGCATCCTGTTTAAAATAGCTGTTTTGTTGCATACAAGCCATATTTCCTGGACATTTGAAACTGAATTTGCTGGCCAATGTTCCCCAGTGCTTAGAGGAAGATTTATTCTGACAAACACAGGTTAATGTGCATGCACGTCTCTTTAAGTGCCTGTAGTGTTCAAACCTGGATAGTAAAGTACCTTTGCTGAGGATTTCTGCAGGGATGCTGCTATATGAGACTTCTGATCAAGTTTGCTGGATTTTACAAAATGTAAGTAGTTCCATCATGAATGGTGCAAAAAGCTGCCACAGAGCTAGCACGTGATATTAAATGGATTACCAAAAAGCCTTTCTGCTGGCTGTGGTGTTCGCCTGCCTACCTCCTGGAAACAAGCACAAGAACATTTTTTGTGAGGGGAAAAGAACAGCCTGTTTTCAGAGAAGTATCATGATTTGTCCCCTAAGGGTTCATTGAAGAATATTATTTAGAGTAATTATTTTTCATTGGGATAAGAAAGCCTGTAGGATTTTAGATTTTGTGCGGGTTCTGGAAAAATCCCAGTTAGTGAACAAACTTTCTTTTCTCTTTGTGGTAAAAGCTTATTATTCACAGCAAAGAATTCAGCCCAACAAGAAACTCAGATCTGGCTTCCATTTAAATAGCCCTCCTCCTCCTCCCCTCTCCTCTCCTCCGGCAGACTTTTGTGTTTCTTGCTAAGGTTTTCATTTCACCGCAAGTGTAATTCCAAGATGCAGTAACATTGTTCTCTTTATTGGGTTGTTTTTGGTTGTTGCTTAGTTGGTAATGCAGGCTGGTGCTCCGGGTCTGTGCTGTGACTCACCTCAGAAGAATGTTCTGAGTGTAGCTTTACCCCATACCGGTGGTGGTTTTCATTGCAAGGTGTATTTTTGTCCCCTCCCGCCTCCCCTCTGCTGCTGGCACTCTGCAGCCTCTCTGGGACTCGGGGTTCACCTGGTATATTGATATTTTGGCTTTGAACATTAGGAGAAAAACACCTCCAGTGCTGGAGGGACACCTAGCCTTTTGGATCTGGAAGTAAAGTAGAAATGAAGAAGAACAGAGATGGCTTTCATCTCGCATTTCCATGGTCATGACCTAAACCAAGCTGAAGCGGGCAGCCTGGCAGTGCCAGGGAGCACCGAGCATCTCAAGGGCGGGTGATGGCCCGTGGCCTCCGGCCAGCCCAGGGCTCCCCTTCGCTCTTCTGCAGCGAGCGGCTGCCGGCTGCCTCCTTCCTTACACAAACATCTCGCTGGCGTGTCATCCTCAATTACAGCCACGCAGCTGACGGTTTGCATTCATTAATCATCGCTCGGGAGGAATGCCGAGGAGGGAGTTGTTGTGCAGTTCCCTCTCTCATGTCCTTGCTGATACAAGGTCTTCTCACATTCTGGTATTAAAAACATGACCCTCTTTATCACTGTCTGCAGACAGGGTACAGCTGTGGTCAGCAGCACCAGGTTCCCGGAGGTGCAAACAACCTCAGCCTTTTGCTACCCCTGTTTTTCTTTTGTGGGTGCAGAGGACAAGCCTATGAGTGGTTCCACAGACAGAACCATGTGTCCTTGCACCAGAGCCGCCATGGGTATCCTGACAAGTGGAATGGGTGATGAAAAAGCTGAGGTGAAAGCTTCAAAGAGAAAAGCAAAGGGTGTCAATACTTTATGTGTCTCTGTAGTGTCAGAGTCAGGATTTTGCAATGAAGACGCAGGTTTTTGTGACTTAATAAAAACAGAGAGTGAGCTCTGCGTAGATCCCCAGAAATGGCAGAGCACCAGCACGTTCCCTCCACCCCACTGGGACTTGAGACACTGAGCTCCCTGCAGGATAATGCCCTACAGTTAGTAAACACAGACAATAGGACTTTTTTTTTCTCCCCTCTAGTGTTTTCACTGCCAAAACCAAACTTTATGTATAACAGATGGAGCCAGTCTGCAAAGTCAGAGTGCCTGCTCATCTCCCAGGCTTGACCTTCACATGTAGAAAATGGCAGGGAATTCATGCTATTTTAGCAATCTCTGGCAGCTTGATTCATTTTTAAGGGCTACAAAACATGTTTTGCATCTGAAATGGAGTTCATTAGAGTCACTGGATTTGCTTAGCATTGTGGCGATGTGTTTAAAAAGAAAACTAAAGAGAAACCCTATAGTAGGGCTGGCTTTCTGGGTCTGCCAAAGATTCAAAAAGTATGAAATTAAATAGTATTCTAGCATAGAGTCAACTGCTGGGTTTCAAAGCATGGTCTTATTTAAATTCACTTTGGTGTAGTGCCTATTTTATTGAGCTTTTAAAGCAAAAATGAACAACATAGTCAGCTGTTGCCTTGCAAAACATTCCACCAACACAAGAAGTTACTGTCCCGTGGCTTATGGTTCCCCTGTGTCCAAAAGCATTGAAAGAAAGGAGATAGGGAGCAATGCCTGGCTGTCCTCTATATGCAGGTGTGTGAGGAAGAGAGGTAGAACGCAGCCTGTTGTGTTGTGTGGTGCACGAAGAGGTACCCAGTGTTGCTGTCCCCACACTCGATGGTTGCACAGGAAAGACCTTTGCAGTGGTAGAGGGTGAATGAGGCCATGCCAGGACATCTTTGCCCCCAGCCACCATCACGAGGAGGGGTGTCTGCCCTGAGGACAAGGTGGGGTGGAAGATGAAATCCCCTTTAATCTGCACCCTCAACATCTCCTTTCTTCTTTGACCTCCTCCTTGGCCCCCTCCTTCCTCTTGAGGCTGAAATCAAGAGGTTGTTAACTGTACAGCCCTTTTCTTCTGGGAATGCTGGAGGAAGATGTGAAAATTAAGCAAGGGCTGCATAAAGGGAAGGCTGGGGAGAGCTGTACCTCACCTTCCAGCTCTTTCTGGTGCAGAAAAAATGTTTTGTGGGCTTTTCTCAGGCCATACCTCGATGAGGACCTTGGTTTGTATTTGCACTAGTAGTGAGCACTCACAGCTGCACCCAGAGCCAGTGAGAACCAGGCTCTGTAGGAACACTGAATGATGCAAAACCTCTGAAAAATAGTCCCGTTGTGGTCACAAATTGCTCCACAGTAATTGGAGACTTTTTAAATCCTAATCTGCCCATGTTTCAGCTCCCTACCTGGCAAAGAAAGGAGAAAACTGTCCACTAACTTCACAGAAACTCCTTATTTCTGTGTGTATCTAGAAGAGTGTGTACCTAGATCACCACATAAAATTTGCTATGTAAGAAGAAATATGTAGTCATTAGAAAACAGCTCTTGGACAACTCATTCATCTTTCTTTTCCCACTGGTAAAACCCTAATTCTGACTGAGTAGTTATGTTTTGTCTTTTGTGCTCAATGCAGTGCTTTTAATCCTATAATCTTTCCTTTTGGCTTTGGTTGCTGATCTCCAATCTGAATCCTATAAAATGCTTTTTGAAAATGCAGGCATGTTGCTGGAAATGTATACATGCTAGTAAATTTTCTTTATCTCTCATAGCAGTAATACTTTCAAAAAACTCTGTAGCACAGATAAGGACGTGCTGCACATGAATCTGTCCTTAGCTGACATGTGGTTTTGAAGTGTTTTCTTAGCCCATAGGCAAGATCTCCTCCAGTGTTTCCTTTCATCTGTTCGTGCTTGCATTGGTCAAGAATTTATTGCAAAAGGTGAAATGTCTTTTCTAAAAATGCAAAAACACGGATCTCCAGTCAGATGCTACAGAGTAGTCTACACATACAATGCAGATTTTTTAACTGCAAAAGTGAATTAATTTTTTGAGCTCAGTGAACACATTACCTGGTCACATCTGGGGTCCTTCTCATCTCTTCACTCTCCTGGACAGGGCTATTTTTTGCAGGCTTTCCCCATCCCCTTTCTGAGGCTGTATTTGTCACGTAGGTGCAGCAGTGAAGCAGCTGCCTGCCCAAGTACCTGGCAGTGACCGACAGCGCTCCTACCTCCCTCTTTCCTCCCGCAGATCATCCTGTCTTGTTTGTCCTGTCCCTGTCTGAGATTTACTTTCATATTGCAGGGCCTCTAGCACAATCTTGAAAAATATTTTCAGTTTTGAGGAAGAAACATCAGTGTTCCTCTCCCTGTCCCATTCGGTACTTGTTGTGGTGTGGATGTCACTGTGTCTCCTGCAAGCTGCTAGAATTATCTAAAAATGCTTAAGAACTTAAGAGGAATAACAAACAACACCTGGAATTAGAAATGTGCTAGTCATGTCACCCCTGCTACCTATGAGGTTAACATTTTTAATCTCTGCTTTTTTATCTGTGCGAAGGACAACCCCAGAGCAGACTTGTTTTCTTTGGCTGCCATGCTATCGCAAGGCTGTGCTTCTTGCCAGCGCTCTCCCATGATCCAGCCCTGTTCATCTTTTGAGTTTAATGCTTTTATTAAATGGTTCTCCACTGCTGATATTTATGTGGGGCAGAGTGTGCTCAAGAGAGGCCAGTCAAGATTTATATCCTGTCATGTAAAGCATGTTTTTTGAAATAATGGCATAATTGACTAAAAAAACAACTCCCTTTTGCAACAAGCCAGCCTATCATGATGGTTAGCAGAGTGACCAAGGGCCACTGGTGAAATTTCAGCTCTTGAAAAATGACTGTTGTATTTATTATGTAGGGAAAGCTTGCCACGTGCCTCTGTTGAATTGGCAGAAGTATACTGAGCCATAACCATAGCTCAGCTAGAAAAGAGTGTTAGTACAGCCACTAGTTCCTCTCATGTCTGAATGATTTGCTTTTGGGTGATGCTTTAAGGATTGTTCCTTAATTTTGGTTTACGAGCATAATTCTGCTAAAAATATCAGCAATTTTCTTGGAATTAACAGCATGTCGTATTCTCAGGCAAAAGCTAAAAGTTGCAAATTATTTGGGAAAAGCAGCAGTAGCTTGGGGATCTGGGCTGACTGGGATTTGAGGTTGGGCAGCACTGATTGCAGTGGATTTTCAGGCACATCTGCCACACAAAGTGCTGGTCAGAGAGAGTGCTGTGAATTGCAGGCACTGCTGCCTCTGCCTCCCTCGCAATGCTCACCAGTGTGTGGTTACTGACTTGCTGTGCTGTTTTGTTTCCCCCAGTACCAAGACTAGTGACAGGGGGTGTCAGGAGAGGATGGCTGTGCTGGAGGGCAAAAACTTCATGCAAGCGTCTGATTTTTTTGCATGCAGTGAGCTGGAGTACACGAGGTCCCCGCTGATGTGATTGCTTTGCAGTGAGCCTTTTCGTCATGCCCACTTTGTGAAAACCCGTGAGAATCATGTTGCTGTGCAGTGGGATGCCTAACCGTGTGGATACAAGAATCTCTGTCTCCTAAGTTTTCTCAAGGAGAACAAGGACTTCCCTGTTTTCTTTAACATTTGTCTATGCCAGACTTAATAGCCTATGTTAGTGCAAACTGCTGCCACCCTTGGAGAGATCCTGAGAAAGACCTTCTAACCAGACTTAGCTTTTGGTCCTAGACTTTCGATGCTGTCTCTTATTCCCTGTTGGTGCTACATAGTGCTAGCAAAGACAATACCCCATATTTTTTACCAGCTGCATTGTCAGCACTGGCTGTTTTTTAAACTTTCTGCCAGCTCTACATTTCCACAGGGTTACATGCCAGAGGTGGATGGAGTTTTGGAGGAGGTCAGTCCCGGATTTGGTTTGCATTGCCATGGCCAGGATGGAGGTTTAGAAGCCCTTGGGTGAAATCTCCTTGCTGCAGCTATAAGGCATTAAAACCCCTGGTTTAAAGGCTTGTTGCCTATAGATGTGCAGGTTCAGATATCTACCTGTCCATATACATATATGTAGGCA
Organism: Columba livia; assembly: GCF_036013475.1. Classification (NCBI taxonomy): domain Eukaryota; kingdom Metazoa; phylum Chordata; class Aves; order Columbiformes; family Columbidae; genus Columba; species Columba livia. The sequence continues at coordinate 11,402,369 of NC_088642.1, read as the reverse complement.
GATACTGGCCCACTGTGAACCCCATCTTACAGAGTCATTCTGAGCAAATCCAAATGTAGACCATCGCTCAGGTGGCATGAAGTACAAGCCAAAGTCCAGCCTTTGCATGGAACACCTGCTGGCAAAATAAATACTGCAATGGCCCCCTAAATCCATATTTACTTTGCACCGTTAAAATAAATCATGAAATGCAGCATTAAGAAGTTATTCCATTGCATACTTTACACGTTTCTTGTTGACAATTAAGTAGAAGCAGGCTGGTATCCATCCCCACTGGAAACATCCATGTCATGGTTTCATTCCAGGAAAATCATTTGAGTTGTTCTGTAAACTAAATGAGCTGATCCATAACCTTTTGTCTGGCTGTGCCAGGGGCATGTAATGCAGTAGGGGGGAGGCCTTTTCTCCTTCCTGCACTTCAGAGCACCCTCCAGGTCAGGTATGATCCAGGAATGCTGTTGTAATCCTCGTTTGGTTAGAGCAGACCATTTAGCTTGCAGGATGACATTGGAATTACTACTCCTTTCACAGGAGAGAGATTATGGCCATGTGGTTTTCCTTTCAAATTCGGGTTTTGGTTTCCATTTACAAGCAGTTCTTGTAAACAGAGTCTCTCTGCTTCATTTTTGCTAAAAAGCTTCTTGTCATAACACTCAGAGGGCTGGTTTATCTTGCCTTCAGATGGGTCCAGGTAGCTGGGGAGGCTGAATGCAAGCTGCTCTAGCTTGACATTTCCATTTGCAGCAAGAGCTTCAAAGTAAATCAGACCATGCAGCCTTGGGCCACCGGTGTTCAGCTGATAGCAGTTAACAAGGGGCGAAGATAGTGTTGCAGTGGATGACTTAGTGTGAGCTTAGATAAAACCATGGCAGATGGCAACACAAAAGCAGCACTGGGGAGAACTTTTGCTGTGTGTACCTCCCACCTTTAGCATCTCTGCTCCCAACTGTGCTGACGGGGACAGGCCAGATTTTGCCTGTGGTGCCCACCCAGAGCCAGTCCTCATGAATTTGTCTGAGCCCTCTGTGAACCTCCTCAAGGCTCTAACCTCTACTTCACCCCAAATATTGCGGTTTAGCGTTGCATGAAAAAGTACTTGTTATCTGGTTTATTTAAGTCTGCTGCCTCATCATTTCCTTGGGTCCTCCCTGGATTTTACAGAGCGAGACACAGCACAGCACTGCTCCTTACCCACTGCTCCTTACCCACTGGCTCCCCACTGTTCTTGAGTGTCAGCCCACTGTTCTACCTTGCTTTCATTGTCCCTTTTTTCTTTCCACTGAAAAGACCTTGCCTTATTTCCAAGTTTCCTGTGCCATACTGTTGCATGCTCCATCTCTTTTCTCTGGACTTCTTGCATTTGAAGGTCCCCTGCAAATGTGCCTGTATGGGTGTCCTTGGGACCTGGGGGTGCAATTTGCTTCATGTCTAGAGTTGCCTTCAGGAGCTTTGTCCCAGAGCTGTAAATCCTTGGACCCCCTTTCACCTGCCTTCAAACTGGTGCATTACAGAGTGGTTGACCCCACAACATATTTGGTGGCCACGGTGGAGGGAGTGCTGCTGGAGGCTGGGGATGCCAGGTGATGCTGTGTGCTGGGCACACAGCAGCATTCAGCCAAGGGGCAAAGAAGGGGTACCCAGGCTCTGCTCGGCTCTTTGGGCATCCCTGTGCAACAGTCCTTTGAACTGGCTGGGAGCGGGACTACTGGCACTAAACACCTTGGTGTCAAGGCAAGAAGGTCATTGCAGGAACGGAGCAGCTCTGTGGTGTCACCCCAGCTGCAGGGCTGCCTCATTGCTGTCCTGCTTTCACAAGACAGTGCCACACATTTCTAGGTCCTTTGGGAATGCTGGAGCAAAGAAAGTAGGTTAATGTCCTCCAGGGCTCTTGTGCGGTCATGCAGCAGGGAGATGCTGAGTTTCCATGCAGATCAAGATCTGCCTTTTCAGCTTATCCTGCCTGTGCTCCCCTGTTTTCAATTCAATGGGAAGCTTAAATGTTGCTTTTTTTAAAGTTTTTTTCACCTCTTCTGTGTGGATGCCATGCCAGACCTTATTCCTTTGCTTTCCTTTCCATCTCCTGGCCCACAGGGACAAATAAAGGCAGGCTGAGGCAGGGAAGACAGACAGGACCGTCCAGCACATACTCAGCATGGCGTAGTTGCAATGGTCTCCTGCTGTGTCCAATGCAAGTTGGCTAACCCAGGCTCTGCAGATGTGGGGGAAATTTGGATGCGATTCCTCATCTATTTAAATAGCTGAACTATTTGAATGCCCTGCCGAATCCAGGACAGGCAGGTCTCTAGGGCACCATACATACAGTGCAGTTCAGCACCACAGTGATGGTTTTGTTTTTAACCGCATTGATGATCCCATTGTGTTATATAAGGGGTTTGGCCATCTCTGTGTATTTTCATGTGAAATAGTGCCATTCTCTTGGCTTTATCCCCTGCACTAGACGTGCCTGCATCAAAATCTGTTTGCTGAGTGAGAAGCCATTAATGTTTCCAGAGATGATCCTCAGTGCATTGCTGGCTGATGCATTTGTTCTCTCCTCTTGTGTTTCTAAGTAGCAAAGAATGTATAAGTAAATAATGATTTGGGGCGAGAAATTGGAAATGGAAAAAATAACTTGAACAAGATTTGATAAAAATGCACTGTTTTGATTCAAACTCATGGGTTACAAGCATTTCCTGCAGGCCAGTGGGAATTGGAAGACTGTCTTTGTGGGACTTTGAAATCTTAGACATTTCAAAAGTGAGACAATATCTGTGCCTGTTGCAAAACATCAGACAGTAATCAAGTTGTATCTTAGCAAACAGCTATTTTAGGTAGTACAACCAGCAGAACAAAATCCAGCCTCTAGCTTACAGATAGGCCTCAGCGTAAGGATCATTCCTTTTAACCTGCCATCGCTTTGAGTATGTTAGTACATTTTTAACTTGTAGATTTTGAACCCATAGAGGGATCACTGTGATCTTGTAATAAGCTGTGTGGATGAGAGGAGATTAACCCCTGTTATTAGGAGTTGAGCTAAATCTATGTTGAAGGCACTAAGCTGAACCAAAACCCTGTGCCACTGGCAAAGTCCATGAGTAGCTTCCTAACTAGCAAAATGCTTAATCTTGCTTGGATTTAAAACAGACCTGCTCTGAGGAGGTTGCTTATCAGACCTGTTTTCCCCTCACTGGTTGAATGATGGACTGCAGCCGCTAGGCCCAGGACTCCCCGGTGGGGTGGGAGGAGAGGGATGAGCCAGGCGATGGTGGGTGCGAGTCCCCAGCCCTGGCAGCCGAGCCTGAGCCAAAATGTAGTTTTGCTCCCAAAGTCTTGGTTGGGGCAACTGGGGAGGCCATGAGCACCACTGGGTGCTCCTGGCGAAGCGGTGCTGGTGACCAGTTACGAGCTTGCTGAGCCCATCTGGCCATGCCATCACCACAGGGATGAGATCAAAGTGGGGATGAACTGAGGTTCAAAAGCTGAGCTGGAAAAAAGAAAAATCAAGTAATGCAATTTAGGCTTCTCTCAAAACACTCATGCTTGGGGGTTTGAAGTGTCCATTTTACCTTTGAGAAGCAGTCAGCCACTTCTGATCTGCAAACGCCTCTACTTAGTGAGGAACTGAAACTCTTTGGTGTCCACTACGGGTTCTTATTTTTTTCCTTAGTCATTTCCTAAAACAGGACTGTTGTTAGGTTTTTCCCCTCCCCTCCAGTAAACTGTTTGTCACCCCCAAAAAAAGAAGAAATTTCCCAGTTCAAAGCCCAGATGCCCTCGAGGTCAGAGGAAAAGTCACAAGTTTTGCTGTGTCTCTTCAGCTTGGAAGATGCACTCACAGGTTGGTTGGGTCCAGCCTGGAGCTTCCAAGCTGCCTGATCGGTCATGCTTAATTGCTAATTAGCTACCTCCAGCCCTTTCTCTGGGAATTCTGATAATGATCATAAAGAACTGTTTATTCTAAATGAGACTTCCCAAGGGTAACAGAGTCCTCGGTGGCTGTAGAAATGGAAAGCAAGCCTGAGGAAACACCAGGGCACTGTGGGTTTTGGCAACAGATGATAAACATTTCTTTGTGGATGAAGCAGAGCATGTAATTTACTGCCCAGCTCTAACAAGAGCTGTCTTGATCATTTTTCTATTCTTTGCCATTGCTGTCAAAATGCAACAGCTAAATCCCAGTAAGAAACTGTGCAGTTGACATTTTTGTCGGTAGCAGCATAAAGCTTTTACAGAAAATTAATTCAACATTTTTATAAGACTTCAGATGTTCCTGTAACTCCTTAATTGCTTGTGGAGAGGCAAAGAGGTCATGCTCATCCTTCTGTAGAGTACAATTTTGGTGGGATCGGGTAGCACCTAGACAGTTGTGTGGATATCAGTACTATTCAATGTATTCATCAATGACTTGGATGAGGGAATAGAGTGCACTGTCAGCAAGTTTGCTGATGATGAAGCTGGGAGGAGTGACTGACATGCCAGAGGCTGTGCTGCCATCCAGAGACCTGGACAGGCTGGAGAGTTGGGCAGGGAAAAATTTAATGAAATATAACAAGGGAAATTGTAGAGTCTTGCATCTGGATAGGAACAACCCCAGGTTCCAGTATAAGTTGGGGAATGACATGTTAGAGAGCAGTGCAGTGGAAAGGGACCTGGGGGTCCTGGTGGACAACAGGATGACCATGAGCCAGCACTGTGCCCTTGTGGCCAGGAAGGCCAATGGCATCCGGGGGTGTATTAGAAGGGGGGTGGTCAGTAGGTCAGAGAGGTTCTCCTTCCCCTCTACTCTGCCCTGGTGAGACCGCATCTGGAATATCGTGTCCAGTTCTGGGCCCTCAGTTCCAGAAGGACAGGGAACTGCTGGAGAGAGTCCAGAGCAGGGCAACAAAGATGATTAAGAGAGTGGAGCATCTCCCTTATGAGGAAAGACTGAGGGAGTTGGGGCTCTTTAGCTTGGAGAAGAGGAGACTGAGGAGTGACCTTATTAATGTTTATAAATATGTAAATGGTGAGTGTCACAAGGATGGAGCCAGGCTCTTCTCGGTGACAACCAATGATAGGACAAGGGACAATAGATGCGAACTGGAACACAGGATGTTCCACTTAAATATGAGAAAAAACTTGTTCACAGTGAGGGTGACAGACACTGGAACAGGCTGCCCAGGGAGGCTGTGGAGTCTCCTTCTCTGGAGACATTCAAAACCCACCTGGACACCTTCCTGTGTAACCTCATCTGGGTGTTCCTGCTCCGGCAGAGGGATTGGACTGGATGATCTTTTGAAGTCCCTTCCAATCCCTGACATTCTGTGATTCAGTGATGCCTCCAAGGGTGGGAGGCTCCTGTTGGACTCCCTGCTAGTTTGCATTGCACAGGTAAAAGGTGATGATCTAAAGCCACTAAGCTTGTTCCTCAAGCACAGTCATCAGTTGTTTTCTTGCTGTGGCACTGAAGGCCAGCAGGATGATGGGCTGCATCACCAACGGCATCACCAGGAGAGACAAAGAAATTGTCATTCCATTCTACTTGGTACTTGTCAGGCCACATTTGGAATACCATGTGCAGTTTTGGTCCTTGCTATGTAAAAAATATGTGAACATGCTGGAGAGGGTCCAGAGCAGGGCCACAGAGATGATCAAAGGGCCGGGAAGTTGCCACGTGAGGAAAGGCTGAGAGAACCGGGCTTGTTCAGCCTTGAGAAAAGAAGGCTTGGGGACACCTCCTCACCATGTTCCAGTATTTAAAGGGTGGCTATAAAGAAGATGGAAACTGACTTTTTACAAGGAGTCATATGGAAAAGATGAGGGGTAATGCGTATAAGTTACTCCTGGGGAGACTCCAGTTGGACATAAGAGGGAAATTTTATACCATGAGAACAATCAGCCATTGGAATATTCTCCCCAGGGAAGTGATGGATTCCCCAACACTAGACACTTTTAAGACTCATCTGGACAGCGTGCTAGGCCATCTTGTCTAGACCATACTTTTGCTGCGAAACCTTGGACCAGATGATCCTTGAGATCCCTTCCAACCTGGAATTCTGTGATTCTATTATCTTTATCAATCCCCAGCAGCATTTAATTCAAAGATCATCTCCTGAAAAGAACTGATCACAGTGGCTGCTTTACTGTAATTTTGGTAACATCCCACTGGGCAATAAAATTCCAGTTGTCACTGTTTTTTCCCCAAAGCCATAGGACAGAGGAATATATCAACATAGAGCAATTCCTGAGCAGAGCAATGGATGCAGGCAGCTAGCCCTCTGCCAGACTCATGCTAGCACATGCAAAACCATCTTGGACATCTTTGAACACTGTTGCATGACACCAACTGTGAACGGTGAATTGAATTATTTAAAATTCAGAGATTCAAGCTGTGTGTCAGAGAGAACAGAACCCATGCTGTCTGGTGATGAACATGAGGAGTGCTCACAGCTTCCTGGCACAAGCTGTTGGAGTACCATCCTGCAAGTTGGGGTCCACCCATGCCCACCCTGACCACCCTCAGTTGGTTCCTCGAGGAGGTTAAGTCACGGGCCCTGATACAGGTGTTTGAACTGCACACTGGTCCAGAAAATATCTGGGCCTAGCAGCTGAAGTGCCCATTCCTACAAATTTTCACCCCAAACTGTATTTTACAGTTGTCCCACCTTAGACTTCCACTGGTGCTCCTGTGTAGTGCATAGTCCCTGGGCTGACATGGAGCCACTGTGGCAGCCCATGGTGTCACACTATGATGTTCTGACTGCATCTTCTGGAGGACCACATCCATTAAACCATTCTGGCAGATAAAGTAGAAGTTGGACAGTAACTGGAAAAGTACAGGGGGACAAATATCATCTCTGATGCCTTCAAGGAGTGCTAAAAGGGGATTTGTTTTACTTGAAACAGGGATCAAATACAGTCAGTGTTGCATACTACAGCAACCTTGTGAATGTGCAAAGGGTTTAGCAGTCACAAATTAAGAAAAGCCAGCGCCAGCCACATGCTAACACAATTTTCACTGGACTTCTGTGGTTCTCTGTTATGATTCAGCATCTAATTACATGATTGTAGTCTGGTTTTGTTTTGTTTTGTTTTTTTCTAGTTCTGTTTCTGGAAGGGTTTCCTGAGAGGTCCAAATGCAATCACGTTTTAGTATTGCAACATCTTCCTGGTTTACAAAACAACTTAATCCACGGGGAAGGTCACTAGAGCTGTGCAGCTGAGGGGGAGGCTGCCCTTGTCTGCAGCTCTGCAAACAGTGTTCCCCCAATAGCTCCCTCAAGACCAACTCCTCTCTCTAGGAGCTCTCGGTTCACCACATGTGGCTGCCAAACCACAGGCGCACACCCCACCTCCCACGTGGGGAGACATATTTGTGCGCGGGGTGCTGGGGTTGTCTCCTGGTCTCTGTGTGGAGGTGTGGGTTCCTGGAGGAGACTGAGGGAGACCTCATCATGGCTACAGCTCCCTCAAAAGGAGAGGAGGGGCAGGGGCTGATCTTCTCCCTGGCGACCAATGATAGGACCTGAGGGAATGGCAGGAAGTTGTGCCAGGGCGGTTTAGGTTCTTCACCCAGAGGGTGCTGGACACTGGAACAGGCTCCCCAGGGAGGTGTCACGGCCCCAAGCCTGACAGTGTTCAAGAAGAGACTGGACAACACCCTCAGACACATGGTGTGAACTGTGGGGTTGTCATGTGCAGGGACAGGAGTTGGACTCGATGATTCCTGTGGGTCCCTTCCAACCCAGGACATTCTATTATTTGATTCTATGATTCCTCAAGGAGATACCTCCACAGGGTCTGCCCAGCCCATGGCAGGAGGAGGGCTGCAGGCTGTGGCTGGAGACCATCAGCAGAGTGAGCAAGGAGGCAACCACCTCCCGTTTGTTTTGGTGCAGATTTCCCTGTTTTGTGTCCTTTGACTGCCTCCCATAGCAGTGAAGCTGTGAAAGAGTTTTTAAAAAATTGGGTAACCCTGCTGAAAATAGGGACATTAAAGCCCGTATTTCTTGTGCCTACCTTTATTATTTAAACAAAGCACCAGAATTAGGGGACTTGCCATGCCATTGCCAGGTTCAGCCATTCTCCAGAAGTGTCTGTCACTCTCTGTTGAATACAAAGGGACTTGTGTTTAGCCAGGCCCTTCACTGTGCACACGGACACAGTATCCAGATACTTCACAGAATATCAGGTATAGTTATAACGAGGGATGTGATGGCATTGATTATCTTACACTCACAATGCACTAATATAGGGAACACTGTCCTGGTCCACACATATCTGCCTTCTGTGCCTGTCATGGCTGTGACTTGAAAATATATTTGGTAATAAATCTAAGGAATTATTTTAAGTGAGAAGTCTAGGAAATCTAAGTAAAGAATTATTGGTTTTCTTGGAGGTCTCTTTATGTTGAATTTAGTTTCTATTTGCAGCACTCGCACTCTAGTGGTTGAGATCATGGAAGTAAAAACATACTATTGCTACTACCAGTACTAATTAGGAGTGTGGAAAGGTCCAGAAATCCAAGTCAGAAAAAAAAGCCTGTAATACAACACATATCTAAATGAAGGTGTACTTTTTATTTAAAGGAAAAGTGGGCAGTTTTGTGCCAGAAAACACCACATGGGTTCTCAGTAGAAGCCACAAGCTCTATGTGCAAGTTGGAAAGAGTAGTGTTGTTTTCAGATCATGGACCCCAATGCACACGATGATATTTATTACTGCTGAGCACTGGTGCTATGGGTTTTTCACAATCCTTCACAGAACAAACAGAAATATGGGCTCAGGGTGACCTACTGCCACCCTGAATTTCTCAGAATCACTATAACTTGGATTGTTTCGATATCTCCATGTTACTAAGTGCTGGATGTTTTTCTTGCTCATAATGCAATCTGCAAACTTCATCTGTAATGAAGTACTCTGCTTATTGTCCTACCTTACTTTTCATTTGTTTGTTTGTTTTTGTTTGGTTTTTTTTGTTGTTGTTGCATTTTAGGAGATTCATCCACAAAAGTGTCTTTGCAGGCAACAATAAAAAGCCCAGGACAAATGTATTCTGAGTTATTATCTGCAGTTGTGATAGATAATAGATATTGGATTTCTGTTAGTATTGTGATTTATTTAAATAGAAACCATATGCTCAAAGTCAGCGCCTTGGAGATAAGTCAGACATCTGGCCGAGATTCCACATTTGGGAATGTAAATGATGCAGATGGTGAGATTATAATGCACAGTGTGCCCATCAGGTTATAACAGTGATGAACAAGCACTTCATTAGGTGGGGAAGTAGGGAAAATATAACCAAACTAAGAGGTGAAATTTCTCAAGGAATGTGTGTGATATTCATTCTGGCTTAGAGTTTGAATGCATGTGTTTGGGGGAGTCAGCTTTACATTGCATGCCAAACCTTTATTTCAAACATATTAGAGTGCACCAGATATAATATAGTGCTTTCAAACAACTTCGTAGTTATTTTTTTTTCATTAGAGTGAACAGAGTAGGGAAGAAAACAACTTTTTCTTTTATTCTGTATAAAAGATTACCTCCATACAAGTATAGTGGTGTGAACTGTGGAGTGGGCTCAAAGACAATGCACAAATATTACATGTAGATAAATTTGTGGTAATGTATAAGCGATTCCAATTGACACTAAATGTATGTTCTGAGAGGAAAAGAGGTATGAATCTTACAATGCTAATCTCATCTTTGCTGATACAGGCTCAGCCTCAAATCTAAATTTAGCATTGTCTCTACAGGCTAACACAGACTGGTGCCTTGAGTGTGCACTGTGTTTACCTGTGATATCACTTTTTGGAGAAAATATGCATTCTCCATGGAGAGCTAAAATTAACTCAGGGAGAGCCAAAGTGACTGTCAGCCGTGGTCATACCAGTCCTGACAAGCCAGTCAGAAAAAAATACACTACTCCCTTTTCTTCCACACTTCCTTAGCAGTCACTCTATATTATACTTGAGTACAGCATCAAGTTGAAAATGTCTGGAAGTTTAGTAATGATGGTCATAGCATGAAACACATCACATGACCACAAGTTAATAGGAAGAAATCACTCAAACTTTCCCCAGTTGTTTGCTTTAGCTGAAGGTGGCATCTCTTGCCTATGGTCAGGGTTGTTGTTCATCCTGGGCAACTGATCAGTGTGGTAATCTGCCATTTCTTGTCAACGCTTCCTGCAGGTGGTGTGGCCTGTCCTGCTGCAGGCTGAGGCCATGGATGTAGCTTCCCTATTGCAAAAACCTCTTCGTGTTGACATTCATCTTATTTGAAAAAGAGATTTTAAGAGCCCAAAGTATATTGCCTTCCGTTGACACTTCTGCCACAATTAATCTCAGAAAAAGAGGTTTTTAAAACTGTGGGTGACCAGAGCAAGTTGCTGGTGCAGTTGCTGTGGCTGCACCACAAATGGGACCGTGGGTTTGTATTTATTTTGGTGCTTGGGGCTCTTGAGAAGAGGCGCAAGGTGGAGATGTCCTGGCCAGCCCATCCCACCCCACGTACCCTGAGGCTGGTGGCATCACTACCCGGCCTGGTGGATCTCACAGAGTGACCTCGTGCTGAGGTGAAAACTGTGGGCAGCATCAGTCGGGCACCCCTTGCAGTGCACCTGCGCACCTGCATCAGCCCAGCTTCTCTTCACCTTGCACTGAAGGCAAGAGGTTTTTCCTTTCAAATGACCTAGCCTCTTCCCCCCAGCATGAGAAGATGCTCTCTGTGCCTGTGAGGGTGCCCTAGAGGGACAGTCTCCTCTCAGCTACAAGTGCTGTGATATGAGAATGCTGTTTAAACACTGTATAAAGAATAAAGCACCAGTAGGGATGAACATGCACAATGTAGCAGTCGTTTAACCTTCATGTTAACAACACCAAGTTTGTCAGGTTTATGATATAGTTTCAGCCAGAACTGTGCAGGGAGGCTCATGTCCCTCTACAAGGATCCAGCCTTCTCCATATTTCCTAGGTATTGGAAAGTGTTATGGTGATGAGACGTTTATACAGTAATACTTTAAATGTGATAATGGTAAAGGAAGAAAAAGAAATGTGGTGCTGCGTGTTGGCAATAAACAGCAGCCTGACCTGTTCAGAAAGAGGTTTTGCCTAGGCACACAAAAATCAGCCTACAAAAAAAACAGCATTGTGAATGAAATGCCAAAAACCATAGCAGAAGGATGGGAAGAGATAAGTCCCCATGAGCAAACAGGCACGTGGCCAGCAGTGAGTGTGTTTTAAAACTGACACCCAGCAGTTTGCCCACCTTCATCATGGCTCATGGAAATAAGACAAACAGAGCAAGACCAATCACCAGGAGAAAACAAGCATTTACAGGTGTGTTCAAAAGACCTTGCAGCAGCTGACAAAACCACTGAATGCCATGACTGGGCTGGTGCACAGGAAGGGTGTCCAGGCTGATCTGTAGAGAGAAGAAAGCTGATGAAATGAGGAAAACTGAGGCGTGTTCACAAAGAAAACAAGCATCTGATGCAAAGAAAAGCTCTGATCCTGTACAGATATGTCTCATAGAGTGCCTGCAAAGGCAGGCTGGAAAGGTCTGAAGCACGTAATCCTCCATGCATGCCTTCCAGGAGTCATGATAGCCCTAAACAACAGCAGTATCTGTATATATCCTACCCCATCTTCCGGGTAAATTCATCAGTAACCCTGATTCTAATCTCACTTTGGCCTCACTAGTTTTTTTGCTTCTGACCCCAAACTTTGAGTCCATTTGGATTTTTCAAATGCCAAAGTCACTCAATGATCAGAGCTCTGAATTGCTGTCTGTGCCTAGAATGGCTCCACAGCTTCGGCAGTCACCCCCTCTTTACATTGTTTTTAGGAAGGGATGTAGTACTATAAATCTGATATGTGCCTGCAGGCACTAGTATGTGAAAACACAGCCCTGCTTCAGTTGTGATGTGTAATTAATACAGGGCTAATTGCATAATATTGCAAGTCAGCAAGAAATAAAAAAAGAAAAGTAAAAGGAAGCAAAAGCGCAGGAAAAAGAGAAAAGAAAAAAAAGAGAAGAGGAGGCGAGGCAAAGGTGAGGAAAAGGAGAGGAAGAGGAGGGGAAGAGGAGGGAGAGGGGAGAGGGGAGAGGGGAGAGGGGAGAGGGGAGAGGGGAGAGGGGAGAGGGGAGAGGGGAGAGGGGAGAGGGGAGAGGAGAGGAGAGGAGAGGAGAGGAGAGGAGAGGAGAGGAGAGGAGAGGAGAGGAGAGGAGAGGAGAGGAGAGGAGAGGAGAGGAGAGGAGAGGAGAGGAGAGGAGAGGAGAGGAGAGGTCTTTTGTTTTGCACCAATAATACCAAAATGACAGCTAGAAGCATCACTTGCCACTTTGCAAAAACCTCAGTAGAACAGTAAAATCAGCCAAATTGCAGGAGAAAATCACACACTACAGAAGAATAGAACTTCTCTTTTTAGATGAAGTGAAATGGCCCAGAACAAAGCAATTACGAGATGAAGCACACTATTATGCAAAAGATTCAAACATGCTTTTGTATGGGCCACCTGAGTCTCCATAAACCCACCAGTTACATGTTGGTAATGTCTTCTAGATTAAAACACCTTCATCCCATACTGCTTTACAAATGGACATGATGGGTGTTTTCTCAGGTATTTACTTGGTCAGTACATTCACCCGCTTCTGAAGTACAGCTCGGCAGCACCCCAGCACACCCCAGCACATCTATGGTTCATTTCTTAATAGGTAAATTGAGAAGAAAGTTTATCAAGGAATAAAAAATTGCATTTTTCTGGGTGAAGTATATACCTTCAGTACCAGCTGTGCTTTGGTTCAAAGTCATGTGGCTTAGTTTCTCCGATTAAGGTGCTAAACCACCTAAAACTGTTTTTTTATTCCCAGGCAGCATCATCTTGGCAAACTCACAGATCCTGACTGTTCAATTTTCCTTCTTCAAGGAAGATCTGTTTTAGATGAGTGTTCAACTTTTTTTAAAGATGGGTGGGATTGGAGGGTTGGTGGTTTTCTTCCAGCATCAAGCAGTTGTGTGAGAAGTTGTACAAGTTTCCTCCCAGAAGTCAGCACACTTGACACTCCTTATATGTCACTAGTAATCCCCACCAGCTCAGGAGCACATCTTCACCGGTCACCTGGGGATGAGAGAGTCCAGGTTTGAGTTTGTGGTCTTCCCCCCTCAGCTGCCTTTTGCATCCCAAAGGTTTTTGCCCTCAGGTCTCCATCCCAGCAACAAGGGCTGCCCCACTGTGGGTTTTCTTGTCCTTTGGCTCATTTGCCCCCCTTCGCTCTGAGTGTTTCATAGCTGGAAAAAGGCTGTCCAGTCATCATGCTGGGTAGCAGAGCTGATCTAGAGTTTTGGGGCAGTGGGTTAGCGAGGGGCTGGGGGCAGAGGAGAGGCTTTCTTTCAGCTGGAGTGTGGTTGCAAATAGCAAGCACGTGGAGTGGAATGAGGGGTGAGTTGACTTCATAGCACTTCAGCATCTCATGAAAGTCTTGTGTTCAACCTCAGTAGGTTATTCAGGGCTAAACCCATCTTCCAGCAGCAGGGTGAGGAGAGAGGGACAGCAACAAGTGCCAGCCCGGTTAAATGAGGCAATAGGAAATGTGCTCTCCACAGGCCTGGGGCTGCGGTTTGCTCGGTTAGGGCACGGCACGGTCACTCCTGCAATTAGAACTTGGCTAACAGGCGATTGACACCAAGTTCAGGCTCCGTCTGGCTTGAAAGCTGAGCCCTGTGTGGGACACGGAGCAGTGGGAAAATGGAATGAAGTTTCTGAAAGCAGCTTTGCTTCTTATTTTTAAAAATGGCCTCATGACACCCACTTGCTCACAAATTAAAGAGGAACGAGATACATTGCATTTAAGTGGGCACCACTCCATGCTAGAATCACTGTAGCCCATTCATAGGCTGGATTGTGTTCCTCCTCCTGCCATTTTCAACAGAGGAGCTAATTGCCACATCAAAAGCTGCTTCATGAACTTCCCATCACCTGCTGATTGCAGGAGCAGCAGCAGCTACACAGGCAGCACCAATACCACTGCCACATCCCAGATACCAAGCCTTCTGGTGTCACCATATAAATAACAGCTCGTTCCAGTAGTGCTTGTCTGCTTAGTGAATTGTTTCAGGATTTACTCCATCCACGCTACCCTGCAACAAATAACCTGCAGATGTGTGGCTCTAAAAATAATCCTTGGCATTGGGGCCATGGTACAGCATCACTACATAATTCAGCAAAATTTTGTATCGCGTTGTTTTGAAAATGGATCTTTTCTGTATGCTGGAAGGAGTTCACAGAGACAGTTCTGTCCTAGGAGAAACTGCTCTGTACATAGAGAGTATTTTTCTATCATCTCTGTGGACAATAAACATGACTCTGGCCTGTGAACATGCTATGTTAAGAATTATTTCTTTCCTTGTCCAATTCATTAAGTCTGTGTACTTAATAAGCAGTTTCAGCCTTTAAAAGGTCTTCTCTGGGAACAATAAAACAGAGGGGAAAAGGAGAGAAACATCTGGATCAGTGAAACACTCTTGAAATGATATCTTTTTTAGTCTCTTTACAGAGATTTCCAAGGGATTACGTTAAGCAGTTAATTCCATTGCTGCTATTGATGTTGAAAATATATTAGAAGCACAATTTTAACTTGGTCTTGTTGCTTAGATAGCAATCAGAGCTGGCCAACTATTTTGTTTGAAAATATTGTCATGACAAATAGCATTGTTTATATTTCATTCACGATTTACTACTTTTTTTTCAGTTTTTCTCCTTTTAAAATTCTATTGTTCAAATGGAGAAAAGAGGGGAGAGAAAATAGTGGGAGGGGTCCAAAGCTGCAATTTCATTACAATTTAGCAAATATCTTCCTTTTCCTTTTCCTTTTCCTTTTCCTTTTCCTTTTCCTTTTCCTTTTCCTTTTCCTTTTCCTTTTCCTTTTCCTTTTCCTTTTCTTTTTTTCTTTTTTTTTTCTCTGTTTTTTTTTCCCATTTCTTTAAAATTTTTAAATAATATCTGCTAGTGATACTTTTTGATTCAGTTACCTACAGTTTTGTACACCTATCAACCAAACTGGAGCTAAGACGCTCTGGAGCTGGAGCCCCAGGGAGCCATGTTTGTTTGGTCTGGAGAAGATGAGCTAAGCGACAAATTTAATTGGTGTCTCCAACTACTTAATGAGGAGTTATAGAAAAGACAAAGCCAGACCTTCACCAGAGGTGTGCAGCAACAGGACAAGAGATAAGAACCATGAGTTGCAGCAGGGGCATTTTAAGTAGATGAGGTTCTTAGGGACATGGTTTAGTGCCAGTGTTAGGTTAATGGTTGGACTCAATGATCTTGAGGGTCTTTTCCAACAAAAATGATTCTATGAATTCTATAAAGGGGGAAAGGCACATTGAAGTAGTTAAGCACTGGAAGAGGGTCCCAGAGAAGTGGGGCAATCCATCCTTGAAGACATTCATAACTCATCTGGGGAAGTCTCTGAGCAGTTAACTCTGCTGTCAGGTGCACTTGTATCAGATGATTTCCAAAGGTCCTTTGCAACCAGAAATACGCTGTTAATATATTTTTATGAAATAATAAGGGGTTTATTTCCTAGGATTTATTTCTGCTGCTTATACGATGGCTGAAACTATGGGTTGAAAATTTCCCTTGGCTGCACTGAAGCAGGGTCGTGCCTTGGTGACTCCAAGCCAGCACCGGAAGGATAAAAATCCTTAGGCGTAAGTGGCTGTTAAGCACCCTTATGTGATTCATAATATACTAAACTAGATTACTATTCTTTTTTGCACTCTTATGAAGTGTATGCTCTCAAAATAGGAGCCAGTTCATACCCCTTGTCCGTAGACAGTATATAGTCAGTCTGGGACAATTCACATAAACCTCCATACACTGCATGATGTCTTGTCCTTTCAATAAGAGTTTTCCACACCAGAGAGGCAGAGTATTCAAATGAATCCATCTTCCTCACCCTGCCAGTTAGTTTACAGCTCAGTGCTGGAAACCAGGTGTCATCTGGACATTGTGGGAAGTCAGTGTAGAGAATGAGGTGCTCACAGCTGCATCTTTCTTAAATTATTCTTCCATGTTATTTGACTTTTCTAAAAGCTCACAGCTTTGGGTCTGGCTCTCCCCACTTCTAGACTGTTTAAATTAGAAGTGTTAGCCTGACTGGACTTATTCGCTTGGTTTCTTCCTGGAGCTGAATGTCAACAACCATCACAAATTAAAATATCCATTAAGTATCTGGGTTAAATATCTGTGTCTATGTGTAAGGTGTAGATGGGTGACTAGGGTATAGATGGATGGTGTGCCTGTGGGGGCAATACTGGAGCAAGGCTACATGTCAAATTGGGAATCCATCAAAGCCAGGAAGAAGTTTGCAACAGTTTGCAACGACAAATGTCAGACTTGATTACGTTTGTGTCACTTGTGATTGTCTGAAACTGTTTTTCCAAGAAATCCAATTGTAGCACATCCTTGGTGCTGAGCATGTGTTCACCCATCATCCCAAGTCTCGCTCCAAAGCCTGTTCCCAACCTAACACGTGTTCATGGCAAAGCTGGGAGGGATTTCTGCAGTGTCAGGATCAGGCCCTCCTGTGGCAGCTCACCCCCAAGTGAATGTAGACTGAGTTACTAGCTTGTCTCTGAAGGTTAATTTGGATTTATGCCCTGTTTGGAGAACTCACTTTAGAAATCTGACTTCCTTGGATAGTTTCTATGATATGTTTTTCTGTGCATGCATGACACTTGTCTTTTATTGTTTATCAAAAAGACTTTATTAGACATTGCTTATGAAGCATTTTTGTGATCTTGTTGATGAAAGATGCTATATAAACGGGGTTAGATTGGATTGGATTCAGTAAGTCTAAGAGCCTGCCAGCAATTTATTGCTGTTTGACTCCAGTGACCGAGCACCAGCTCAGCAGCCAGCAAGCGAGCGCAGCTCCTCGCAGCACTGCTCTGGCTCTGCCTTCCCTACTGAAATGGAATTTATTACTCTCTATCTCGCATGGATATTTGGTAGGAAATTGGAGCTGCAAAATGAAGAGTCATGGAAGTTTAAAAAAAAGCCAAGAGACAGGACAGATGTGCTGTGATTAGTCCTGTACTCTGGCTCACCTTGGGTTAGATAAATAGTTGAATGTGTGCCGTCAGCAAGACATACTGTTTACAGACTTGGAAGGAAATTTGGCTTGCAGTCCTCTAATTGGAAGTCAGAGGTGGTGGAAAAAAAGACTTTTGCTTGCTTTTCATACTTTAAATCTCAAAGCAGTGAGTTATTTTAGAACACGGGCTCAATCTTGGACCATTTCAATTGAGGTTTAAAAGGCTACTTGTTCTTAGAAGTGACAACATATTTATGAGGATGCATTCTATTTTGCCAGCTGATTAGACTATGTAGTAAATGCAAATAGTGCTTTGTATAAAAGTATTTTTTTTCTTCTTCTCAAATTTCACACTGTCAAACATTAATTTAATTCTGCAAAACCCATAGTAACTTCACCTGTGAAACTAAACTAAATCGTTTTCTTGGCACAACGCCAGAAAATAAAAGAAATTTGTAAGAAAAGAGAACAAGACAAAGCTGACAGCATGTATATAAAGCTGAGTCTAAGCAGATGAGAACAGTCAAAAGTCCTTTATTTAATCATTCTGCTATTTTTGACATGCTGCCTAGTGATAAACCACATGAGCATTCCCTTGCATTAAGACCAAAAAAAATTAGAAAGTGAAATAAAAATCCAAGAAATAGGGGAAGAAAGTACAATCCAGCACTGAAGAAATCACACATGTGATTTTGAAGATGATGTTCACATGCATGTAAAATATCCAACAAACAGCTTTTCCAGTGGCAGAGGGTGTAATTGCCTTTTTGAAGTTGTGTAACATTTTCCTTCTGAGAGTTTCCTTCTTTGCCTTGAGAACATGCACAGGCAGATTTCTACTTAGTGATTTGTGGGCACTGGTAAGCTAACTGAGATACAAGCGCTGGTGGTGACCAGTGCCACCAGTAGGTCTGTGCTACTGAAAGAAATGCTGATTTGTCTGTGGTCAGTCAATGTTTTTGCAGCACCAAGGATCTGGTTGGACTGGGGTCTGACGGGGGCCAGCCTTAGTTCTGGCCCTGTAGCACAGTGTTATGTCTTCCCCAAAAATGTGAAGCCCTCGTCTGTGTAGTTCATGTGGAAATCCCAATATGACCTTTTTCTTTCATTATGCATTGTAAGGAAGGATCACAGGAAACATTTCTGAAAGTCTGCATTCTGCCCAGAAGAGGCCTAAAGAGATGAGTTTTGATTGCCACTTCTTCCTGTGGCGAGCAAAATTTCACGAGCTCTTTTTTTCTTGTGGGGCTGCCTGTAGGGTTTTCATACCAGCCCCTTTGTCTGCATGCCCAAAGTCCTAGAATAGTCCAAAACCAATTGCCTCCTGAGACTGCTGATCTGCTGACACAGGGAGATGTGTTGGGAAAAGGCCTGCCTGCCCAGATTTTGTTTGAACACCTCATTGTGCATCTCATTTCCTTAAACAAAACCACAAACCCCATCATGGCGTGATATCCTGCACTGTGTCCATGGAGAACAGGCCCAGAGACTGCTACAAAAAGGACATATGACAGATATTTTTTCCTAGGTAAATTGCCCAGACCTGTGAAGTTCTGCTTTTTGTGCGTTCTCCAGCTTCATGCAGGTCAGCACCCATCATAACTCCAAGTCACACCAATATCCACACAGAGTGGGGTGCTTCTTGCACTCCTTGGGGTCTTTTTCTACTCTTTTATAGAGGAATGAGCTTCGTGCATTCAAAAATACTGCGCTCTGCAGGGGCTGCAAATCATTGAATCAGTTTGGAAGGTTCTTTCTCAGAAGGAGGAACCACAGTTTACACTCCAGTGCCATAAAACTCCCTTTGACCATAAAAAGATGACATGAAACAGCACTCTGAAGAGAGGGGGAGACAGTTAACAATACACTACAATAAGGAGCAGCCAAGGAGCGTGTCTGAGAGCTTTCAAGAGCGTTGGCCAGAGCCTCCCTAGGTAAGTTGCTGTCATGGTTCCCCAGAGTCAACAGAGCTATGTGGCTTTTGCCAGGGGAGGATCTGGACTCTGGATTGTGTTCATGGAAAAGGAGCCCAGGAACAGTGAATCTTACCAAAACCTTCCTGTTAGTCTGTTAGTATTAACCAGAATGGGATTTCATTCCTGGTATCTGTCTTAATAACCAGACCTGAGCAAAAGAGCAGATAGCAGGGCTTTTTTCTTTTTCCCTAAGAAAAAGAAAACCTTAATATGTGGGTAAATTTATTTGACTTGTGTAGCTGACGAGAAACATAGCTTAGACTCAGGCAAAACATTAATCGCTGAAAATCTGACTTTCAGAAGAATCAAGTATTGGATTGCAGTGCTTTGCTGTCAGAGATCTGAGTTCCAGCTTTGCTGATGAATTATATCTGTCTGTGGTTGTTCAATTAAATCCTGCTTTATTGAGTAATTTAATTATAGAAATGCACATATACCCACTGCAGTCATAGGTGCTGCAGCACTTTCTGGGCAGTGGAAGACACACACCATGCTCAGTGTTATTCACTCTCAGCTGTGACGGTGACTGGAGGGGCTCGGGCTGGCCTTGGACCTTGCATTACACCCAGTGTGAACATAAATTATCTCTTTACAAAACTGTGAAAAAGGACTAAGTCTGGAAATCATGGCAAAGTGTGTGCTGAGCAAGTGTCTGCAGGGAGGCCATCCTCTCTTACTCAAGATTTCGGTATGTAGCCCACAGAAAGGCAAACAAAAATAAAGTGCATTCTGTTTTACACCATGTTGCCATAAATCTCCTCTCCATGTGAATTACAACGAAACTGTGCACAGCTACTGAACTGCTTCCTTACTACACTTGTGCTGCAGATGGGTTTTGTCTGTGCATGTTTTGACAGACAGACCTGGTCCTCATTTGAATTTTACATAGAATATGACAAAAAAAAGGATTATTTTGTTTTGTTGTTGTGGTTGGTTGGTTGGTTGGTTTTGTTTGGTGTTTATGGGCTTATTGTTGTTGTTCTTGTTTTTAAATTACCTTGTTGGCTTCTTTTATACTTGTCTATGGTTTGTCTGGGTTTTTTTCTCCATTAATTGCTGTATTTTATATTTGCATTTTTGCTGCATTGTGTATTTCTGAAAGTCAGGGTGATCAAAAAGATGTACTGGGCAGGCACAATAAGGAGCCAGCCTAATAAAGACCCCTTTGTGCAGTTAAACACAGACATGCCATGGCCTTTGCTGACTCAGGTCTTTGAGACACAGCACAAGTTCTTGTGAGTTCGTGTCACGGTGTTGTCTGAAGAAATCTGGTTAAACATTTTTTTTTCTATCTTTTCCTATAGGAAATTGGCTTTTTTCTTACATTAACTACATTTACTCAAATGTATTATCATTATTTACTGCCAGCCCTGAGCTGGAGAACAGTGTTGATGTACTTAAACCCACATAAAATCTTAAGCAGCTTTTATGACCCCTAAGATGTCACTCTTCTGACATGCATGGGTCAGAAATGGTGTGTCAGGGAAGGGGAATTTGACCTGTCTGACCAACTATGGACCTGCTGCATCTTCCAGCAAAGCGACCTCAGGCATCAGCTGTGCTGTAGAAACTGTCCATGCCTGTGCTCCTGCCCCTGATGAATGGGAGTCAGTGTGTCTCTGCCTGAATTACCCCGTCCAGGTGGAGCCATCCTCGAGGCTGTGTGCCTGAACCCCAGCATCGTAGGGATAGAGTAAGGGTAATATTTTATCACAGGAACTCACTTTCTGACTCAGTGTAGGGATTTCTGTGTCTGCTTTGCTCCTTGGAGTCAAATATTTCCTAGAGTGGACTATTCTGTTTCTACTTTTGACATCTTTAGCAAGAGCTTTGTTGGTATACATGTTCATCTGAAACCAGTATAAAACGTTTCTTTTCCCCTTCTCTTTGCATATCCCCTTTTTACAATCATTAAATGCCAATCATGTATCTTTTTCAACACAATTGTCATGATCAGTTTTCAGAGCTGCCTTTTTGCTGAAGTTAACCGAAACCCGATAATGCATCAAGCAACCCTGAGCTAGCTGTCATCACATCCCAAGTCACTGCCATGTTTCTGCAGACAGATACAGGTTCATTTTCTCCTATAAATGTTTATTTTGTTATTGTTTGCACTCCCAAAGCATCTCAGCTGCTGTAGGACCCTGAATCACTCCCTTCCCTCTCCCACAGAAGTATTCTCTCAGTTCAGCATGCCGTGGTCTCTCCGGCACCACCGCTGGCTGTGGTGTCCCGGTGCAGAACAGGAGGTGGGCTGGAGGCAATGGCAACTCTGCACCAGGTGGAAACAATTATGGGAAAAAAAAACGGGCCCACACTGGATGAGTTACTGCTGATAGCTACCAGATAAGCTAACTTAATAAAGTGGTGGCTTAATTAAGGCACATTCCTTGCATCTTGCCTTTTGTCCTGCCTGTCTGTGGTGATGCTATCAAGCAGCCACTGCTTTGCAAGAAGAGGTGGGGGGTGCTGTGCTGGTTCTCCTCCATGTGTTGGGTGCAGGGGGAACCTGTGGGCAATGGGACATGGGGCTGCTCCTGGGAAGATCAACTCCCCTCCTAGTCTGCAAGTTGAAGGGCCACAAAAGCCTGCAACAAATGCAGATCCACTGCTTGCCTACTCATGGATGTGTTTATTGGTATCAAAAGTTTGACCCTAAATCCCATCTTCTGACATTCAGTGACCCAGTAGCTCGTCAGCCTTCAGAGCAGAGGTGAGTAGCTCGACATCTCACTGCTTCTCCTGCAGCTACCCGTCAGAAAAAAAAGGGTGACTTTGCTTTGTGAGAGTCCCTATGGCTGTGGGTTTTCTCACAAGTAACACAAAAGCTAGACATGGCTGTGATCAAAATCATGGTGTCTGAAACCCTCTGTGAATTTGCACTTCCATATGTTCCTGAGGAAAGGATTCACAAGAATCAGAAGTTGCTATATTTTTAGTAGCTGAAGCACCCCACTGAAAGCTACAACACATAAGTCTGCCAGAAGTTTCTCCTTTTGGAAGCCAGATTTACTGTTAACAAATCAACTCAATCTCCCCATATATCTAGATTTTAGTGGCTGGGCTTCTTACACAGACATGTGTTAGTTTGTGTTTGATGCACACTCATATGTACAGCTGCATAGCAACTGCCTTGCTGAAAGTTATTCAGTGGCTAAAATTATCAGTGGGGACCCCCTCTTATCTCTCATAATGTATAACAAGATCGCTGCTGTGCAACGTTGATTAGACATGTCAACCTGGAGCTGGATGTCTGAAAATGAGTATTTCTATTAAAATACCTTTGCTAATGATCAACTCATGTGTCCATCATTTTGACAGATTTCTCTTTAAGAATGTAAAAAGCTAAAGTATGCAGGGATCCCAGGGCTGTCATGTAATGTTCAGAGAAACAGCTATTGTCATGTTGTGTTTCCTGTGCATTAACCCTAAAGTAGCAATACCCCTGGCAAAATCATTCTGATAGCTGAAGCTCGCAGTTGAATATGTGCTGCACTAAAACAAAGATCTGTAATCTTGAATTGGGAACCAATTGTCATAGGGAACTGGCTTCCGGAGTGTGATCCTGAAAGCAAGGCATCCTTCCTCTAAACCACTTTTCCAAGTGTGGTTTAAAGCTTTCGTGACAGGAAAATTCAACAAAAATTAAAAGGGAGACTGAAACCAAGGAAATACTTTCTCAAAAGCATCTCATCCCCCTGTGGAATTCATTGCTGCAAAATGCTGTTGAAGCTGGGGATTTCAGAAGAGGCTTGGGTTTCTGCCAGGGCAGTGTGATTTTCCAGTTGATTTAACTGGAGCATCCCCATGTGAGGCTATGCAAGGCTGTGCTTGTTTCAGGGTGCCAGGGTGTATTTAATGGCTGTAATTTAGTATGTGGTGGGTTCTCAGCATGTGGCTGTGGGAGAGGGGTTTGATCAGGGCAAGCAGTTTGATGATCAGGAGAAGCCAGGAAGGCAGATAAAACCACAATCATTTTTACTCACAAGAAAGCCAACAAGTCCAGCAAAAAGCCATCGCCATCCAAATTGAGAAGAGAGAGGCAGCTACTGCAACATTCCCAGCAGGTGAGCCCTTACCCAGGAGCAGGGTGTGCCAACTGAGGTTTGCATCTGCTGCCACGAGCTGCTCCAGGTGGGAATCCTAAGGGTTCTAAGTCTGAAAATCAGGTGGGAATTCTCAGAGAGAAGCGTAGAAATTATTGAAGCTGTTTCTCCCTCTCTCTCATTAGTTCTGTCTGGCACAACCCTGCAGGTCAGCATCTCATGGCGGGGATACCCTTCTCTTCTTTCCCATCTCTCAGCCCTCGCTCAAGCCAAGCCGTATCTCACTCTGAAGAGGAGATACAAGCAAACCTTTATCAGCTTCGCTTCTTTTGCAGACAGAAGGAGATGAATGCGCACTTGGAAAGACATCAGCATGCTTGCAGCATATGAACAGACTCCCCGATGCACCTTTGAACTCATTCCTCCTGCATTTGTTTGTCTTTTAGATAAAACTTCACAGCAGTGTTTGGAGAAAAGTTTAATGAGGGACCACTGTTTGCATAACAAAGCAAGGGCTTCCTCTTCAGATGTTCAACCTTCATTAAGCATAATTTATATTTCAGATAATCTTTGGAAGAGGGTAAAATATGGAACCAAAGCTTGTTTTTACGTAGTTTGGAGTAATGCATTGTTTGTTTTCAGTGGTCAGTTGCAACTGATAGTTGATTTATATTCAACATAATGATGATTTGTGATGGCTGTGTGTTGTCTGGAGGAGTGTTGTGTCATTGACTGCCATGGCTTTAGCACTCTCCTGCGTCAGTTGTTGAATTCAAGGATAAGACTAAATGGATGTTTTCCCAGTTTTGCAGATATTGCAGCATGTCCACAAGGCACAAAAAACTCTGAATATGTAAAATGCAGGATTTTTTCCCCCTCAGATTTACGTAGGTTTGATAAAATAGTGGACTGAATGGCAGTTTGCTTCTCTTGCAGCAATCCTAGTAGCCACCAACATGGAACCCTTTGAAGGTCATCAGGTCCCTGTGGCAAGTAGCTCTCAGGGTGATAAGGCACACGGTCATTTGTACAGGCTCCTCAGTGCTGCTGGGAGTCCTGGTGACTTGATGTGGTTTGCTACCTAGAAAGCAAACAAGCAGATATAGCCAAATGCCTATATGTCTTTTCAGGCCAGTGTGTTAAGAAGCATTAATTTCTCAGCACTCAGACTTTGTTCATATTTTATCATAGGCACCTAAAAAGTATCTGATCCTGTTGACTCGTCACTGCAGTTTTGTCCCTCTGCCTATATAAGATAACTTTGCTCCAGTTGAAATACCCAATATATGTCACTTATCACCTTCCAGGTTTATTGAAAGATGAGAAATGACTGATAACATTTATCTTGTGATACCTCTGACTGAGATTTACCCCTTTCTGCAAGTTTACATTGTAATGACAGATGTTTGAAAGCACCCTTCACTGTATCATGAAAGTTATTACCTGAGTTGTGTATATGGACAGCCCTGAGGTGTGCTGCATCTTTCAACACAAGGGAGCTGGGTTTTAAGAAACTACTTGGGATGTAGAGTGGGTCAGCACTGGGGTACCCAGGCCCAGGCTGCTGAGGCAGCTGGCCATGCTGTCATTTAAAATGCTTCATGGACTGAGTGGTGGGTTTCCATGTTGCATTGTTTAATGCTGAGATACCAACTACAAAGTTCAGGATCCTCATCTTGTTTGGTTCATCACATCCATGATCTGTCTATTTCTGTTTTTAAAGGCAGCACCAACCTTTCGAGAATATATTTATTTATTCATTTATTTATTTTATTGTTTTTCAGGAAAAAATGCTGTAAGGGTTATAAGTTTGTTCTTGGACAGTGCATCCCTGAAGGTATGTGATTTCACTGTTCTTACCCCTCATGTCCCCTGTGCATTTTTCTTTCTCCATTTGCCCTGTTCTCCACTCTGCTGGTTTGGAAGAGCATCCTGATACAATCACAAGCTCAACTGTATCTCATGTGTCAGTGAGGGAACAGTTTCCAAGAAGCTGTTTGGAAAATAAAGAGATCAGTGTCTTCCAAAAGTTTTGCTTAGCATGCCAAGCCCTGATCCTACCCTAAGTCCACGTGGCTGCACTGACTTGTACCACGACCCGCTGTAAATGAAGGGACGCGTTCTGCTCTCGGCTAGGTATGCAGGAGTCCTCTGTGCACCCAGGAGCACACCTTTCCAGGCTTCTGACTTCCGCCATGTACCCCTTGGGTCTGGCACAGCTGGATTGGCTTGTAAGTGCATGGGGAGTGCATAACTTGGTGAGTTAGTCCTGCCTTTAGGTACATATTTCCCAAAGATGTCAGCAAGGGGAGAGCATCGCCAAACGATGTCTCTCTTCTAGCATCTCTCCTGATGGTGGGCACAACCTCCTTGCCACCAGGAGCAGAGGGAGACAAGGAATTCCTTGGGGTACCTCATGCAGTAGTGAAACTGCCCGTACGCTTTGCAAAGGCAGGATCAGGGTCGCAGTGCTCAGGGGCTGCTGCAATGAGATCTCATTCAGGAAAAGCTGAGCTCTGCCTGCCTTAACCCTGGTGGACACCTCTGTAGGGTCTGCCCAGCCAATGGCTTCACGTGAGCAGTAGCAATGTGACCTCTTCAATCATTCCTACCGCTTTGTCCAATTCGGATGAAATTGGCTCTGAAGTTACAGAAGAGGAACTGTCAGGACAAAGTAAATGGCCAGAGACAAGTGAATAAACCTTGTTTGCTCCAAAAGGCAGGTTAAAAAGTTGGTTTATGGTACCACATCCTTCTATTTGATGACATATGGAAAGCGTCGAGTTGACCTGAGAGTTTTCCCAGTTTGAGATGGTGATGTTTTGAAAGGAAAAGTGACAAATTAACATGCTTGAGAGAGTCAGCTGGTTTTTGAGCTACAGTCTCCAGACAACAGGGATTATAACTCAAGCTCTGATCTTACTGCTTTTAAAAAGTATTAATATCTCTTTTGTTGCTGTCTGGAAACACTGGAAGACTGGTTTAAAAAAAAAAAATTAAAACAATACTGAAAAAAAAAATAAAAATAAATAGAAAAACAAAAACAAAAAGAAAAAGTAGAAAGGAGAGGGAGAGTTTTCTCAAAACAGGAATTACGGGTTTGGTCTTTGTCTTGGTGTGTGTGGCATGAAATGGCATCTCCAGTGCAAGACGGACACTTGGAGGATGAGGTTGTGCTGTGTTGTGTAAGCCTGCTGGGTGTGTAGGAGGCAGAAACCCTGAATCCTTTTCTGGATGGAAAGAAGCCAGGACTTTGCAGTCTGGCCTCCAGCTTTCCTATGGATTGTAACAATTTTATATACTGGTATTCACTACATATAATGGACACAGCAGGAGAAGTAATAGAAGCACAAATAAAATGAAAGCCATGGCAATATATTATTTTAGGCTTCTAATTTTCACCTCTTGAGGTTTTAGGTGATTACGAAAGCAGATTATGTGCCCACTTAATTTGCTTAATCCTGTCTATTAATGGTATCTCAGTAACCTGAGATTTTCTGTCACTAATATAATTCCTCTGATGGCTGTGGCTTCTCTCCCTTTGCATCTTCATTCCCACTTTTTCAGCTTGTTTTATATTTTGCCTTGACCTTCAGAGGCCACAGAAACTGCTATAACATCTGAGATGATTTTGGGCCATTGGTATAAGGACGAGAAACATGATTCAGCAAAGCGTTTGTTTCACTTACTCTGTTGCAAGACATCACTTGGCTCCTCACACATTGTTTTGGCATAATCTTGACAGAGTAGCTGTATGAAAAGCATATCTGGACAAAGGCATATAAATATGTTACAGATGTGAGTTATTAGAGCACATCTGTACCTTTTAATCCAGTACTGGCATGTCAAAGCCGTCAGAAGTAGTTCAAGCCCTGTCTTCTCCATGATTTGGCAGTGGCTGCAGGGAGGAGGGTTGGGAGAGGGATAGACCCTCCCTTGTCCACCCTCATATGGTTGCCTCAGGAAGACACCGATCTCCTTCGCAGACAGATGTTTTTTAAACAAACATTTTACCCAAAGGGTTGTGTCTTTGTCCATGTCCATCTCTGGTTTCAGACCTGTTATTTCCCATCTGACATTGCAGAGCAACAGAAACTACTGCATTCCAATAAGTTCATGCCCCAGGTTCTATTTTTCATTTGCTTTGGACTCACCTTCTCGCTCTGGGTTTCAGCTGCAGCAAGCAATGATCCTCAAGAAACTTTGAGAGTAGTTTGCTTAGTGTGTATGATTCCCTCTGTAGCATCTCTTCCTGACCAGTGAAGCAGGTCAAAAAAGAGCTCCTAACCCTTTTCTCCTGAATTATCTCCTCCTTTGTGTTGGAGACTCACATATCCAACCAGGTCCTGCCTCAGAGCATCATCAAGAGTAAAGCAGGAACAGCTGTTGTCTAAAACGGCTTATTTTGGAGAGCACCCTCCCTACCACTGTTTTTTTACCTGACTTTCTTGGCTGTGGATTAATTCAGAGCAAAATACTCTCTGACAGGCAAACACTAAATCGAGTCTGCTCTATCCTCACTAATGCTATCTCAGAAATTTCCTTGATAGAACTTTCCATGATGTGTTGTCATTATTGAGTGCATTGAAATACTCATGGAGACATTTGTTATTCTGCTTCATTTTTTCTTATTTTCCTAAAGTCTGTAACAGCCCCATCCTCACCATGTTGCTTTGATTCATCCCCAAACTGCGTTATTTAGGCTGATCTGGCAGACAAGGGTCTTGAATGTGGGAGGGCTCGTCCTTCCTCAGGTCTGCAGAGCATGCAGAGGACACACAGCAGCTTTTGCCCAATTTCATTCCTGTTGTGAGGACTGTTCCTGACAGAACATGCTAGTTGGAACCAAAGCCCCAGGAATGCACAGCTCTGTGATGTGGGACCTGTCCACAGTGAACGTGTGATTTCAGTTGACTGTGTGGAAACCACCAGCAGGGAGGTTTTCACCTCCTGGACACTCTCTGAGCTTTGTATAGAACTAAATGAATCAATGGCTGTTATCTGCTAAGGTGGATGTGAAAACCGTATTTAAAGACTAGTTACATGAAATATGGCAAAAGAGAAATGATTTAAAAGGGCTGGCATTGTTTAGTCTACAGAAAAGGAGGCTGAGGGGAGATGTGATAACAGTTTCTAGGTATGTGAAAACTTGCTGCAAGGGGGAAAGTAAACTATTCTTCATGGCCAAGGAGAAGAGGACAAAAATAATGGGTAAGAAGAGTTTGGATTAGGTATGAGTAAAAAGCTTTGTATCTATAACGATACTTAATCTTGGGAATAGACTGCATGATGGTGGGGCACTTCCATCTCTCAGGGGTTTCTAGGTACAAGTTAGATGAATGCCTACTGGGAAAGGTTTATGCATAGCTAATCCTGCTTGTGATGGAAGATGGTCTCTTCCAGAACTGTTTTTTATTATTTTATTAGGGCACATCTATTCATGGAAGCACAAGGAGGACAGAGCTCATTTTGCCTCTGCTCTGAAGAGGCTGGACGTGGCACAAGCCCAGTTTGTGTGGGCACACTGGCTAAGGAGCAGGCATGTTCACCTCAGTGCTGGGCATACTAGCCTGTTCTCCATCTGATTTTATTTCAGTGGAAAATGGAAATCGCAACTGTGCTCAGGAAAAACACTACTAATGCTTTATATTTGGGACTGTTTAGTAGTGCCAAATGTAACAGGAGTTTAACAACCCCAGCATCATCTAAAAAGCCCAAACTAGCTCCCAGGCTGGCTGTGTTTGAAGGCAAGGGCCATGTTTTTCTTCCACACTGGTGCAGGGCTCTGTGCTTCTTGACCCAGGTTCCTGCTGGGGGTCCTGGCACTGTCATTCACCACCACAGCTCTGCGGGAAGACTTCAAGAGTTAAAGTCAACACGGTTGTGCAGTAGGAAGGAAAGAAAGGATGCCTGCTATTTAAAAGGTGACAAGCACAAGGGAGGGAATGCTTGGCACCATTACAGTAGTATTTTTTGGCAACTCTGATGTGATATACAGCAGATTGTTAAGTCTTGCTTGGCACTTTTCTGTACCCTGGCACATCGTCACTTTTATGGTCAGTGCTACTCTGTACAGCAAATGTGGTTTCACTTGCTTTACCATGTATTAGTTCATTTTAATTGTCTGGAAAAATCATCATACCCAGAGATGTCTGCTAGTCATTACTGTGAGTCAGTAATGAGTTTGGAGGTTAATTGTTTTATACGGTATATATGGAAACACAGTGCTTTGCTGGGAACTCAGTCTAGACACTTAGGTTTGGCTTAGATGTATTTGGTCTGGAGCAGAGGCAGGACATTTCTGCTGTGGACCCCTAGTAGCCAGTTACCGGAGGGTCACGGTGACAACCACGTGAATGCTATGTGCAGGATGATGTTCCTCTGAAAAGATCACAGAAACTGCCACTTGCTTGGCCATAAAAGCTGACCTACAGCAGGGTTTGCCTGAGCTGATTTTGAGACTAGATGCTGCTTCAGCTCCTTTCTTCTCCTGTGAAATATTCCACATGGCACTGCAAAGCACTTACACCCCCAGCCAAGGGCTGCCCATCTCCCCGCAGCCCTGATGCCAGTGGCTAAATCCAGCCCCTGGCAGGGCAGGGATGTGGGTCAGAACCTGTTTCGTCCTGGTGTCCATTCCCTGGACTTCAGCTCTGCTGCCACACAGCAGTGAAATCAGGAACAGATTCGCCCTCCTTTGGGTTTCAAAAAGCGACTTCAGTCTTTTGGGATTTCACTGGCCAGTGATTTATCAGCCCCAACCTGCATGTTGTTATTATTAAGAGTGCTGATAGTTTTGTAACAATGTGTTCTTTGCTAGATGGGTTATATCTGGCTTTGGACAATTACTGTGTGATTTTAATTAACTTTTCCTTATGATACACTTTCTGCCCAGATTCGGCATTTAGCCGCACAGTGTTTCACGGTATTCTTCTGCTATCAGCACTTAAAATTCTGTGGGAGAAAACAGCAAAACAGCAATAAAATTCTATGCAATTTAATATTTCTGTGAGAATTCTTCTTACATTCTGCAAACCGGGGAAGTGACCCTTGCTTAAAATCCAACTCTAGGAAATAGCCTAACTACTGTAAAGATGTGATTAGCAATTACAATTTTAATATAATTCTTTGCTCATGTCTTATGAATGTTTTATTTCTAGGTTACTTCAGTCCTTAAAAACAATGTAACTGAACTTCATGAATTAGCAGAGAGGTGATATATTTGCTGTCACAGTATCATCCAGCTACTCCCATTGGTATTTTCCTAACCATGTTTTTCTCTCCCCAGACTATGATGTCTGTGCGGAAGCTCCGTGTGAACAGCAGTGCACAGACAACTTTGGGCGAGTCTTATGCACCTGCTACCCCGGGTACCGCTATGACCGGGAGAGGCACAGGAACAGGGAGAAGCCTTATTGCCTGGGTGGGTACAAGTGTGTGCTGAGCTCATCTCTGGTTCATGATGTATCCTGCTCCCTCAGGTCTTCTAGGAGTCAGTTTAGATCTGAAACCTTTCTTATTCTCGTTACTGTTACAGAGGAAATGTGGTTTTTAAATATGTTAAGAATTGGTTCCCAGAACTAAGAGATCTAAATGCCCCTGAAATTAATAGGAGGCAGTACCTAAAACAAGACGTATGCACCCAAACACTTTGAAGTGTTGGGCTGATGCAATTTTCCCTTTATTAATTCCTCCTGCAGGTTTTGAGCCATATTTGGGGTTTTGGCCTGAAACGAAGGACATGATACTAACAGTAACACTCAAAGCACTATAACCAGGCCTAATTATGAGAATAAATCCTTGAGGTTTGATTCAGATGGTCAGTATGTAATTCAGGACTGTGGTACTTTTGTGGCTAGTCCTGCCCTGCCCTGCCCTGCATGGTTTGCTGTGCCAGGGAACCAAGGTTCACATGATCAAGCTTTGCTTGAGAGTTTTTCAATGCAAATAAATGGTTAAGCAACATTCACTGATAAAATTCCAGGTGTTAATAATAATAGCGCGTGTTGCACAGAGCTCCTGCCCAAAGCACCAGTGGAGCTGCGATTACTCATGTATTTAACCACAAAATCTCCTGATACCTTTAAAGGAAGTCTTTTATTTCATTTGAGGTCTGAAAAGTCCGGCTTTAGGGCATTTTGAACTCTTACTCCTCTGCAGATATTGATGAGTGTGCCACAAGCAATGGGACACTGTGCTCTCAGATCTGTGTCAACACCATGGGCAGCTACAGGTGTGAGTGTCACGAAGGCTACACCCGGGAGGAGGACGGCAAGACATGCACCAAGGGAGACAAAGGTACATACTAGTGAGTGGGTAATGGTTTTGGGCCAAAGGGACTTTTGAAAGGTTGATTGCTTGTAAAGAGAAACCGCCCCCTATGCTACATTTGGATCTGGGGGTCTGAAACGGGGCTGCAGCTGATGCCTCTGGAGAATGCGGGTTGTTCACTGGGCACTCAAGTGTCCTGCCACATGCCCTCATCCTCCCCGGTTTATGGGCTCCACACACACAGCAGTAAATCAGTAGTCACATCTATAAAGACCACAAGTGCACTGAAGGATGTTGAAAGCATCTTCCCCTGGAGGGGCAGAGTGCCTGAATGATGAAACTCGCCGTTACAGCTTCAGTTACACCATTTCTGCTGCATCCAACTGCTAAAAGCTGTGTTTTGTTCCCGTACCAACCTGGATTATGCCTAGTTTGCGGTCAAGGGCTCAGGAGGCACAGGAAAAAAAAAAAAAAGCCAGATGCTGACCTTTATCAGCCTTCATTAACTTCTTCTGTTAATTAAATTAATTTCATTAACTTTAGTTCATATTACATGCCCACATTTGAGCTTAGCAAGTGGCCCTGGGTTAGGTGATCAGTGCCTCTGGGCACTCGGGCTCAGAAACTGTGCCTGGGAATTCCACACACTCTTTAGGCATTGCTTAAATCAGTTGCTAGATTACATTGAGTAACACTGACTTCTGCTGATCTGAAATTAGCTTGTATGTCTCATGACTGCAGCCAGGTTTTTTTTGTATTTTTATGAAAATAATATGTGATGGAAGAGAGGTAAAAGTGAGGGCTTGTTCTTGCTTTTCACTGCTGGTTTCAAAGTATATATGTATGTTGTGTATAAATTATTTTAAAGCTTTTGACCTCATCCCAGTTATTAAATTACAGCATTTAGAGTACTGCAGATTAAATACTGATATGACAATTTTAAAAGAAAATAAGAAGAGAACAACCTGTGCTGTGGAAAAAAACAAAACAAAACAAACTCTCTTTTGATGAATGGTGACTTACCATAAGTTCATCAGTTAATGCCTGAACACGTGTGTCATTGGGTGTTCCAAAGCCTGCTGAACAGCCAGAGCAATTTATAATTTTGATTTTTCTCTGCAAATATGAAACTGGAGCCATTTCATTAACTTTAATTGTTCCTTGTAGTTTTCAAGTGCTTTTTCTTTTTTTTTTTTTTTTTTCTTATAAGTGGAGGGAGGTCATAAAGGAAAGAGATATAACATATATAATCCCCTTGCAAATAGTTTTTTTAGTTAACTTTTCCTCTGGCTAATTCATATTTCCTGACAGGGTAATGCCATAAGTACTCAGGATAACAACCATTCAAAATATTCAAGGATGTGGAAATAATTCTAATATTTGAAAAACACCAATTTTACACTGAAAGTAGAGAGCACATGAAAACGTTAGTTCCAGTGGTTCATTTGGATTGAAATACCTGCCATCTCTCAAGACATGTCCCAAATCAGTTGCACGAAGCAGGGAAGGACTTTCTGCTCTGTTACCCTGCTGTACTTCAAGTTAATGTTACTCATTGCCAGACCTCTGGTGCAAATGCAAGAGAAGCTGGCCACTGCAGGGCTTGCATCCTTAACTGGTCTGGAAGAAGATAAAGGTTTTCGGATGCTGCAAGGAACTGGCTGCAGCTTCGCACCACCCCGTGGTCAGCCCCTGCCCTGCAGGCCCCAGAGAGCACCACGTCCACGCTGGAATTGCATCCCAATAAAGAGATTATTTGCTTTTCATAGTAGCTGGAACACTTAAATTTGACTTTAAAACTCCATATGAGAGACATGAAAACACATGTACTGTCCACCAGCTCTAACCATGTTGCATGTTTTCTAGGAGACTCTATTCACATTTTCATTGTGCCATGTCTTAAGGCTGTAATCCAGGCTCTTTTTTAGCTCTATAAGTGTGCCTGACTGAGAGCTTTGGGTTTATTAGGGGGCACAAGAATAGGGAGCATTTTTCCTGCATCCATAGTCATGTTGCAGTTGATGGAGACAATACAACTACCCGCGCAGAAGTAGGCAAATGAAATCATCTCAGCAGGCTGAGCCCGGATAATACAACACAGATGATCAACTGAACAGTCTCCATGCAAAGGCCGCCCACGGCACAGCTCCCCGCAGAGCTCTCCCCTGCCAGCATCGCCTTCTCGTCCAGCGTCAGCAACACAGAGCCTTCGAGCACACGCAAAGAAAACACATTGCTCTGCCGAGCAGATCTCTTATCGATAGGTACCGCGGGGCTCACCGGCATCTCGCTGAGATAAAAGGACCCTTGTCAGGACAGCAACATCATGCGTGAGCTACACTTCATGCTTTGGAAAGACTTCACAAAATGGGGCTGCTTTAAGCCTTCTTGGAAATAATTTCAGTTTCCTGGTGCAGGTCTGTGCAATGGAAACAGGCTATGTAAGTGCCTTGCTCAGGGCTGGCCAAACCGACCCTAGTAGGTGACCTTCATATCTGCACCACGTGTGGGTGGCTCTGTCTAATTGCTTCCTGTCCCTTCTGGCCTGCCCTAGGTGGCTTCTGGCTTTATCTGTGCTTTATTCTGGCTTTATTCACAGTTTGGTCCTGATACAGGATCGGATGGGGGTAGAGCAAATGTTTGATGGATGACTCCTTCCCTGGGCAAATCATCACTTCTGTCTGGTATGAGTTAGGGGGATTCCACCTCTCTCCTGGGACACAGCTCGTGCTTGCTTATGTGACACTGTTGGACTTCTTCCTCTGACAAGTCAATCCAAGTGGATTTGCAGAAATCTCACTGGTATGATATTTCCCAAACATTAGCTGACCCCCCCAGTATTCATCTTCATGGATTTTTACAGCCCTGTTTCATCTATACTTGTCAGCCCCATGTACCACATCCTTCTGGAAGATGAACTGGATTTTATAATGAAACACAAGGCCAAATTCACTGCTTCTTAATCTTCACATAATTCCACTGGTTCTAGTGGGATAGCATTAGGTTTCAAATAGCAGAGGCTCTGACAGTTTCTCACTATGACTGTATGTCGCTTTCAGCAACATTTCTTAACACAATGTGTGCATGTTATGAGGGAATTCATCTGGTAAGATACCTATTAAAAGAAATTCTGGTTAAGACTAGTACCAAACCAAGACTTTGCTGGAGTTTGAAAAAACAAAGGCATTTTTTCTAATGGTTCTACATATGTGCACCTGTAAATCCTACACAGATCCAAAAATGGACATGTCAAGACACTGATTTTTTTAAAGGAAACGGAAAAATCGGTTGGAAAGGAAGAACTCTATAAGGAAGCCACAATATTGACTTGTGGTCAAGAGAAAACTTACCTTACAGAAGTATCAAGAGCTGTCTTGATTACAGCACATCAATTCCTTGTTAAGGGAAATAAATCCCTCTGTGCTGCAGATTCTTTGTTCTATCAGAGAAAAACTTGTGGGCAAAGAAGCTTTGGAAGAAGTCAAAGGTAAAATTATTAGCATTAGAAATACAGTAGTGAGGAAACCAGTGGATGCTGCATAGTCAAGTATCTTCACACAAAGGCAGGAGTCTCTCTGGGAGGTGTTGGGGGACAAATAGTCTTGGAAGCAGCACAGCTGCAATTTGGTGAAATTCTGTCATATGTTATGTAGAGTTCATCAGAAAACCCCAAGTATTACCTTTATATTCGAGCCATATGAACATTGCACAGAAAGCTGTTTGGTTACTACCAAGCTGTGTGTTATCAGAAACAGCAGGGAAGATGGTTGCTGCCATAAAAGGGCAATATACTGTAAAGAGGAATATAATGGGTTATTGTAATGCAAAGAACTGCAGCTGTGGGCACAGGCAGTTGGTGAGTGGGGAAAACCCCAAAGCCTTTGCCTCCTAATGTTACAATCAATTCAGCACTAATGCCAATGTCTTATTGCTGCTGGTCATTCCAGCATCTTGCCCTTGCAACCTTCACCTACCGGACTAGGAGATAAGAGGTATAAACCTTTCACAGAATCACAGAATACCAGGTTGGAAGTGACCTCAAGGATCATCTGGTCCAACATTTCTCAGCAAAAGTATGGTCTAGACAAGATGGCCCAGTATCCTGTCCAGATGAATCTCAAAAGTGTCCAATGTTAGGGAATCCACCGCTTCCCTGGGGAGAATATTCCAGTGGTTGATTGTTCTCATGGTATAAAATTTCCCTCTTGTGCCCAATCAGAGTCTACCCAGGAGTAACTTGTACCCATTGTCCCTTGTCTTTTCCATGTGACTCCTTGTAAAAAGGGAATTTCCATCTTCTTTGTAGCCACCCTTTAAATACTGGAACATGGTGAGGAGGTGTCCCCAAGCCTTCTTTTCTCAAGGCTGAACAAGCCCGGTTCTCTCAGCCTTTCCTCACATGGCAACTTCCCAGCCCTTTGATCATCTCTGTGGCCCTGCTCTGGACCCTCTCCAGCACGTTCACATCTTTTTTGTATAGCGGGGACCAAAACTGAACACAGTATTCCACATGTGGCTTGACAAGCAACGAGTAAAGTGGGATAATGACTTCTTTGTCTCCTCTGGTGATGCCCTTGGTGATGCAGCCCAGCATCCTGCTGGCTTTCTGTGCCACAGCAGCCCGTTGTTCACTCATATTGAGCTTGTTGTCCCTGAGGACCCCCAGGTCTCTATCCACAGAGCTGGTCCCCAGACAGGTAGATCCCATCCTGTGCTGCACTTCTGGATTGTTTTCTGAAAGCAAGCATACCTGATGTGGCATTATATCCAATGGACTAAACATACTGAAAACCAATTTTTCCTAAATTTGTGCAACACTGGTCCATAGATGGCCATCTGATGGGTGCAATGTTCCTTATTGGAGCCTGCGAACATTTCAAGAAAAATATCACACATTATCTTTAGTATTGGGAAATTCCATTTTTATGGAATATTTTCAGATGTTTTCAAAATCAATACACATTTCTGAAAGATGAATGACATTAAAGTGTATGTCCAAGTGAGAAGTACAATTCAATAGCTAAACACATTGTAGCTGATCCTTTTTGATGATTTTGGCTTTCACCAGAAGCACCTGCAGAGTTTTTCTATGATGGGACATGCTCTGAAAGGTCAAACGCGTCCAATAACCCTTCCAGGTAACATAGCACAAGGCCACACATCATATACAGCGTCTCAATACAGTTGACACTTCTTAAGAATTATATGCAAAAGAAAAAAGCTCACCTGGAGATTGCCAGTATGCGTCACCCTGTGTTTTGGAAACCACATTACTCTTCAGGCAGGCAGCTGTTAAAACAATGCTTGATTTTTTGCAGTGCAAAAACGCCTCACTGCATATAAGAATGGGAAAAGGATAAAAAAAATAACATTTCAATATCTCTTACAGTTTGAATCATTTAATGGATTCCTGAAAAGATTCCATTCATGTGTAGTATCAACAGGTGTGACCCTTTCTCTTGCGTGGATTTAAATCCCTGTCATTAATCTCAATTCCCATCTCTGCTCAGGCTGATTCCATTACATGGAGGAATAACCAGCAATGATAAGAAGGAGTTTGAGCAAAGTAAATTAAATGACCATATTGTGAAGGATCTTACTATAATTTATCGCACATGAAAATTTGCCCTTTGGGGGACTATAAATCAGTTCAGACCTATAGGGTTATTCTACCCTATACACAAAGATAAAAGAAGGGGTGTAAACTTTTTCAGGTATTAAAAAAATATATTCTCTGGGGACTGTTAACTGGAAACAGCTGCTTTTAAAATTAGCTCAGAGCTGTCCCTGCAACTTTTCTAAGCCTTCCATAGCAATTCACAGT
The DNA here is from genome assembly GCF_036013475.1 of Columba livia. Taxonomy (NCBI): domain Eukaryota; kingdom Metazoa; phylum Chordata; class Aves; order Columbiformes; family Columbidae; genus Columba; species Columba livia. Next base: position 11,365,173 of record NC_088642.1, on the reverse strand, counting down.
CAATGCATTAATAATGGCAAGATTCTCTCTACTTTTCACAGTCTGAGGAAATGTAACATCCTTCAAGTTGCTTTTGCAATCACTTTATGAATTTCTTTCCTTTGGATATTTATATTTGTTTTGGAAACTGCTTTCTTTCAGCTGGGCTTCCTGAGAAATCTGAAAATGCGGCAAAACCGGGGACATGCTGCGCCTCTTGTAAGGAATTTAATCAAATAAAGCAGACGGTTTTACAACTGAAGCAAAAGGTATGAACACTGGTCAGCGATGTCTTTACCAGATCTGCATGTTTTATGACAACTGAGGTAAAATTTAAGTGTTTGGAGCTGTCACTGCCATGTGACTCTTGTGCCCATAAAGATGATGGCAACATATTTTAAAATTTTCTAGGAACAGCATTGCTTCCTTATGCTTCTATATTGCTTTAAACAGATTGCTAACGGAGCTCATGGAGATGGGTTACCAAGCTTGTGTTAAGAGAGTTTAGCAAACACCCATCCCACTCTGAGCCCAGGTTTATTGGCAATCTGTGCTGGCCTCAGCTTTTCATTCATGCTGAATGCACAGGATTTTGGACTTGATCCACCTTTAGTGTATGTCAGTGCAAGACATTCTGCAGACATGGGAAGGTGGAAGAACATGATTTTGCATTAATAAGGTGCTGATATAGGATTCTTGCCAAAAGGAGGTGTGTGCCTAAACAAACACATCACTATCAGATACATTACCTTTGACTTTTTTAAAAATAAAAACCCTCAGTGCCAACCTTTTTTGTTTCTACCTGTCCCCTTATAAGTATGTTCTTAAAAACTTCTCCTGATCTTTAACTTCAATTGTTCCAATATGTGGTCTCCTTTTGCACTTAGGTAGGATTGAAATAATCCAGAGATCCAGCTCAGGACTTGGAGAGCCAAGTACAGGGGTGCAGGTGTAATGCTTTTTCTGGTGGCATCTCCTTTAAACATTCAAGTTCTCTCAAATGGAAATGTTCTGCAGAAATGTTCTCAGAAATGCATGTTGACAGGCTGTAATTATTTCACCCAGGGTGCTCGTTTACCATCATTGTGTCAAAACATACTTTGGAATGTTCGTTTGTTGCATTTAATATTATTCATTCAATGTCATTTATATTAGGAAGAAAAAAATCTGCTGCACTAAAGCAAAATACACCGAGCTTTGAGGTACTCTTTATGACAAAAATCCCATAATATCATGTTTACCTTCTGAATCAGTATGATGACATATGCCTGATGGAAACTGTGATTTTCACACAAATGCTGGCAAACTGGTTTAAAAATGATCCATGCTTTTGGGCGGCTGCTTGTCCAGCCGCAGTCTGTGATGCTGAGCAGTCTCGTACAATCCCCATGGAGGGACCTGGGGTCACACTGTTGGCCAAGTTGTTTGCTGCAGGAATTGGTAGAAACCAATGGCCTGAATTAATGGAAAGTTTTCTGTGTTCAACTTCCACTGTTAGGTGCTTGTGGTCAAAACTCACCCCTGGAAAACTAACACTGTCAAAACCTGTTGCTGTGGGCCCTTGTTGTTCAGAAGCCAAACTAAGCCACTCTTGCCTCATAGCTGAGTCTTCTCATGGTCCATAGCCTGAATTTTCCCCAAGTGTCTTCCTAGTGGGATCTGATCTATTTGGCATCCTCAGAAGGGGCCCACTGGGTTGTGCCTCATACAGACTGAGCTGGAAGCAATGGCCCTGATACCCTCAGCATTTTCTGCCCCCCAGAGAAGGAGCTTTTGTCCATGCTGAGAGGAAATTTGGCCTCCTAATGGTCAAGTTCTTTTGGGAGGACATCTCTCAATATCTGTGGTTGAAGCTGTTCTGTTTAACACAAAAAAAAATTAATTTATCTCTGCCAGAGAGACAGTTTATGGGAATGAGTCTTCAGTCTTGTGGTTAAGGCTTTCAGATTTTTTGACCTTTATGTAAAATTATGTTTAGCAGAAGAGCCTGTGAAGGATGCAGTCAAGTTAACCCTACAACTGGGAACTGGGGTGTGCTTCTGGAAGTGGGAGTTGTGGTTTTGTGTCTACTTAGGCAGGGGTGAACTCAAGTCTTGCTACCTCTGGTGATAGCACAAATACCTTTTTAGAGGATTGCAACATCCATTCCAGATCCAGGACAGAGTTGTTCTAGGATCAGGAACAGAAAGTCACCTTGCATGGTCATCCAGTGGGATGCACTGTCCCAAGATGTGCAAGATGTCCCCAATGCGTGTGGGCAGTCCTAGGTTCATCTCAGACCTTGTCAGAAGGAAGAGTGGAAAGCTGAAAAACTGGTGGAAAGATACCAAACATGCTGAAACACAGCCAACAATTTTTAAAAAATGAAGTAAGCTGGATCCTATTGCACAGACATATTTAAACATCTTAATTAGAAAGTCATGTTCCACGTCACTCCCATCAAGCACTGTCAAAGTCATCTAAACCACAGATCTCCTAGCAACTGCCCAAAACTCCAGATGCAGCATGCAACACAACATATGTGGGTCTTGTTTCTAGTACTGTCTTTCTTTAAAATTTACCCTCAGTAATATCTGCAATCACATGGAAAAAAAATATTTTCCAAGGGCCATTAAGATTTTGAGCTGTGGATGAAGAAAACCAAGGTCACTCTGGACCAGGATCCTGGTTCAGTTAAAAGGTGAAATAGAAATTAAGCCAGTGAGTATAGCTAATCCCTAAGAGGATGTGAGTCAACATCAAAACCAAATGGTTTGACCCCAGTGTATGTAACAACCACTTTCAGGCCAGAAGATATCAAAAAGCAGTGAGCTAGACCAGAGCCTGGGTATTTTGGCACTCCTTGTGTATGCCTCAAGCCCAGCTGACTCAGTGGGGAAGCATGTGTAGATGCTTTCACAGCAGTTATGTGTATTTTTGTTGTTTTTTAGGTTTTTTGGTTTTGTTTTTGTTTTTTTTTAATTTACTAAGTTGTTACAACAGCCTTGCTGGCAGGAACAAGTCAATATTTAAGCAACAGAAAAGAATGCACTTCCAAATCCTCCTCATGATGAATCTTTGCAAGTTTTTACTCCAGCCTGGCCATTTGCAATATAACCTGAAGAGCAGTCATGCCAGGGACTATACTAAGTTATTACTGCCAGTTGGGATGGCAATAGATGCCTAAAATAAGATTTGGACAGAAATTTAAGTACAATCTCTAAAGAGGACATAAAATAATCTGTCACTCAACTGTGGCCACCCCTAAGGAGAAACACTCACTGACGACACTGAAAATGCTCTCACAAAATCTGCCTGAAAAATATAATGCTCTCAGGTAGTCGCAGGATTGAACTCCATGTCTTGGTTTTAGCATGGTGGTGTTGGCACTGCAGAGCCCTCGGTTGATTTGTGTCATGTAATGGAAGTTTTGCAGTATGATGGTACTTGCAACCTTCCATTCATATCCATCCAAGACACTGCTCTGGACAGGGTGGACGCACCTCCAGGAGAAAACACTTTGCAGTGTGCTGACCAAAGCCAGCCACTTGACCTCCTCATGCTGGTCACTGCCCAATGTGGCTATGACTATGAGAGCCCCTAGACACTGAATTTCCCTCTTCAGCCCCAGGTGTGAGGTGCTGTGACCAATGGAGCAGCTATTTATGTTCAGCAGTCCCACACTTTGCTCTGTGCTGCAATAGCTGGGATGTTGGCTGAGAAAGCTGCAGGGTCATTGGTAAACAAAGCAGATGTTTTTCTTTGGAAAAAAGAAGACAACAGTGCAAAGAACACACTAGTACATGTGCTGGATCCCCACTTTCTATGTGAGTAGATTCATAGGAGTAAGCACATAAGAAACACCCTGTGGAGCTTCTGTGAAGTGCTGACCTCATCCAGACACTGGTTTCTGTGGGAGTGGAGTGAATCTACCGAATTCTTGTAAGACTTACATCATGTCGCTTAATTTGCCTTTAGTGCAATCATCTTGTCTTTGGAACAGCAATGCTCTCCAAAACCTGAGTCACAAATGGCTGATAAATCTTTGTATTCCTGTCATCACATTTTGAATTCCTGTCTGAAAATTCAAAGCAGTGTTTCGGAAATGCCACCAGGAACTGTCTCTGCATTTCTAAACTTTTTTTTCTCACTTTTGCTTCCTTCAGAAATGTTCTGTGCATCCAACCCCAAGCTGCAAGCAACACTGGCTGCCCTTAAAGTGCATTCCATAATTAATAACTTGTTTGCCAGAAGAAATTTGCCCAGTTATTGCACGAACTGCAACTGCACACCATTATTTATTTTCCGTGCTTTACAAACACTGGGTTTGCAGTAAGGGCAGGAGGGTGTATATCAGATAATATAGGAGAAACAAATAGTAGTCTTCGAGAACAGTTAACTGCAGGGAATTCCAAAGAGCTGATTAAAAGCATTGTCAAATAGCCAGAGTCATCATGACTTTTATTTAATGCAGTTCTCTCATGAAAATATTGCAGAATCCAACATCAAATTATCAAGTGAGCCAAATTAGTTCAGGGCAGCAACAAAGCTGACCCAGGGATAGATCTCCCTGGTATTGCTGAAATAGCTCTCCAGTTCTACGCAGCAGAACAAAATTCCCAGTTCTACAGGCAGCCACTTGCCACTAATAAACTTATTTCCTCACTGCAGACCAGCCTTCTGGCTCATCCTCTCCCTTCAGCTGCCTCTAGAGAGACTAAACATTTGAATCACAAAATCACAGAATGTCAGGGATTGGAAGGGACCTCAAAAGATCACCCAGTCCAGTCCCCCTGCCGGAGCAGGAACACCCAGATGAGGTTACACAGGAAGGTGTCCAGGTGGGTTTTGAATGTCTCCAGAGAAGGAGACTCCACAACCTCCCTGGGCAGCCTGTTCCAGTGTCTGTCACCCTCACCATGAAGAAGTTTCTTCTCATATTTAAGTGGAACCTTCTGTGTTCCAGTTTATACCCATTACCCCTTGTCCTATCATTGGTTGTCACTGAGAAGAGCCTGGCTCCATCCTCCTGACACTCAGCCTTTACATATTTATAAACATTATTGAGGTCACCCCTCAGTCTCCTCTTCTCCAGGCTAAAGAGCCCCAGCTCCCTCAGCCTTTCCTCATAAGGGAGATGCTCCACTCCCTTCAGCATCTCTGTTGCCCTGCTCTGGACTCTCTCCAGCAGTTCCCTGTCCTTCTGGAACTGAGGGGCCCAGAACTGGACACAATATTCCAGATGTGGTCTCACCGGGGCAGAGTAGAGGGGGATGACAACCTCTCTGACCTACTAACCACCCCCCTTCTAATACACCTCAGGTACCATTGGCCTTCCTGGCCACAAGGGCACAGTGCTGGCTCATGGTCATCCTGCTGTCCACCAGGACCCCCGGGTCCCTTTCCCCTACACTGCTCTCTAATAGGTCGCTCCCCAACTTACACTGGAACCTGGTGTTGTTCCTGCCCGAATGCAAGACTCTACACTTTCCCTTGTTATATTTCATTTAATTTTTCCCCACCCAACTCTCCAGCCTGTCCAGGTCTCGCTGGATGGTGGCACAGCCTTCTGGCATGTCAGCCACTCCTCCCAGAATTTGAAGAATTCTTCCAAATAGGTTTCATTTCTAAATATATTCAATCTGGGCAGATTAATGCTTAATGGATAATTAAACATCTGATGTCATAGATAATGACATTTTAAACTACAGTGTGCAATTGTCCTTACATTCTCACTTACCTGAGCTTTGTGTCTCTACACAGGGCATATCCAGACGTGTGTTGGGTTAAAGAGTATGGTTACAGGGCCGGATCCGCAAAGCATTTGGGGCTCTCATTGAAACCTATGAAAAGTTAGGGGATTTTGCAGCAACTGAGAACCTAAATATCTGAGCAAACGTTGCCCTGAGGAAGAGCAGTAAATGCATAGGGAAAACCTCAAATAAGGAAAAAAAGGTTTCCTGAGAAGATACAAATAGTTATGAGACTTAAGTTTTTGACAACTTCTTGCTGTATCTCTCCTGACTTTCTCCTGCCTCCATTTGGATTGACTTGCAGTATTTCCATGGTGACTTGAAAAGTGAACAGCCTCACACAGTAACATCTTTTCTGATGATTTCAGTGAAGGATATGATTAAATGTTTTATGTTTTCCTGAAGTATTTAAATATGCTATTCGTCCATATGAAAGCTTAACCAAGAATGTAATTTATCCAACTGAACAATGAAGGGCTTACATTGATTTTTGGTTTTGGCAGGTTGCTTTGCTACCAAATAATGCTGCTGATCTTAGCAAGCAAATCACTGGTGAAAAAGTGCTTGCATCAAATGCATATATCCCTGGCCCCCCAGGTCAGCCTGGCCAACAAGGTCCTCCAGGTAAGATACAGACCAGAGGGATGCGAATGTGCAATGGTGCCATGGATAAAATTAATAAGCTTCAGTCCTTCAGTATGATATGATTTCATGTGTTTCCTCTTTTGATTGTTATTATTATATTTGCATTTGTGCTGAATTTAAAAAGAAAAGCTCTCTGGTCATTATGGTCAGGCTTTGTCAACTGTCTAATATCATCCATTTTGTCTTAGTCTCCATGTGTTTCTTGGTGTGCAAGCTGTGTTTGTCCTCTAAGTGTTAAATTTCTCCCTCTCCCTGAAATATCTCACCTGCCTCAGTTGTCATTTCCTGTATTTTAACTCCATCTTAAAACACTTCCATTTCATTTCAGGAATACCTTTTGCTTTAGTTCACTGTTGTCAGTAGAACAGATGATGTGCTTTCAGTTGCAGTGGTTTGTGCCAACTGTTTTATTTTCCCTCATCTGGTTTTGCAAAGATTCATTTGTTAGTTTTACATTGTGTTCCAGATTCAAAGGAATCTGAAAAGTAAAACTCCACTCACACATTCTTTGCTAAGGTATAGCTTGAAACAATTTGAAAAGCAGAGAGTTCCTAAAACTCTAATTTAAGCCAGACAGCTTGCAACCTATAGCAAATGATGCTAAAAATTTTGCCAAGCCTGTTGACTGGAGATCTAATTTTGGGCTGGGGATAAACCCAAGGAATTTTGGCATTGTGCTGGGTTTCTGCAAGATTCTTACAGAGGACTGGCAGATACTCCTAACCAGGTTTGATTTACTCCCTGATGAACTGCCCTTCACTTATCCCCACTTTTGCAGTCTCGCTTTGTCTTTTTGAGCCTTTATCTCATTTTCTTGGAGGATGAGCATCTTCAGTCTTCGCTATGTCATGAGTGCAAGGACAATGTGGTTAGAGATTCTGCGCCAGACTCTGAACTGTGCAGTGTGCCTCCTTGCAATCTCTCTAACGTAGGCCTGACCCTGCAGGTCTTCCATCTGGTTTCCCCATGGCTGAGCTGTCCAAGGTACCGTAGAATTATCTGTTCTGCTTGAAAACCACCCCTGCTCACCTCCTCCTCTGCCCTGCCGTTAGCAGCGGCGTGGCTGGGTCTTCAGGAGGAGTCCGAGAGGTTCACCAGTGAGTTTAGTTTTACTCCTTTTGAAAACCCTAAGTGTATGTATTCTGTCCCGCTGAACCCTTTTTACTCTCTGCCTTTCCTTTTCTGTGTCTTTCACATGCCCACAGTATAAAGAAAAGTGATTTCCCCTCTAGTTATTCAGCTAGTGACGCTTCAGTGTTCTTTATTTTGTGCAAATGTTGTTTCAGGTGCCTGATTTTCTGTTTTGCTTCATAGTTTTCTCTTGAGATAAACACATGCTTTGTTGCCCGGGTGTTTCCTAAAAACTACCATTCTCTGCTGAACCAGCAGAAGCTGAAAATAATATAAAGCGAAATGGAAGAACAAAGCCTTTCTGGCCCCTAACACACTGGCTACCATACTGGGCAAAAGAGAGGTGCAACCCACCACTGAAAAGGGCTTGCTCCTGTGCCAGTCATGTAGATGCCTTTGACCCAACACTCCTCTGAGTTTTTGGAGGCTTTCTTTTTATGAGATGTTCCTCAAATTTGACTTGTTCTTTCCTTTTCTTTTTTGAGTGAAAATGACGCGTTTCCACTTTTCATTCCCAGTCTGCGTCCATAACCATCTGGCAGTGGCAGTCTTCGCTTCTTTGTATACACAAAGTTTAATTGTTTAGTGAACATCTCTTGTAGCTACTGTCACAAGGAGTAATGTTGTCTCAGATGAATGCCGTGTTTGTTGTGTTGTTGTGGATTCAAGTGTGTTAAGGCAACCAGTCCGTTGAGCAGTTAAAAATTGGTCAGTCCCCACTGCTTGCACTGATGAAGTGTCCCAAAGGCTTTTCTTGGCAGGTAACCTTTGCTGTCAATTGCAGGGGCTCCAGGACCAAAAGGGAGTCAAGGAGTTCCTGGGTCACCTGGACCTCCCGGACAGCCAGGCCCTCGTGGATCAATGGGACCTATGGGCCCATCTCCAGACATATCACATATTAAGCAGGGCAGAAGGGGCCCCGTGGTCAGTATTTTCACCTCCCATCAAGCATTTCATGGCTGGGCTTAGCAACACAACTTCTCACATCTTTGTGAACATTTTATTTTCTCTTGCAGGGCCCACCAGGAGCCCCAGGGAGAGATGGTAGCAAGGTGAGGAGAGGTACTTGTTTTCCATACTATGGGCACATGAGAAGTACAAGCTTCCTAGAGAGACTGTCTGCACACCTGTAGTCACACCCTTTAAGCTTAATTCCTTTGCTAAACTGAAAATGTCCCGTTGTCTCACCTCTTCATGTCTTCCTTCTGCTATATTGTGCTTGCCAGTCTTTGAGTCTTGCAAATAGCACTGTCAAGCCGCTTCCTTTCTTTTCTCTGCAGCTCTTTGGGCTTTTCCATGAAGAAATGTCAATGCTTTAGCCCATTTCATTAGACTGCTTTTTTGTTAATTACTCCTGTTAACTGGTTTGCTTATTACTGTCTATGAGTAATATCAGGAGTGTGAAACTGTGCGCCCAGTAGAATCAGCAGCAATTTCCTTGTGCTCCTCCTTCACTTTTCTATTCCCAAGCAAGCATTAAGCTGGTGATTCTTGATGTGGGGAGAGTAAGGAAGTCTGCAGAGGCAAACTGTGATTTTTTTTTTTTGTTATTTTCTTTAGTCACAGCAAACTAACTGAGGTGGTATTGATTACAGGGGGAGCGAGGTGCACCAGGACCAAAGGGGATACCTGTAAGTATTGCTCACAGCAAGCTTTTCCACAGCAAAATGATGACTACTAACAACATATCAGCTAAAAAGGAGGAAAAAAAAAACTCAAACAAACAACAACAACAAAAAAAACCAATAAACACAACAAATGAAACCTCTTTTTTGCATGCACACAAAATGTTGGAAATAAAGCAGTTCCCTGTTTTCACCCAAGTTTTTTTGCCTATACACCTCCTCCCTTGCTGGGTGTTGACACTGAGGCAGTAAAGTGCCCCTCTGCCCCATGACAGTGGTGGGACAAGCTGAGAAGGCAGAGCATGAGGTTCCACACGCTGTGCTAGTTAGTACAGTTCAGCCACCACTCCTGGTGGGAGCTGGATCCCTGGAACCTTTAAAAATCCTGCTCCTCATCTCCCTCGGGGATTTGGGAAGCTATAGGCTTTGAGCAAGTCATCAGGAGAAGGATGAGTATTTACAATCTGTTTTCAGATGACATTGTTAAAAAAATTATCTCTTGTGGTGTTTTCTCATTAGTGGAATTGATTTTTTAAAAGTGTGGCCAGCAGGGTGCCCTCAGTATTAAAAAAGTGTACTTTACTGTGTGAAGTTGGCTAAAAAGAAATTATGGTTTTCTAAAATCAGATAAAACTAGATGGATAATCTCTGCTTTGTAATTACCAGTACATGTAGTGACAGACAGGAGCAGGGTTACCGTTATGAAAAAAAAAAACCCTCCAAATATCAGCATTCTTGAGATTTTTTTTTTAGATAAATAATAATTATTGATTGATTAGTCATTCTGATAATGTAATATCTATCAATTTAATAAGAAGGAACACAGGGAACCAACATTTATCTCTTCTATTCCCATGAGGTGAGAAGGTACTCTTACGAGGGAGATACATCAAAAGAATCGTTAAGCAACAAGACAGCTAAGCATCATGTAAACGTAGGCTCTGTCTGCAAAAACATTTCCTTCATTTTTAAAATTGTTTCTTCAGCAGCTTGATTCAAAGAGAGATGTTTAACTTTTGGCAACTGATATGAAGCAGTATTTTACCAAGCTACCCCTGCAAGAGTAATTATATCAGCCTGTTTGAAAAGTGTAGGGGCAAAGTGGATTATTACTAATGACCATGCCTTGTGACTGCAGGGCCCACCAGGCTCATTTGATTTCCTGTTACTGATGATGGCAGACATCAGAAATGACATCGCTGAGCTGCAAGAGAGAGTGTTTGGACACAGGACTCATTCATCAACAGAGGAATTTCCATTACCTCAGGAATTTACAAACTATCATGATACAGTAGATTTTGGATCTGGAGAAGAATACAAACCACGGGCAGCACCCAGAGACTCCAGGATACAGAAGGCAGCCCATCCTTAGCTATGCCTACTGAAAAATAGAGCCCCTTTAGAGTTCTTCAATATAAAAATGCACTGACAATGTAAAATACGTTTTTTCCCCCGTTTTCTCTCTGCTTTTCCCCAATCATGCTGCCTGTACTGTAGCTTTCCTTGTTCATGGTAGCCTCCTTGCAGCAATTCCATACTGTCAAGCCTGCACTGTGCATTGTACCCAGACTATCAAGAAAACCTTTTTAGTATGTAATACAATTAAGGCATGCTCTAGCTAATGGCACAGACCACAGCATTTCATCTGCCTACCTTGCATTCTATGTCCAGTACCCAAATTTTGCCAGGGGTAGAGGCATGGTTGAACATCATCCCCGAATGACATCAACAGTGAAAACATTGGTCCACAGTTACTTCATACATGTAAATGTATTACACCACTGAACTCAAGTCTCCGGCTACTGTCCCCAGGCTTAGGACAGTGTGAAAAGTGGATCCCTCTTTCACAGCAGGGGCCAGCTGTAAGTGAAACATCTTCTATTATGTCCCACCATGGCAGAAAAAAAGAAAAAAAAATACAGCCAAGCAGTGATACAAGGGTGCTGCTTCTTGATCTGGAAATTATTTGGTTTTGTATTGCTAGAGTATTGTTCAAAGAGAGTGGAAAACATGCGTTTGTCCTAAACTAACTAACTTCCCTTACCATTCTCCCACTGCGCACTGTAAAGGCCAGTTCCCTTCCTCAACCGATTCATGCTGAAACATTACACAAAGACGAGCAAGAGAAATGGGGATATATAAAGCAGGAAAACGAAACATAAGTGCATCAACTAGGCTCACTGGCAAGCACAAAATCAATCCCAGCCTCGCAGAAAGAGTTGGATCCTGACCTCCGGTAGGTGCAGGTATTCCCTGGTGAAATGCTGAAGTCCACGTGAAACTCAGACCAGAGAGAGGTGAAGAGCTTCCATTTGTTTTGTTCCTCTGCTGCATGAGCAACCTAAATGGCATTCACAGAACAGAAACACAGAGTTGCAGCGTATTTGGTTGGGTATATGAGGAGTATGAATAGGTGCAGGAGTGCACATGACAAAACATTTTAACTGGTACGAGGTTGGTGAGGTGCTCCACATGGGGATCCTATATTTGTGATGGGGGATAAAAGGGAGTGACTTTTTTTACACTGGAAAATTGGATGCACAAGTTAGACCATACCTCATGGATAATGTATGTTAACAATTATTTTGGCTACGGCAGCTGCTGAGGACTTTGCCACGCTTAGAAGATAAAGGAGTATATTAAGCACAAAACTTCAATGTTGTATCTGTGTAGCTGCTATTTCTAGAATATGTTTGGTCATGCCCATGTTACAAATGCAAAGAAAAACTTCTTATTTTGCCACATATTTCAGGGCTTGCATGTTATAATAGAATAAATACAGGTAAAAATATGAGCAGGCCCTTTTCAGATAACCTGTAAATGTTTGGATTCCCTTCCACATTCCCTGGGCCAAAACATGGTTGGTATAATCCCTACACCACCAGAACAGGTCATGTTGTATAAACAGCTGGCTGTCTAGACCTTTTGTGCCTTTTATGCAATATGTTAACAGGATGTGTTCGTTCCTGTAATTGTTTCCCAGCTCCTTGCTGTCACTATGCCACAAGCGTGGGCATGAGCTTTAAGAACATTAACATTCTGTATTCCTCTTCACATTATATGTATATCAATATTTACAAAGCAATGACTAAGTCACAGGGATAGCATAGAAAAAATGATAGTGGTCTCCCTCTGTGGTCTTTGGGCCTCTCCTCTGGAAGGAGCTCCCCCAGCAGCTCCAGATCCAAATAGTCTTGTGAACCAGGTAATAAGGAAATCACTGAGATCTGAGGAAAGAACTTGTGGCCAAAAGAGGGATGGTCTTATAGGCAGCAGGCTGAAAGAAACCTCTAAGACAGCATGAATTGAGGCATTTCTATTTTATTTTTCTTCATTTCAAGCAGGCAACTAGGTCTAAGTAACATCCGTTGTGAATATGCAATTTTAAGTAAACTTGTTAAATGTCAAATGTTATATTTGTAACTCTTGCAAATCATGGAACTCTTGCATATGTTTAGCACCATGCCCCATCACCTGCTGGATCAGGTTGATTCCCCGTTAGAGAATTAGTAGCTGCAGATTTTCTGACCATCAGATACTGAATAATGAGTTAGATGAGTCACTTCCTACAGACCACCTAAATTCTATTGCCCCCCTGCCCACAAGATGTCTTCTAATATAGGCACTTATTTTAGTTCTAAGCTTTGCTTTTCCAAGTGCAGACAACTACCAAACAAGAAGTTCGTACAGTCTGACCATCAAATTCAGGGGCAAGTGACAATTTACCCTGCTGTGCTTGAGTATCCAGGGAAGAGAAGCTCTGAGACTGGACCAGAAAAGTGGATAAAATACATGCCTCGCTGCAAGTACTGAAAGCTGTCCTACAGATTCACAAACATAAAATATGGCATATGTTTATGTGCCTTTCTGAATGGAAACATCAATAACTTCCCTTTCTGGAGTCTGCATCCCTGGTTTTCATAGCCTAGAGCTGGTTTTCCAACAGATGTGCTTAAGCCATGAAAAAGGTGAAGGAAAGTGTTCCTTGGGCTTGTCCTTGTGCTTCACCCTCCCCTTTGCAGGCTCCCTGCCCTAAAGCTGTTGTCTGAGTCCCAGCAGCAAGGAGGGGACACTGTGGCAAAGGCAAGTCCGTCCGAGATGACGCGGGAGTTCATCCGGCACAGAGAGCCCCTCCGAGCGTGGCTGGTGGGGAAGGCTGAGGTTTCTGTCCGCACCCAGCAAAGATCTTTGCATGGACCCTCCTCTGTTTACTTCTGATTAATTGTATGATGACATTCATAACACATTGTATCAGAAATGTTTCACTAAGAGTTCTGGATAAACACAGACACTCAGATACAAAAGTGACGTTTTCTCCAGCACACCCAAAGTTTTAAAAAGCCAGCCCAGAGGAATAATTTCCATTTTAAGCTTCATTACTGGAACGCCAGGGAAGCCATTACCTTGTAAATTATTTATTACTATGTGGCCCTCAAAATAACACCCCCTCAAGAATCCAAAATAAGAATGTAGAAACATCTACACTCATGTCTAGTTTCATTACTAAACTCATGCACATGACAAGTTTTTTCATATAAATACTATGTATAATTTTATTAGAAAGAAATATTATTTTGATGTTAAGACATCAAGTTATAAGCAGAATTATAATACAGAGTTTGTTATTTTATTAATATTAGAAATATATTTAATGGAAACATTTGCAAGAGTGCGTAGTAAAAATGCTGATAGTTAATGGGTTTAACAAAATCACAAAGCTTGGAAAATATTTTCTTTCAACACTGTGCCAAGTACATACAGGATTAGTCTTTCTTGCAAAGCTGGAATGCTGACACAGAATAATTCCTATGTAGTCAGACTAAATCAGGAAAAGGAGAGGAAAATTTATTACAAATGGAATTAAGGTATCGCCTGGAGTTATTGTTGGCACCATAGCTTTAGTAATCTTCTTCCTAGACGTATTTCAAGAGTTAATACACTAAGCCCAAGAAGAGTAACAAAAGATGGGGATGCGGTCCAAAAATTTGTTAATTACACATTAAAATCCGTATGTTTGTTCCTATTACACATTCCAGTAAATATACTGTTCACTTTATTTATATAAGTATAAGAAATACAAAAATGTGTATAAAATGATTGTGATTTTATGATGTATTCATAATAACAAAGATATTTTTTCTTACGCTGTTGGTAGCTGCTTTTATTACACATCCTTACTCTGAAATACAGAAATGTTGGCTGCAAAAGACAAGTAGCAGGAAACCTCCTTATGCTGCCTTTTAGCATTTTTCTCGCAGCTGAATTATACACACTGCCAGGAGGGCTGTGCGGGCACCACCTCTTGCTGAATAGGGGGGATTTCTGCCTTTGCAGAAATAAGGCAGGACCCACCTCCACTATTTGGATGGCGGCTCCAGTGACTCATGGGGACTATATGGGGCTGGCTCCAGCAGCCTCACCCCGTCCTGTCGGCGAACGGAGCTTCTCTGCAGCCCAGAGATGTGATATAGGGATCCGAGGCTCCTCTGGCATCCCAACGCTGCTACTGGGGTGTCACAGAGGCACCCCAAAAGTCAATTTAGACAGAAAACAAGTTCCAAACCAGACTTCATTCTAGCTGTAAAAAGTATAGCCAATAAACTTACTAGAAACAGGATTTATACAAATTATTTAGTGCTCTGACAACATAAAACACAGATTCAGATATCAGTTTAAGATTATTGAGGTAGGACTACATAAAAATAATGAGGATCCACAGCATGCACGCATTCACTCCCAAGAAACAAAACTAGAGGCCTCTCACTCAAGGGTACCCAGAAGAAATAATCACTTGCCTGGGTTAGGCAAGGGTATATCCAGCAGAGAAAGACAATTGCTCACCAAATGGGGAGGTGAGGCGCTCTCAATCCTGGGAAGTCTCCTTAGACAGCATCCCAGTCTAAGGGGAGGGCTCCAGTTCACAGACCCGCTGCTATGAGAAGACCACGCCAAGGGGGTCCGTCCTTGCTTGGTCAGATCTGGCTGCGGGCATTACAACATGGTCCAGAATGTTCTGTGGGCACCTCCTTTGTTGAGGTCCCTGTCAACTGACTGACGGTCCGACCCCTCCTGACCCTCAGCCGGGGGGAGGTGAAGTCACCCTGCCCCCCGCGGTGGGGAGGATGTGACTGTCAGCACCACCATTAAGTGTGTGAGTGGGGACAGACACAGTGGGCACAAAGGTGCTGAAGGGCCATCAATGCCCTATTGAAGGCTCCGGACCTCATCAGGGGATTTGCAACTACCCCATGGGGAAATAAAAGGGAACAAGGTAAAGCCTCTGGCAGGCCTCTCCTGCCCTCGGCGGCTGCCTGAGCTCCTCCCGCAGGAGCGGCTGTGAGGAGGGTGTCCCACCAGCCCGCCCCCGCTGCGCTGAGGAGCACCAGGGCGGCTACTTTCTTTCCACCCCTCAGAGCGCACGCTGCCTGCCCGCCTCCGCGGCCTATCCCCGGGACAGGGCTGTAACACGGCCGCGCTGGCCGCGGCAGGAGATGGCGGCCGGTGTTGCCGGGGCTCGGGACTACAACTCCCAGCATGCCGCGCGGCCCCGTCGCGCCCAGGAGCCCCCGCGCAGGCGAGCCCGCTCCTGTGCGCCTGCGCACTGGGGCGTCACTGCCGTGTGGCGAGCAACCCCCCTGGGGGCAGGGGACATGTTCGGCCATTCGTGCCGGGCCGGATCCGGCTCCCTTGTCCCGCTCGGACTTCTCGGTACGCTGCTCCGGCCTCCCGGCGGTAGCCCCTTGCCCCTCTCTCTGCAGCCGCCGTGCGTCGCGCCGGCGGGCGGGAGCGAACTGCAGCTCCCGGCGTGCCGCGCGGCGCGCGTGGGCTGCCGGGAGGCGCGTCCCATGGTGCTCCGCGGCGGCGGCCGGGCCGGCGGGCGGCGCGATGCGGCTGTCGGTGGCGGCAGCGATCTCGCACGGGCGCGTGCACCGGCGGCTGGGGCTGGGCCCGCGCTCGCGCCTCGACCTGCTGCGCAACCTGGTGACGGCGCTGGTGCGACATGAGCGCATCGAGGCGCCCTGGGCCCGCGCCGACGAGATGCGGGGCTACGCCGAGCGGGTGAGCCACCGCCGGGCCTGGCCGGGGGTCGGGCAGGGGCACCCAGCCAACCCGGCGGCTCTGGGGAAGGGGTTTTATACACTGAGGGGGCTGACACACTGGCACGGGTTGCCTGGAGAGGTGATAGATGCCCCATCCCTGGAAGCATTCAGGGGCAGGCTGGAAGGGGCTCTGAGCAACTTGCTCCGGAGTGGAGCATCTCCCTTATGAGGAAAGGCTGAGGGAGCTGGGGCTCTTTAGTTTGGAGGAGACGGAGGGGTGACCTTATTGATGTTTATAAATATGTAAATGGTGAGTGTCACGAGGACGGAGCCAGGCTCTTCTCGGTGACAACCAATGGTAGGACAAGGGGTAATGCGTACAAACTGGAACACAGGAGGTTCCACTTAAATTTGAGAAGAAACTTCTTCTCAGTGAGGGTGTCAGAGCCCTGGCCCAGGCTGCCCAGGGAGGTTGTGGAGTCTCCTTCTCTGGAGACATTCAAAACCCGCCTGGACGCCTTCCTGTGTGACCTCATCTGGGTGTTCCTGCTCTGGCAGTGGGATTGGACTGGATGAGCTTTTGAGGTCCCTTCCAATCCCTGACATTGTGTGATTCTGTGTGAAGATGTCCCTGCTCATTGCAGGTTTGGACTGGATGACCTTTGAAGCTCACTTCCAACCCAAACTGTTCTGTGATTCCTCCCTGCAGCTCATCGAGTACGCCAAGCTGGGGGACACCAATGAGCGTGCAATGCGCATGGCGAATTTCTGGCTGACGGTAAGTACACCCCCAGTTCCCCCCCCACCAAATCCCTTGTTGCCTTCTCATGCTGGAGCTGAACGTGCTGCCCCGCAGGAGAAGGACCTCATCCACAAGCTGTTCAAGGTGCTGGCACCCCGGTTCCAGCCCCACCCGGGCAGCTACACCCGCCTGCTGCAGATCCCCAACCGGGATAGCTTTGACCGCGCCAAGATGGCGGTCATTGAGCTGAAGGGGAACCCTTTCCCGCCACTCATCCGCCCGCAGCGTGACACTGAGAAGACGCTGCTCAACCAGCTCCTGAAGGGCTACCGGGAAGACATGCAGCAAGCGGCAGCCCCGCGGGCCACAGACGGCACCCCTGTCTAGGCAGCCCCCTCTGCCCTGAGGGAGGCCCCGTGTGTGCACAGGGACAGGGCTTGGTCTGAGCTCCCCATGAACACCCCAGCTTGTTTGTGTCCTGCAGCACAGAAATGTAAGGTGTCCCAGGAGGTCTGAAGTTTAATTACTAACCTTGAGTTGCCATGACACAGGCACAAGCTCAAGGCTTACTTGCTTTTTCCTGTGGTTTGAATAGAGACTCAGCAAGAGAAGGAAATCAAGCTGGGAGCCCTAATGGTTGATATTCTCTGTGTAAATAAACTGTTCAGAAAGTGAGTTTGCTTTTATTTGGATTATATTCCTGTGCATGAGTTAGTAGCTTATTTTAGAAAAGACTAGGTTTGTTACAGCTTCTAGTCCAACAGCCCTACTCTCTGGAGCAGTGTCTTCACTGTGACATAGATAGCTACAGTGTTTTCTAGGATCATAGAATGTCCTGATTTGGAAGGAACCCACAAAGATCACCAAGTCCAGCTCCTGTCCCTGCACAGGACAACCCCACAGTTCACACCATGTGTCTGAGGGCATTGTCCAGTCTCTTCTTGAACACTGTCTGGCTTGGGACTGTGACACCTTGGGGAGCCTGTTCCAGTGCTCCACCACCCTCTGGGTGAAGAACCTTTTCCTAATGTCCAGCCTAAACCTTCCCTGGCACATCTTCCCGCCATTCCCTCAGGTTCTGTCATTGGTCACAGAAGAGTTCAGTGCCTGCTCCTCCTCCCCTTGTGAGGAAGCTGTAGACCACAGTGAGGTCTCCTCTCAATCTCCTCCAGGCTGAAAAAAAGTGACGTTAGCCACTCCTCATACAGCTTTTTCAGTAACTCCCAGAACAATCTTCTCCATGATTTTGCCAGGCACAGTTGTGAGGCTGACAGGACTCTAGTTGTCAGGGTCATCCCTGCCAATGTGCAGCCTTTCAGGGCAGGAAATTCCATGAAAAAAAATCAGGTTAGTTTTGCTGTTCCAGAAATGCTGAATGCAAATAGGATGGCAGCACTGAGATAAGTCTTAAAAGAGGCAGTACCAAAGGGACTTGTGTTAAGGAAGCAACGTGGCAACATGGGCATGAATGATAGTTCTCGACTAAGAGCTTGGTAGACATCTCACCCTCTGCTGTGACCTAGCAAGACCCTATTAGAACAAGAAGGGATAATAGCAGAACTTTTTCAGAGAGTGATACAACTAGTCAGAGGTATGAAACTTAAATTGCTGGTTTTGTCTTTGATTGCTAGTGCTGGAAAGTCCTAGCTCTAGCTTCAGAGTGAAAAAAAACAAAACCAAAACACTAAACCAGTTGAACTCCTTCCCTAGTTTCATAAAGTTAAAACAAATGAGTCATACTATGTTGTGAATTAGCTGTATGGAAATTAAAAAAAAACAAAAACAACAAACCCAACCAACCCACAACACACATGCAGGCACACATATGAAAAAACAACCAAACAAAACAGCAACAACAAAAACCAATGTTAAATTAAAATTTGGTAGTTCTCTCTTCAGGACACTTACCTCACACAGTACCCATTGTGTTTTAATCATAGAATCACAGAATAGTTTTGGTTGGAAAATACATTTAAGATTATCAAATACAACCATTAGCTTCACACTGCCAAGACCATCACTAAACGATGTCCCTAAGCACCACAGCTACACGTCTTTTAAACCCTTCCAGATGTGGTGACTCAACTGCTTCCCTGGGCAGCCTCTTCCAGTGCCTGACAACCCTTTCTGGAAAAGAATTTTTCCTAATATCCAATCTAAACCTCCACTAGCACAACTTGAGGCCATTTCCTCTCGTATCAGTTGTTTCTGGGGAGACCAACACCCTCCATGCTACAACCTCCTTTCAGGTAGTTGTAGAGAGCCATAAGGTATCCCCTCAGCCTCCTTTTCTTCAGGCTGAACAGCCCCAGTTCCCTCAGTTGCTCCTCATCAGATTTGTGCTCCAAACCCTTCACCAGCTCCATTCCCTTCTCTGAACTCTCTCCAACACCTCAATGTCTTTCTTGTAATGAGGGACCCAACGCTGAACACAGAATTTGAGGTGCAGCTTCACCAGTGCTGAGTATAGGGGAACAATCACTGCCCTGGTCCTGCTGGCCACACCATTCCTGATACAAGCCAGGATGCTGTTGGCCTTCTTGGCCACCTGGGCACACACTGGCTCATGTTCAGCCACCTGTCATTCAACACCCCCAGATCCCTCTCTGCCAGGCAATTTTCCAGCCATTCTTCCCTGAGCCTGTAGCGCTGCCTTGGGTTGTTGTGACCGAAGTGCAGGATCCAGCCCTTGGCCTTGTTGAACCTCATACAACTGGCCTCAGCCCAATGATCCCGTCAGTCCAGATCCCTCTGTAGAGCCTTCCTACCCTTGAGCAGATCAACACTCCCACACAACTTGGTGTCATCTGCAGATTTACTGAGGGTGCACTCAATCCCCTCATCTAGATAATTTATAAAGATATTAAACAGTACTTGCCCCAATACTGATCCCTGGGGAAGACCACTCTGGCTACCAACTGGATTTGACTCTGTTCACCATAATTCTTTGGGCCAGGCCATCCAGACAGTTTTTCACCCAGCAAAGAGTACACCCATCCAGGCCATGAGCTGCCAGCTTCTCCAGGAGAATGCTGTGGGATATGGTGTAAAGGGCTCTACTCAAGTCCAGGTAGACACCATCCACAGCCTTTCCCTCATCCACTAAACAGGTTATCTTGTGTAGAAGGAGATCAGGTTGGTCAAGCAGGACCTGCCTTTCACAAACCCATGCTGACTGGACCTGATTGCTTGGTTGTCCCATACATGCTGTGAGATGGCACTCAAGATGATCTGTTGCACAACCTTCCCTGGCACCAAGGTCAGGCTGACAGGCCTTTAATTCCCCAGATCCTCCTTCTGGCCCTTCTTGTAGATGGGCACCACATTTGCCAACTTTCCGGTTGACTGGGACCTCCCCAGTCAGCCAGGACTGCTGATAAATGATGTAAAGTGGCTTGGTCATCACATCTGCCAGCTCCGTTAGTACCCTTGGATAGATCTCATGCAGTCCCATAGACTTGTGAATGTGTTCCAGTTAGAAAATAAAGAAATGTGGTACTACATAAGACAGAAGAAAAAAACCATCAAACTACTAAAAAGTCAATGCTCAGACAGGCCTCAATCTTTTTGTTTCTAATGACCTTGAAATTGACATAATATCTTGCTGTAGAGCTTCCACATTATTAAATGGTGATGTTAAGGCCTTAATGTTAAATGCTCAAGAATACCACCTGATCTGTATTTCTTTCTTAAACTGGTCTTCCACCCTAGTAAACTGAACTCTAGTGCATTACCAGTGATTGATGACCCAGAACACTGACTGAAGCCCTCTGGAGATTTTCACTGTGCTTCAGCAGCAGAGGTGCTGCCCGAGGTTTTCACTGGAGCATTTCAAAGCAATTAAGCTACGCATTCCTTGAAGGCCAAGGCATGCGCTGTTTCACCTGCATAATCTCTTAGGATTCAGAATAGATATGTGAATGCTGTTTGATAAGCACAAATTTATGTTACCTACCAGTTTATTTCAGATAATTCAGCGGAATAACTTTTCTGTGAGATTGATGAGAAAGTGAGAGGCAGGATTTTAAGCACGGCCCTTGATCTGCCCACTGTCACTTTCTTAGCAGAGAAGGGACAGTAACTGTCAAACCATTTTTGTAGAAAACTCAAGGATATGAATGGTTAATATATGTCAAGGCAGAAAAATGACTGTGGCCCTGTAATACTAGCTAAAAACACATTGCTATGACCATATTACTCCAAAACATGTTTTGATTAACAGGCCCAGAAGCAAAAACACGTAGACATATATGTGTACAAATAAATGTGGAAACACTGATTTATAAAGACAGTTGTGTACAATTATTTAATGAGGGAAAGCAAGTCAGGTTCACTTCTGCTTGTCCTTAAATTAATAATCTAAAGAAAAAAACAAAAGTAGAAAAACAAGACGCTTTTAAGCTAAGTTTGGGAAAAGTCTTGATACAGATTTTTTTTATATACAAATCCTTAGTGTGCATACCTATTTTTTTGCAATATCTGTATTAAGATTAGGACATCTGACAAAGCATTCCTAATATCACAAGTACAGTGTGTAGTCCCTCTAAATGCAATTCTTCTACTATACATCCTTGAACATTTCCTAGGATTGTGTAGGCTGCTACCAAGAGGGGCGGTTGTCCTGCCACTCAGGTGGGTCAGACTTTCAGCTGCCTGTGGAGGAGAACAAAGGGGAAATTCACCGTTAATACATGAAACCTGCTCTTGCTATTTTCTTGTATCCTGGCTGCCAGAGTCAGGTATTCTCTGTCAGCCTTATAATCATGTAATACATGGAAATACACAGGTCCATGTGATCGTTTTCATGTTTTGCCCAATTCCTTCAGCCCCTTCCACCTCTGTGAAATAGATGCCTACCTGACTGCAGCTGTGAGACTCCGATACCAGTCATCAATATCTTCTTGGTCGCTGGACATCAGCAACAGTGTCTTGTGTGGAAAGGAGAGCTGAAAGGCAAACAGTGTCTGGTCCACTCTGTGGCATTCCTTACCAAGACAGCAAGTCCAACAAAAGGAGAGCTGCCGCCACTGAACTGAACTCAGCCCTGTGTGCTGCCTCCCACCATTTTCTTTCCCAGATAGAAAAATTCAGCATTAGTACTGAGAGAGGCCAGAGGCTGGGCAGTACAGAGCAAGTGACAGTCTTGTCCATTCCTTCCAGCCACAGATGAAAGCTCACTTGGACTTAATATTGTGTTCGGAAGTGAGCAATTAGAGTTCTCAGCAGCTTTTAATCCAGTTTTCTCCCGTATTCCAAGCTGCCTCTAGGGGTCCTTCCACTACCACCATCTACAGATCACAGCTTGCCCAGAGTCTTCCTGGTCACAGCTCGCCAGGAATGAGCTGACGCAGCCCACAGCTGCTGCAGCCTAGGAAGACCTGAACTTGAAACCCCTATCTAAGGCATCAGTCCAAGAAGAAAAAGGTTGTCTTAACTCAGACTAGTTCATTGCCTTTACTGTTGTCAACAGTCCCTTCATCTCTGTCCCGCTGCTGCTGAGGCAGCTAGAGACCTGCTTCACAAGTCTTACCCCACTGATGTGTCCACTGGCAGGAATGGGAAGACTTACACTGAGGAGCCCTCCCTGGCTCTTTGTGTGGCCGAACACCTTATCCACTACGCACTGGTGAAGTGGGTAGACAGCCTGGCATGCCAATTTTTTCGAGTTCAGCAGGTGCAGCGGGTGGCAGGGCTTTGTGGCAATAAAGATGTCAGAAAAGAGGAAGAACATCCTGTGCTTCAGTTCTTCTCCCTTTGAAGGCACCACCAGAAGCCAGCCTTCCCGGATGTACCAGCGCCCTAGGCATGCAAGGGAAATAGAGATAGTTGTCAGATCATCATTGGCAACAAAACTGACATAATGAGACAAACAGGAATACTGCGAGCCACTCTTGTAGGTTACCAGGCTGTACATCAGCTCCAGCCACTACCCTGTTCCCCCCAAAATAACACCTACTCTGAAGATAAGCCCTAGCATGATTTTTCAGGATGTTTGAGGATGCTCGAAATATAAGCCCTACACCAAAAAAAAGGCCCTAGTTACAGTTCATTTTAAAAGTCCATTTAAATAGTGTCCAGGAAGCTATGCACGTAAAACTATTACTAAAGTAAATAAGTAAATAAATACAAAAAGTAATAAGTTTTGGAACAAAGATTAGTATAAGACCTTGTCTTATATTCGGGGGAACAGGGTAGAAGGCACTGAGTATCAACTCAGTCCAGCTCACCAGCACCGATAGTGCCCGTGCAGAAGCAGTAATCAGCCCAAAACTTTTAGTATGTGAAGAGCAGGATGAAGTTGCTATAGATCTACTGTGTTAATTAAGAGGATATGATATGCAAGTCTGTTTAAAGAGACCAGAAGAAATGCATGATTTGAAAATGGTATACATCGTTTTAAATTAATACAGCCTTCAGAAAATGCACTATGAACTGTCTTAAATGGTGCTGCTGCATTGTTTGTCATTAGTGGTGAAACAGATGTTAGCCTAGGCTTTGAATGTTTATTATTTTCCCGTTTTATTTGTTTGTGCATTCCAATTAAAAAAACCAAACACATTTCACAGTTCATCTAACAGTATATGGACTTCCAGTAGTTAACAGATTACAGAATGGAGATTACTGTTCTAACGAGAAGATAGCAAAGGAGATACAAAACAACATATCAAACGGAAGGTCTGAATAGTCAACCTTATCAGCCTTTGCTTACAGAATAGGGTCCAGTGTTATCTACCCATGAAATGAATTGCAACAGAACAAATGGCACAGAAATCATCAGGGAAAAATAAAAATGATTTGACAAACCTAGTGGCAAGCAGCAATTAAAAAATGGCACCTACACAAAATGGAATAATTAAAGCAGTCCCTCTAACTAGAAGGATTATTGTACAAGATAGCCATAAACTCATGGGAAGTATGAGGACAACTGCCAGTAAGTTTATTTACAAAAATTTAAAGGCATAGTAAGGTACTGCCCTCTGGTCCCGTCTGACAAACACCTGCCAGACAATTCCAGCCACTGTTTTTTGTGCCCTGGCTTCTTGCTGAGCTGATAATTACGTTTTAAAGAACACCACAATTTTGTTTTAATTATGGATTGTGTCTTTCTTAGTATGCTACATTCACAAAACATAGAGGCAAGTGAATTCCTGCTTAGCTTACTCCACAGGAACAACTCCTCTTATCTGAATAAAGAACTGAGAAAGACGAGCAGGAATCAGTCCAAGTTTAAAAAACAAATGGAAGGGAGGTGCCAGCAGCACAGGGCTGAACTGGGAACTGTTTCCCTCAGGCTAAGCTGTGATCAGACTCCCTGGCATAATGTTTGGGCTGGACCATGCTGGAAGTCTTGGGATATAGGTCTGTGTTCAGGATTCCGTGGGGCATACGATTTAGGAAATTTTTTAAGGGCAAGGAAATATCCCTAGGAAAGATAGAGATGACAGAACAGTGTGATATGTTAAGGAGGTAGTTCTGGCTAAAATGGCGCTTGCAGAAGAAAAAGCAGACCCTGCAAGAAGAAAAGCAGGGTTTCTTGGAGCAGCTCATCTCAGAGACACTGCCAAATGTGACACACCCAACCCCAAAGCTGCCCCTTTTCCCTCAATCTATAGCATTGTTTCCTCACATCCTCCCTCCTAGTAACAGGACACAGTCTTAACAGTTCTGCAAAAGCTCTCCTATTTCTAGAAAGGTGGACCAAAACTAGCAAGCCCCAGCTATCTGTTACTTTTCTGCTTCTCACATCCAGCAGTACCTCTTTTCTCCAAGTAATGGAAAATACAACCATCACAATTCTCTGTCCTAGAAAACTGAAAGGTGTCTGTAGACCCTCAACGCTTTTCCCACTACATGTCTCAGAACATTTGGAGATAAACAGAAAGGTAGACCCTACACTTTCAAACAAGAGCTACCTCTGGTCTAGCTATACTATTATTTGTTTGAGGTTTTTGTTTGGCATGGGGTTATCTTATTAGTTCTGTCATTCAGGATAACCTATGTACTTTTTTTACTTATGCACTACCCCAGTGTGTCCAGGCACCCCCACACATGCTCAGTATAAGCAGAGCACACCTGTGTTAGTTCCCTTTCAGCTAACATCACCAAAGGATTCTAAGGATGGGAAAGAAAAGTGTAAATTAATCTGCCCCTTAACTGAGCATTTTCAAGAATGACAACCTCTGATAAATAACCTCTTTTTCTACCTGTGCTGGTTTGGCTGGGAAGGAGTTAACTTTCTTCATAGCAGCTGGTATGGGGCTATGTTTATGACTAGTGCCAAAAACAGCATAGACAATACAGGGATGTTTTAGTTACTGCTGATCAGTGCTTACATAGCATTCGTTTCTGCTTCTCACACCACCCCACTAGCAAGTGGGTTGAGAGTACACAAGAAGATGGGAGGAGGCACCGCCAGGACAGCTGACCAAAGAGATATTCCACACCATAGCATATCACACTCAGCTGGCAGGAGAAAGAAGGGATGTTTGGAGTGATGGTGTTTGTCTTCCCAAGTAACTGTTGTGCTGATGGAGATCAGCTTTCCTGGAGATGGCTCTAAACACTTTCCCAACAATGGGAAACAGTGAATGAATTCCTGGTTTTGCTTTGTTTGCTTTTGTTTTATCTGTTACAGGTTCCTCATGTACAGGGTGTGAGCAGAAGTCTATGAAGCTTGTAGCTTAAGGTAAAAAACAATACAGTCCTTGGGCCCTTGACACTCAAATCTGTGGTTTCTGCAATGGAATAGGGACAACACTGTTACTTATGCTTTACCAAATTTATTGTCTTTCTTTCTTACCCAGAACATATACTCCTGACCTCCTTGGGTTCCCATCACTAGCTTTCCAACTACATGTCACAGCTCCTCCTATCTGAATGTCAAGCAATTAAGCTGCTCTTATCCTCACTAAAACATTCTAAATAAAAAAAAAAAATAATAAAAAAGTGCTCAAATTACTTACTAGTTGTATTCCTTCAACATCTATCTATGAAATCTGGGCCAGAGGGGAAAAAATGGTTAATAAGAGTAGGGTCAGAGATGAAGGCAAGCATATCTCCAGTTATCTCAGCTTGGCAGGAGGAAAAAGGAGCTGTCAGTGAGACCTACCTGGAGTCAACACCTGGGTCTTCTGTCCTTTGAGCAGTTTCTGAACCCGAAGTAGCTGCAATGAGTTCTCTCTCTTACGAATGATGTCTTGGACCCACCGAGATACCTCAGAAACTGATTTTACAGCCTCTGAAATTAGATCAGCATATTCCGAGATTATCACAAATGAGTATGTATTACATCTTACCTATCTCGCTGTGAAAATGTAAGATGAAATGAGAAGGAAATGTTTTAAAATAGGTATCAACAACAGATTTATTCAGTAATTTCAGCAGGAGATTGGACTAGATGACTTCCAGAGGCCTCTCTCCAACCAACACTTCTGCAGTTCTCAAAACCTTTTATTTGCCAACAAAATATTAGAGGAATAATTTCCTGTATTTGGAAGCAAAAACAGGAAAAACGCCCTACAAGTGGTGTTAACTCCTAGTAAATATGGAATGAAGGACATATATTATCCTAAAAAACTGAGGCACGGGACCAATAGAGTCACAGTATGGTTTGGGTTGGAAGGAACCTTTAAAGATCATCTACTTCAAATCCCCCTGCCATGGGGAGAAGTATTTTTTACTAGACAAGATTGCTCAAAGCCCTGTCCAGCCTGACCTTGAATACTTTAGGGACGGGGTATCCACAACTCTGGTCAACCTGTTCCAGTGTCTCACCACCCTCATCGTAAAAAACAGAGCTGCCATTTCTCTGACCTAACCCCAAGGACACTTTCCCAGTCAGTCACTCTACATTTTTATTTCCAATATGTTCTCAGGCACATCTTGATCAAGATGCTGATAGGAAATAGTTATGCATTAGAACCCCAGGGAAAATGAAATTCCTCCTGTCAAAGCAGACTGAAGACAAGAATACAAACATTATTAACAAGCAGGCTAACACTGATCAAAATACCAGCATCTACTGGCAGAATCATACTTGCAAGTTTCTGGCACTCAGCACTGTCTGGGCTGGTGTTCTCCAGCAGGTCTCTGAGGAAATGCTTGTACCTAAGACAGAGAGAGAAGGTTCATTTCACAAAAAGACACCAAAACCAGCAATATCTCCTACTAGCGACAGAATTATTAACAACATCCCACCAGGAGAGGGAGTACAGACCCCTAAGCCTAACCAAGCAGCTTTTGGTCACAACTCTTCAATCACATTAATTTTATCTTCAAATTTATCAACTAAGTTAACCCAAGTATTTTATACATTTTCAAGCCTTCGGCATTTTCTGGGGATCTGATAAAAGCAACCTCACATATTACTTAAGTTCATAAGACTCTCTTAGCTTTCACATAAAAATGTATTCAGTAATAGACAAATTTCTCTTTGAACTATCTTTTTTTAAATGTCTGAATGGTAGCATTAATACCATACATTTCCTGTCCCCACAAGAAAGTAAAGGCATTTCCATAAGACATAGGAGCTGCCTTTTTCTTTTTAGCTCTCCAGTACTTTCTGGAAAGGATTAGTTCTCTGCAAATGCATTCTACCAATAAGGTCAAACTATTTTCATTCTGAAAGGACAGAATAAACATCACATTGAGCAGATTCACAAAATGGCAGAAGTCATGTGACTTGCAATATATGAAACAGAGTTTGAGAAATTTGAACAAGAAGCTGATTTATGAAAAAAATTAGACCTTCTGTTAAAAAGCCATCATTTTTCCAAACAGCTGGACAGCAACAAATATACTGTTATTTTACAAATTTAAACAAACAATTCAAAGAATTACAGTAAAAAGAAAGCTTACATTTATACCTGCCAAGCTGATTAAAAAGGCTACATAAAGGCAGCCGAAAGACTGCGGTATGCTCACTCTCCAGTATTTTCAAAGAAGCCAGGCTCTCAATCTCCCAAATTTGCATTAGAATGGATAAGAACATGGTTGAAGAGCAGCTGCTTGACCTATAGCAGCAGCAGCCGGGTTCGCAGCAAGCTGCCTGTGCCCTGTATTACACGCACACCCTATGCAAGAAAGGGCACTCGCCTGGTGCAGCCAGCCTGGCTCTTCAAAGGGGAGATGATGCCTCAAGAGGGGAAGGTGGCAATCCAGGGTGGACCTGTCCAGGCTCGGACAACCACAACAGGCACCAAACCTGAGGAAAGCATATAGCCTCCCCTGTGCTCCTTAATCTCTCTCCAAAAGCAACCACATACAAGACAGGGAAGTCGCAATGCACCAGGTCAGCAAACTGCACAAAAGCAGAGCGAGACCATCTCTGGCAGAGAACACCACTTCTGCAGCACTTCAGACAGCTTCCTTTTGTTCAGGGCCTAACTTCAGTACCCTACCAAGATAATGGAACGCCTCCACTTCAGTTCTACTGGAGTGCTAGATGAAGGGCTTGGGAGCCAAGGGTGAACACAGCTCCCTCTCGGCATCATCTCCCATCCACATACATTGATTCTACCTTACAGACACGTCTTCAGGTCTGTTTCATTGCTGCCTATATGCTCCGATTTTACAGAACACAGATTTTGAGACACATTAAGCAAACTGACCTCCCATAGCACCCAAGACACTGTTATGTCCATTTTACCCCTCTCCTAGTAACACCTTGAAGATGCTGAATTGCTTACTTACTGGTGCAGCCTCTGCAGGGGCAAAGGAAGCAGATCCTCTAGTTTCTTCCCTTGAAACTGGGGTCGAGACTCCTGGAGTTTCTTAAAACGTCGGAATGACTTATTTTTCCTCAGTTGCTCCTGTGGGCAGCAGAAAAGGCGTATAGCTTTGAAAATAGGGAAAGAAATAGATGCTCTAATCTGCACCAAAGCTTGGAACTCTTAAAACTTTTAGAGTTTAGGATTCCAGTCCTAACCACAAGTATCAGCAACTTCGTTTGTTGCCATGGACAGGCAATTCCCTTTCTCCTGACTACCATTTCCCAGCAGGTAATGAAAGTGATATTTCCTCTTTATACATTCAGAGGAGTGTAAAGCTAGTATACTCAGCTAATAGAAATAAAGAAAAAAAGGAAGGCTGACTCAGGAAAACAAGAAGTTCACCTGTGGCTTTTTGCCACTCAATTCAAGAGAAAGCAATGCAGCCCCCTCATTTCCATCACCTCAAGGCAAGTATCCAAAATGGCTTTTTCTTTTAGGAAATCAAAAGTGTGAAAATATGCATGCAAACAGAACAGAAGGGAAGCATCTCAGTACATCCTGCAGCTGGAAACAAGCACAGACAAAAACTAGAAGCTGGGTTTTTCCAAATTCCAGATACAGCTCTCAGAACGTCAAAATAAAATTACATTATTCTGAAGTTTCTTGGAAGACACGTTTGTCCTGGTTTTGCTAAAAAACAAGTTTCTCTTTTAGTGAATTTGCCTGTCAGCTAAAGCCTTCATATGAACTGCATTTTCCTGGAGAACCAGACACATGTTTTGGTAAACCTAGCAATGGAATGCAAACTTATTGATAAGCACGGATGGACATCTCGTGAGAGGGATGATGAGAAACAAGTGACCCAGAAACTGATCAACGGTGTATAACATTCCATTTGCATGAATACTTCATATAAAAGTGGGAGATCACAAGGTTCTCGTCCCTTTTCCTCTTTTTTCCCTTCTGCTTATGGCCGACATTAGGAGAGGACCTTGCTAGTCATCCCTGCGAACTGAGGCCTAGTGAGAGACTGAATCCAGCTCCGATTGGCTGCAGAGTCCAATCCAGGATTTCAGGTGCTGGCTCTGCAGTTACTGAGACTTTCAAGATTGGTTTTGTATATTTTGTATTGTTTTCTCTATTCTTATTAGTAGCATTAGTAAAACATCTTTAATTTTTCCAGCTCTCTTCTCTCTGTCCTTCTTTCCCTCCCGATCGCCTGTCCTGAGTGGGAAGGGGGAGAGGGAGGGGCAAAAGGGGGAAGGGTGGGAGAGGAGGTTAACAATACATCTGCCAGGGTTTTATTGTCACCCCGCAATCTAAACCCCTGACAACATTATATTTGGAGAGGTAAGTGGGAAGGAAATTTTTTTCTTCTACTATAGGAAAAAAATTGGAAGAAAAAGGAAATCCCATTGTTAAGATACAATTAGTGGTAGTGGGAATAAGTAGGAGACCTGATAATTCTCCAGAAAGAGATCAGTGTCCCCACTACAAACTCTCCAGACTTGCCAGCCAAGGTGGGAGTAAATATAGAACTCTGTTTGAAAAAGCTGTGCTTAGCATACAAACACCCAAAACAAGCTTCAGAAATTTTAATCTTTAAGTAAACAGAGAAGTTTTCCCATCCTATCATGGGAGAAAGAAGGAGAAAATAGTAGCAGCCCAGAAAAAGGAAAAAAACGAATCACTCCAGAAACAGAAGAGGGAAGAATGTAGAAGGAAAGGGAAAAAGAACATGAAGAATAAAGGAGATATTTACGTTCAAGGTTTTGTTTGCCTGCTCCAAATTCTCGGCGTATTGGCCATAAAGCTCCAAATTCTGACAGAAGTTTTCCAGTCCTAGTGCTAAATTCCCTCTCTCCAGGTGAAGTGACAAAACCCTGTGCACAAGGAGGAAAGATGAGGGTTACACTACTGATGGCATTTTCACAGCTCCCTCTGCTTCGCTCCTATGCCAACCTCCCTTTGTCAGTCTCCATCTCACGTGAAGTTTCTGTGCATAATACATGTTTGGTGGTCACAGACTCAGCTACAGAAAATATCCCTTAAAAATACCACGGAGCAGACTTACTGGGTTTAAACCACTATCCAGAGAGCAACTGGGCACCTGGATATGTGGGTACAGATCAGTAGTTTCCTGGGTACACCTGCAAGTGCCACCAAAACTAGCAGTCAACACCTTTTTCACAAGGTGTTAGCTGTACTTCCTGAAATCTTACTTTTTCATCAATATAGGGTCCTCCCCACATAATTACAGGAATCACATCAGTGTGTTCACTTACTGGCTGGCCGAATATATGGGTTCCAGGGGTCCAAATATGCTTTCCAACACAGCAGATTTCAGCGTCCCTTTGGCCTTTAAAATTGTCACAAAGAACTAAATAGGAAAAAAAGAGAGAATTTCAAACTGGTAAAATTCATGAGTCACTCAGATGTTATTCACGCCACACAGCAGAAGCAAGAAATTACAGCCTGTACACTCTTTAGCTCCAAAGGATATAAAATATTGTGAAAGCCTACCTAAGATAGCTATCATCAGATGTAAACCTTCTTGGTAACTGTGACCATAACTGTAAACACATGGAACAGCACTACACAACTGATAGAGGCTATTTCAGTATTCCTAGATGCATCTGTTTTCCACCATCTCATTCATAATCTTTGCCTTGTCTGTGCTCCTGTGCTATATGCATCTCAGGCATCTTAAAGTGAGCTCATTATACAACCAAAACTTAAAGGTTTATGTCTGCGTACAGACAAAGCCAAGGGACCAAAACCATTAGCTACCAGGTATTGCAGAGGAGGTAAAGAAAAAATGCAAAAAAAACCCCTTTCAGTCCTAGAAGTTGTCCCATGCAGTAGGGATGTATCAAAGTCTTGCTCTTAACCCTTCCCCATGACAATACAAGTATATGCTGCCTGAAGGCACCCCCATAACAAAAGGAACGGAAATACTCACTGTGACCACCAAATCCAGCTGCTCAAGGTAGTTGTGTTCAGTTTCCAGCAGCTCCTTGGCTGTCCGGCTGCGCTTTCTCTCCCAGCGAGCCCTCTGCTCTTCCACAGTGTTTGCTCCAGCCACAAACAGCGGGGACGAGTCACTCATGGCAGCCTAAGAGCTGATACACAGAAAGGTGACTAGTCATGAAGAGCCAAGAGAGATGGACACATAACAAAAGAAAAACTTATGCCACAGGGTAGGATTCTGACATACAGACTCTACCATGAAAGAAAGGAAGTGACTTGCCAGAACCCGTTATGAAGAGTTTCCTTCTGCATTCCTACCCGTGAGTACAGGAGACCATTGAAACAGTGTTGGAAAGACTAGATCGTGAAAACAACAGCTGTACATCGTGATGCATCTGTAAGCAAATATCAATCCCACTCACAAACCGCTGCTTCCTGTGCTTTGCCTCATTCTTCATGCAAAATTCTCAATAAACTGAGGGAAGTCAGTGGGTGGAAGAGGTACTGTGGGTAGATGTAGAAAACAGCCGTAAGATCTGTCTCAAGGCAGGGGGGGCGCAGGGAATAGAGAGAAAGAGAGCACTCCTGCTTGTTTTCCCATGGGGGTTCACAAGAAGTAGGCGGTGTGCACTATCGCTTTCTAACAGTAGTTTGTGGTTTCAGAGATGAGAGGCTGAGCAACTGCTGTGAATCACACTGTCCACTTATTAACGAGCTTCGCTGCTGCTCTTCTCTTCTGCAAGAGCACCATTGTTTTGCCACAGAGGAAAATGCTTCCTCTTTTGTCATCCTCTCTCAGAGAAAGAGGCACATGTCAGCAGAACATTGGTTAAATATTGCTCTGCATTTTGACCACATTTGCCATAGTTTGTCTAGAAGTTCAGCTAGTTCCACAAGAATTCTGGCTCCCACACAGACAAGCTATACTAATACAGAAAGATATGTCACCACAGAGAAATGAATTTGTCAAATACAGCCTTCCAGAGACATTTCAAATATCCAAATCAGTGTCTAAAAAAAAGTTTCACGTCCAATGAGTACCAAGACTTATTCAATGAGTTAGCAAAAGTACAGATAGTGGAGGAACACGTGTAGTATTTTATAGTAGCAGGAGCTTCTCCAGAGGTTTATCCTCATATTCGCTCAGGACATAACACACCTAGCCAAGGTCACATCTTGGTCAGACATGGCAGACCTGAAACACCTGTGGATAGAGAGGCAGCACTGCAGGGAATAACACCAGGCAAGAGCTTAGCATTAGTACGCAGTTGCAAAATACTCACTAATAAAAGACTAAAGTGCTAAATTCACATGGAATCTTTAGCCAGGGTAGGCTCCAGTCAGGACGGTCATTTTGCAGTTCAATTCCTTCTAACAAATACTAAAAAAAAAAAAAAAAAAAAAAAAATCACTTTAGTTGGAAAAGACCCTCAAGATCGTCGAGTCCAACCATAACCTAACACTGACAACTAACCTATGTCCCTAAGAACCTCATCTATGCATCGTTTAAACCCCTCCAGGGATGGTGACTCCACCACTTCCTTGGGCAGCCTGTTCCAATGCCTGACAGCCCTTTCTGTGAATAATTTTTTCCTGATATCCAACCTAAACCTCACCAGGTGCAACTTGAGGCCATTTCCTCTCACCCTATCACTTGCTACTTGGGAGAAGAGACTGATCCCCATCTCAATACAACCTCCTTTCAGGTAGTTGTGGACAGCAATAAAGTCTCCCCTCAGCCTCCTTTACTCCAGGCTAAACAACCCCAGTTTCATCAACTGCTCATCAGACTTGTGCTCCAAGTCACTTGTGCTTCCTACAGTAGTTTAAAGTCCTTAGCCCCAGAGATACTCAAACAGATGCGGAGATACTCAAATTATTCCAAAATATGTTACATTTCACTGTCTCAGTTCCGTAGGCAAGAGTTGTCTGCAGCCCATGAGTAGAATAGAAAATACTTCACCTAAAGATGATGGGAGTGCTCTGGCTTGGTTGTCTCAGAACAGAAATCACAAAACACTTTCTGTACAGCCAACGGCCTTATCATGCCCATTAGCAGTATTCCCTGAAACGTTTCTAAATTTCCCATATTGAAAATAGTCCAAAAACCTTCCTTTATTACCCCAGCACCACCACTCCGGATGTCTCAGAAGCATTAATCGCCTCCCGGGCCAGCTCCAAGGGCCGCACGGCTCCAGCGGCCGCGGTGGAGGAGGTCGCGGGCAGGCTCAGCCCCGGAGCGCTCGGGGCGGCTCTGACCCGCTCCCCCTTCTCCTGCCCGCAGTGAGCCGGTCAGCCCCGCAGCAGGGCGGCTTCACACCTGGGGGCGGCCCGCCGCTGCTCGGGGGCGCCCCCCGGGGCCACCAGACCTCGGGCAGGACCTCCAGGAGTGCAGCCACCCCACCCGCTTTCCCCGCGACTCCGGGACGCGGCTCCCGAGCTAGGTGCTAAAGCGTCCCCCTCACATCACCTGCCAGACACAAAGGGAGACCCGACACCAGGCCCCGTGGAGCCACGCCGTCCGTTACCTGCCGTCCCTGCCACCGCCCCGCGTTCAAATGGCGGCCCCGCCCTGGCAGGCGGTCCTGGGGCGGAGCGGGAGCGGGGCCGGGCCGGGCCGGGCCGGGGGGCGGGCAGGCAGACAGGCAGGCGGGCAGGCACTGGCGCGGGCGCGGGGGAGCGGTCCGGTATGGTGTCGCTGGGGGAACCTCGCCCGCCGACCGGCGCGGCCGGGGATCTGGCGGCCCTGGCGGAGCTGGACGAGACGGCGCTGCTGGGCGGGCTGCGGGAGCGGTTCCTGCGGCAGCTGGTCTACGTGAGTGCCGGGGGTCGGGGCGGGGGGCGGCGGTGGGAGCTCGGCTGACGGGCTCTCCCCTCTCCGCCAGACCGACATCGGGGACATCCTCATCGCCATGAACCCCTTCCAGCCGCTGCCGCTGTATGGGAGAGAGGTGAGTCCCCGCGGACCCCGCCGGCCGGGCCCCGCCGCCCCTCGGCCCCTTCCCCACCGCTCCGCCACCGCTTCCCCCGCAGGTCGCCGAGCGGTACCGGCACCACCAGACGGGCATGCTGCCGCCCCACATCTTCGCCGTGGCCAGCCGGGCCTACCACGCCATGCTGGGCCGCCGGGGCGGCGGGCCCCAGAACCAGTGCATCGTCATCAGGTGAGGGCTGGGGGAGTGCCCGGGGCGTGCTGGGGGCTCCCCGGAGCCGGGCAGAGGTGCGGGGTCCAGGTTGCAGCCAGCGGGCTCTCCCCGCTGAAGTTTCCATCGAAGCTGTTCTCCAGTGAGTCAGAACCCAGCCGTGCTTGTAACGCATCGCTCTGCCCGACCTGTCCGCTTTCCAGACAGGGCAGTGGGCACATCACAAACAAAAGCATGTGATAAACAAAGCTGGATTTTGGGGAGCAGCTCAGCTGCCGATGCTGGTAACACACCTAAATGTGTCTGGTTTGCTGCTGAAGGGAGGTGTCACTGGAAAGATTTATCCAGCCCTGGGGAAAGCCGTAGAGTGCTCTTCTTAGGAGAAACAACTCCCACTGCAACTGCTGTAATAAAGGGGACAGCCTTGTTAGTGGGGCCTGTTACAGTTGGATAAGGAGTAATGGTTTTAAACTAAAAGGGGAGATTCAGGCTGGACATGAGGAAGAAATGTTTTACACTGAGGATGGTGACACACTGGCCCAGGTTGCCCAGAGAGGTGTTCGATGCCCCATCCCTGGAGACATCCAGGGCCAGGCTGGACAGGGCTCAGAGCAACCTGATCTGGGTGAAGATGTCCCCGCTCATTTCAGGGGGGTTGGACTAGATGACCTTTGAAGGTACCTTCCAACCCAAACTATTCTACAATTCTATAATTAAAAGAACCTGTTTTTCCAAAGTGGAGCTTCCCGTGTGTAACCAAGGAACAGCAGAAAGGAAAACAAACGCTTTTTGCCCTAAGACCTCTAAGAATCTGGTCAGGGAAAATCTTGTTGTCATGGGCAGTTCTTTGCACTAGAAAGGGAAAAAATAGCCTCTTGTAATTGAAGAGCATACCAGTGTCACGAGCATTTCACTCCAGGATGTCACTATTGTTCTGCTGAAGCTGTGCAGGGTAGCAAGGAGCATCAACTAGTAGAGAAAACCTCAAACAGCATCAACTAGCAGAGGGTTTCTAACAGCATCAAGGAGAAAGCCTCAAAATACTAACTGCCTGTACTTGGTATCATAGAGAACACTTCAAATATCATTTCAGTTGAAACGATAATTTCCAGCTTGTTTGATTTAATATTTCTTTCTTTATATTGGCCTTCTGATCATTTTATCAGTATTTTCAGTCTACACAGTGTGCAAATAACTTGCTGAATCATTGCTGGGTGCTGTGGTGGGACAGCGAGCTGACCTTGAGGGTCCAGCCCTACTCATTTCTCTAGCCTGCAAGCCATCAGTTCCTGTGTGTTACCTGAAGTGCTACCATGAAATGGTAGCAATGGAGTTAGCAGGTGGAAGAGGTGCTGCTGGTAGGGCTCTTACGGATGGAAAACAGCCATAGTATTTGTCTTGGGAAATGGAAGAGAAGAAAGAGTAACCTGTGGGTATTTGCCAAGAAGTCAGCAGTCAGTGTTTTCCACCAGCAGTTTGTGGTCTCAGAGATGAGAGTCTGAACTACTTTTGTGCATCTTGCAACCCTGTTAACTGGTCTGTGTGTTGCTGTCACAGGAAGTTCATGATTTTGCTCTCTGTGAGTGGTGAAACACTCATTAATAAGATTACATGGCAAGAGCAAAGTTGTCGCGAATGGGGAAGTGAAAGTCACTCCTGTTAGACCACAGTTCATCAGAACAGCGTGGAGTTGCACCAGGCTTTATTATTCTTTGTGGTCTCTTTTGTCTCCCCAAGTTAATGTGGGGTATCTGGATGGCATGTTTCAGAGGCTGGCACTGAACACAGCATCTGCCTCCAGGTGATACTGCAATCAAGTTGTCTTCTGCTGTGAATTCCACTGTCTCCTCTTGCCTTCCCTGTCCCAGGGGACACTAGTCACAGCCTGCATGTGCTGTGGTACAGCACTTAGGTCTCCTGGTGATGACTTTGCTTTTCTTCACAGCCTGGGGCAATTACACATCTGGAACTGTATGCTGTTTGCAGTTCTGGTGAAGCTGTTGTTGGAGGGTGCAGGGACAAGCTTGAACCGTGGGAGTGATGACTAATAGTGCTTTTGTGGAAGAAGGAAATCACTGAAAGAAAAAAAAATCCTATATACTGAGCAGGGGTGCTGTCTGAGCAGCACGTTCTCAACTGGAAAAACGATCTTATTTTGTTTGTGCCTATTCAGATGGTGATGGTGATCTATAATTCAGATCAGGTACCTGTTGTAGTATTTGAGATCTTTAGCCACCTGTGACACATACTTGATTCAAGTGTGGAGCCACCTGGAGCTACGAAGCAGTAAAGCCACACCAGATGCTCAAAGGTCGGGTTTGGAAATAGAGACCTGCCCTCAAGTACAACTTTGCATTTCCTGCATTTTTGTGTTTCTGTGCATGCTCTGAAGTTCTCTGCCGGTATGATGTTGTCAGTCAAGGACACGTTGTCTCACTGATTGTACGTTCCTCCTCCCAGGGCAGGGGAAACTGTGCTTTCCAAGTGCTGCTTGTTTGACTTGAAGGCGGAGGTGCGGGCACATGTGACGGCAGAGTGACGTGCACCGCAGCGGGTTTGCGGGCAGCTCTGCAGCACTGTGTTCGTGTTCTCAGCTGGCTGAGGCATGTAAATGTGTGATTGCCCCGGTATCTCAAGATCAGTACTCTGTTGTGGATATAAGGTGGATGGGGAAGGTCTCTTTGAAGAACAAGGAAGCTGTTGACTCTACAATATCTGGTGTAATCAGTGTGTCAGATCACTTTTGAAGGAGGTTGTGTTCCGGAAGTTAGGTGTATTTTCTTCCTAAGAAACAGAGCAAATGGCCTGTCCTGTTCACCCCATCCAGAAGTTATGGCATGGGGTGTATCTGTACTCCCTTGAAGATGGGGAAATATTCCCCTTGGGAAGGGACCAGGGCCTCATGGGACCCACTGTGTGAAGCTGTGTGCAAGTTTGTGCTCACATACATAGCACAGCTGAGAAAGTTGTGAAACTCTTGGGCAAGAGAGCACTCTCAAGCAATAGGGCACGAGGACATAGGGGACAGCACAAATATACTTTATGGCTGCTGGAATTTCCTTCGCTTTTTCTTGGCAGTGGAGAGAGCGGCGCAGGGAAAACAGAAAGTACGAAGCTATTGTTGCAGCACATAATGAACCTATGCAAAGGCAACTCACAGCTGGAGCAGCAGATCCTTCAGGTAGGTCTTTGCACGATGGTGCTTGTAGATACAGAACCAACACTGCTGCAAGGCAGCTTGCAGAGGGCTCAGAAAGCCTGCTGATGAATCACCACTGGAACTCAGGGAGCAAAACATGGGATACATAAGAATACAGTGGGTAAGGATGGTGAAACAGCTGACCACAAATTAGAAGGTTGGTAGGTCAGTAATTCTGTTTGCTGGGAATGTAGTGGTATCTTAAATGACAGAAAACTATTGAGATCGTTTATCATGTTCTCTTTGACAAGGGATTAAGGACATTTTTCTGAATAATTTTCTGTCTGAGGCAAAACAAGGAGTTTTATTAGAAAAAGGGGTCTTAATTTAATGATACACAGGGATGGAGAATCCATGCAGCCTTCAGTCATCTTTCCTTGCCTACTTATTCTTACCATCAGGCACATACCTGCTAACTGACTAACTTCGTCTTTGCTATTTTCATATACCTTTGCCAGCTGATTTTGAGACATATTTGTCTCTTTGGTTTGAACTATTTCTACTCAAATTGCTCCCAAAGGAGTTGTGGGATTTTTTGAGCAAATCATATCTTAACACTTTGTATAATAGATCAAGCAGAATGAGTTCTTGGACTACTTAATTTTAAACTCTGTGTTTTCAGGTTTCCCATAGAACCAGAGAGATCTTTCGGTGTGCGGTGGGTTAACTTAAGCTGGACACCAGGCATCCACCAAGCTGCTCTACCACTCCCCTTTGTCAGCTGAACAGGGGGAGAAAAATATGACAAAAGGCCTGTGGATTGAGATAAGGACAGGGTCATCACCCAGCGTTTACCGTTATGGGCAAAACAGACGTAACTTGGGGAAAATTAATTTAATTTATTGCCAGTATCCAACAGAGTAGGATAATGAGAAATAAGAACAAATCTTAAAATATCTTCCCTCCACTTACCCCATCTTCTGTGTTCAACTTCACTGCTGGTTTCTCTGCCTCCTCCCCCCGAGCAGCTGAGGTGGACGGGCAATGGTGGTTGTGGTCACTTTTTACACGTTCTCTCTGCTGTTCCTTCCTCCTCACCCTCTTCCCTTGCTCTGGTGTGGGGTTCCTCCCACGGCAGACAGTCCACCATGAACTTCTTCAGTGTTGGTCTTTCCCACGGGCTGTAGTTCTTCAGGAACAGAGTGCTCCAGCCTGGGTCCTCCACGGGGTCACAAGTCGTGCCAGCAAACCTGCTCTAGCCCGGGCTCCTGTCTGCATGGGACCACAGCTCCTGCCAGGAGCCTGGTCCAGCACCGGCTGTCCACAGGATCACGGCTCCTTTGAGCATTGCTGTGCCCCATTGTGGGGTCCTCCCCAGGCTGCTGGTTGAGATCTGCTCCACCATGGACCTCCATGAGCTGCAGACAGACAGCCGGCCTCACCGTGGTCTGCACCATGGGCTGCTGGGGAATCTGCTCCGGCACATGGAGCACCTTGTCCTCTTTCTCCACTGACCTTGGTGTCTGCAGGGTTGTTTCTCTCACATATTCTCCTCTCTTCTGGCTACTGTTGCACAGCAGTTTTTTACACTTCTTAAATATGTTGTCCCAGAGGCACTACCACTGCCGCTCATGGGCTCAGCTTTGGTCAGGTGGCAGCTCTGCCTTGGAGCCAGCTGGAGCTGGTTCCATGTCAGACATGGGAGGACCTGCTAGCATCTTCTCACAGAAACCACCCCTGTAGCACCCCCAGCTACCAAAACCTTACCATGTAAACACTGTGGGATGCTTTGGGCTCTGGAATAGCATATTATTTCAGTGTGGTGTCATTCATGGTAGATCTGAGCTGAGTGCCCATGCTCCATTGTGGGAACATGGCGTTGATAGGCCTGCTGGCTGCGCTTAGAGCTGGCGTGGGTCGCACCACCAGACTGACTTGAGCAGGTTCAGGAAGCAGGATAGCTGTGTTTGCTCGGTGTAGTGCCTGGCCTAATGGACCCTGAAAGACTTGACTGGCAATGCTTGTACCCAGCCTGCAGTTCGTCCACTGGAAACAGAAGTTTCAAGGAGGAGGGGCAGGGCCTGATCTTTTCTCTCTGGTGACCAATGACAGAGCCCGAGGGAATGGCAGGAAGATGTGCCAGGGGAGGTTCAGGTTGGACATGAGGAAAAGGTTCTTCACCCAGGGGGTGCTGGACACTGGAACAGGCTCCCCAGGGAGGTGTCACAGCCCCAAGCCTGACAGTGTTCAAGAAGAGACTGGGCAACATTGTCAGACACATGGTGTGATTTTGGGGCTTGTCCTGTGCAGGGACAGGAGCTGGGCTTGATGATCTTTGTGGGTCCCTTCCAACTCAGGACATTCTGTGAAAAGTTCACTTCAGGTGAGCTGCCTTTGGAAAACCTAGAGGTGACAGAAGAAATAATAGTCATCTTATTTGGTTCCTGTAGATACATTCAAGGGCTGAGTTATCCCTTTTGGGGTTACAGTGTCATGCTGTAAAGCTGTGTTCAGCAGATTGCCCAGCATGCACCCTAAATCATCCTTCTTCCAGTCAGCTGGCATTCTTTGATCAAATATGAAAAAACTCTCGTCTGACCTTATTTGTATCCAGTTTGCCAAGCTGATCTGATTTTTCTCTTAGTTTCTTTATAATTCACTGTCCTGAGCCTTATGCTGTCTACAAATTTCAGTAGCTACTGAGGGCCATATTTACCTTGCTTATTGTTGTAGTATAGCTATCAGATTATCTAGTGGTCATGTCAGATGCTTTGTGTAAATCTGTTATACCAACCTTATATTTTAACAAATAAGTCAAATGATTTTACTGAGATCAAATCCGTTTGATTGTGCTTATTTTCAGTAATCTCGTGCTGCCTGGTCTTCGTTATATTTGCCTCTCTCAGTTCCTTTATCCAGGGTCTGATAAAAATAGGTGCTCTTGAGTATTCATGGAGTGGTTCCTATTCCAACTGACTGCTAAATACTGAACGCTAAAGTTAAACTTTTCTGGGTAAGTTAGGTTGAATCACTTAATTTAAGGAGTGCTTGTTCTATTTGTTTATTTGCTTTAGGTAAATCCATTGCTTGAAGCTTTTGGCAATGCTCAGACTGTGATGAATGACAACAGCAGCCGCTTTGGAAAATACATACAGCTGCGTTTCCAGAATAACACAGGTAAAGTCAAGAGCAGTATTTGAAATTACTAGTTTGGGGGGTGGTTAGGCACTGCAGGGAGTGGACTGAGTAGCCAGAATTTGTGGAGGGTTAAACTTTAATACCTGACTTCCTGTGCGAATGTGTGCAATTAAGTAAAATCTTGCGCTGTAGGATAAGACCTGGGTTTGGACATTGTGGAGGTACACGAAAGATATGGGGGTGACAGTGCAGGGGAAGCATCAGGAATACTCTGTGGTGCCAGAAGCCTTGGTTGCTGCTAAAAGTGGTGAGCAGACACCTTATCTAGGATGATGGGAAGCATGGAGAAGCCCACCTCTAGGTTGCTGGGCAGCCTAGAGGGTGTTGCACGTAAAAAGTTAGACAATTCCATGCTTCTATCACCAAAGACGAGATGCAGGACAGCTCAATCAGCCTCATGTCCCCA
Organism: Columba livia; assembly: GCF_036013475.1. Classification (NCBI taxonomy): domain Eukaryota; kingdom Metazoa; phylum Chordata; class Aves; order Columbiformes; family Columbidae; genus Columba; species Columba livia. The sequence goes on along the minus strand of NC_088642.1, from coordinate 11,323,712 downwards.
AAGTTTACCCTGTCACTTTCTTGTGTGCAGTGAGAGGTGCAAAGCTGAGCGAGTACCTGTTAGAGAAGTCACGGGTAGTGCAACAGGATGCAGGGGAGAGGAATTTCCACATCTTCTACTACATGTTTGCTGGACTCTCTTCAGAGGAGAAGGACATGTATGGGCTATTGGATCCTTCACTCTACAGGTATTTCAAAGGCAGACCCTAATTCAGTCTTCGTGATGGGTGGGGAAAGGGGAAAACAACATAATAAAGCCCATGTGGCCCTACCTGTGGAGCCTGGCACAGGTCAACAAATTAATGGAAGCTGGAGTGGGATCTGAATGGAGCTACGTGAAGAGATCTTATGGGTCATCCTGGAAGCTGGGTGATCTGGAGTCTCTTCTTTGATGCATTACCTTGGAAGAGTGTATTTCTCATGTCTCCACTGCTGCTGATCTGCTTTTTTCCTGTTCACTTGCTGTGCTGATTGTGTGACAGTTTTGTATGGGATATACACTTTCTCAGGTACATAAGTGGATGGTTTGGTACACAGGATGTAGCTCAGCGCTGGAAGCACAAATACCAAGAGGTGTGCAATGCCCTTGACATGGTGGGCTTCCAAGAACAGGTCAGTTCTGGGGTCATCAATTTCCATCTGTGCTTCCTTCAGGCATAGGGTTTCTTTCTGACTGCTCTTTTGAGGCTCAGTCCTATTTGTCTCCTCTCTGGGTTTTTCGTGTTGCTTCCAAACCACCTGAGTCTGTCAGACTTTGTGTGGAGCCTTTTCCTAGAGGCTGCCTGTGCCTTTCCCTCCCCTCTCCAACTTCTTGGACCTCCCATTATACATGTTACATGCTGATAGGTTTCCAGTCACCCTTCTTGTGTGTTTTAGGAGCAAGTGGACATGCAGGCAATCTTGGCTGGTGTGTTGTCTCTGGGCAATGTGACCTTTGAGCCTGAGGAGAGCAATGGGTCTGTAAAAGTGAGTGAAGCCTCACGGGGATGGCTGAAGGCTGCAGCGGTGAGTGACAAGAGCTGATAGAAACCTATGGATATGGTGCTGGTTCCCACTGGCAGTGTGACTGCAGGAGCTGTTCCTGCTTCAGAGTGTGAAGGCTCCTGAAAAACAAGCAGTTTTTCCAGAAATGCTCAGTGTGGCCCCGTGACTGTGTTTGTGTTCACTGCTATTCATGCCCAGAGAGATACTTCCCAGCTTCTCTTTCTTGTGTGTCCAGAACCCGTGTCTTGCACATGGCAATATCACATGTGCCTTGTTGATATCATACAACGCAATACTTTTAAAATCAAATGTTGTATGTTACTAAGTGTGATGATGACTTGAAGAAATTCTGGTTTTCGTTGGTTGTCAGGAAATTAAACTTGCTAGTATTTCACATGAAATTATCACAGATCAAGAAGTATATATTCTCCAAGGCCATCCCATTTTTATTATATGGGATGATATATTACCCTGCTTTGTTAACAACACAGAACAGGGAAGTGTAACATACTTCTGCCTTTTCTATATCTGTTTATTTTGACCTGTTTGAAATCTCAGCACTCTTAGTTTCTGGTTTCACCCCATCTTTTTCGCTCTTTCCCTTCTATAATATGCCATACCTGAAACAACCACCTACTCTGTTCAAGAGCCAGCTTCTATTTTGTCTTACTTCTTAAAGTCAGCTCCTTGTTTTTGCCCACAGGGGGAAAATTCCTGTTAAACTGATCACTGAGGGGTTCAGTTGTTTCTGAGTTCCCATTGTTTCCTGTCTCTTGTGGGTTCGCGTGACTCTGGTGTCTGCTGAAGTTCCAACATCTTAGCATCTGCAGTCACCTCAGTTTGGTGCTGCTCGATAGGTCATTAAACACTTCAGCAGGGACTGGCGTGGGTCCCCAAGAAGCTGGAAGGTGGAAGCACTGGGAGAGCAAAACAGAAAGTATTTGAGAGAGAGCACAAGAGTGAGCCTGGACACTGCAGGGATCATGCAGATCACTCATATCACACAGATCACTCAGAGCCCGCATCTGGCTCAGTGCTGCGAGATATTAACTACTGCTTATGTTACAGTAGAGCTCAAAGGCCTTAATCTGAATCATGACCCCAGTACACTGGGTGTCGCACAGACACAGGGACATACAATCCCCACAAGTAGTATCAGGGTTTACTATTGACTGTCCTCATCTATTTCTTCTCTCCCAGGGTCAGTTTGGAGTCCAAGAAGATGAACTATTAAAATGCCTTATTTGTACGATGTCGGTGACCCGAGGCGAGCAGATTCATCGTTTTCACACCCAGCAACAGGCAGAAGGTAGGAAGCATAATGAATTGCAGATGTGCTGGGTAGAAAGACTGACCCATATTGGCTGGAAGCGTAACCCCACACATGTGCAGCTTATTGGGAACAAAGATGTCTGTCTGTGCCCTTTCATTCCTCTTGCACAGAGGCAAGTATATCAATGTTTATCTGTTTAGTCTCTTACAAACATACAGAACCATGAATGCCACTTTTATTTGATCTCCAGGAGACTGCAGCAGTTAAATGAGATACCAAGGAATTAGCTTTGCTTTTTCCCTCGGTTCAGCCTAAAAGGAAATTGTAGGTATTTTTACAAAAGATGGGAAGGCTCCTGTTGCAGAGTACTGACAGCGTGCAGAGTTCTAGGTAGTAAATGGAGAAATAACTGAGAGAATCAATGAGATAGCACAGTATTGGGGAAGGAATGAGATGAAACGACAGTATGTTAAAGTAGTGAGTGCAAGGTGTTATTTTCACTGTCAGTAAGAAAATAAAATAATCCAAGATAATCTTCACAAAAAGGTTCAGTTAAAATAAAATATTAAAAAAATAAATAAAAGTCATTAAATCCCAGGATTTCTAGGATATTGCTTAAAATAAATGAAAAAAAAAAAAAAAAACAAACCTGGAAATGGGAAATTAGCTAGTTCTGTTTCCCAAATGTCTTCTCTTGCATGTCTCTAGACAACGAAATATATACCTCTCATCACACAGTAGTTTGTCTCCTTCAATGTCACCAAATTTTCCATCAACTGCATCCTCCTCTTGCCTGCAGCATTTAAACACTTTGCAGCTCTGGGCTAGGAGGAACAGAACCATTTGATTTTCAAAGTACAACTTGGAGTGTCTTGCTTGGTTTAGCAGTGGGGGGATCCATACTCAGTAGACATGCAGAGGGGAAGAAAGTCTCTGAATATTCTAAAAAATAGCTGGACCTATTTGGAAATAAAATTTTCAATTTTAGATGGTCTCACAAGTGCCCTAGCATGCCATATCTAATATTGTAGAAATATTGTGAGGTTTTTGGAATGGAAGCTCCAGGTGAGCATGCAGAGGGCAGGGATGGTCAGGCTGATGTTGAATGTTTATCTGATCTTTAAAATAGCTTCATAAACCACTAGACATTGTTGCTAGAGGTGAATGTATTGAGCCAGCTTGTGTGCTGTGTTCCCTACTCTCTTTGGAGCCCTTCAGTGAGCTGCTGATGTTCTCTCTGTGCAGATGCTCGGGATTCCATTGCAAAGGTGGCATATGGCCGAGTATTTGGCTGGATCGTTTGCAAGATCAATGAGCTGCTGGCTGAGAATGTGGATCCTGAGGTGGAACTGGGGGAGATAGGTGAGTTCTGCTTCCTTGGTCCTGTTCTGTCCTCAGATGCCTGCCTCTCAGCCACAACGAAGTCAAGGCACAATATGAGGTTTCGCAGAGGTTGTGTGCAGGGATCCATTTTCAAAGACATGATCATGTTGGAGGTACCTGTCAGCAGCGTGAAGTCTGTAGGGCCTTTACCAGCTCTGTGCAGTTTTTTGGTCTGAAGCAACCACAAAGCTGTAGTTCTGCAGCACTCTGGCTTTGCAGGGGTAGAAGTGGGGCTTCTCCTAACTAGTTCTCCAAGGGGAATTATTGCAGAGGTAGCACTGGTGACTTGACTGAGGTTTCCCTGTGCCACAGAAGCTGGGTGATGCAAGATTTAGTTGTGTGTTGGGGTATGTGGGTGTCTGCAGTCTCCATGGTATGCTCATCTTCTCTCTTTCAGGTATCTTGGATATTTTTGGGTTTGAAAACTTTGCAGTGAATCGTTTCGAACAGCTTTGCATAAACTTGGCCAATGAGCAGCTGCAGCACTTCTTCAACCATGTAAGTCTGCTGTGAGTGATCTCACCTTCTGTGGCAGAGAAAACAGAGCTCTGATCTACCTGGCATGTGAGGGAGAGCTTGGGGAAAAACTATTGCCTGGTGGGACAGAAATGGTGATTAGTGAAGCAGGGTAGAGAGCAGCAGCCTTCTCTGCTGCGGCAGGGGAGCCACTGGAGCAGGGAAGGAAGAAGTAGAAGGGTCAAGTAGTGACCAAAATTGGCAGAGCAGGGACAGTTACACTCCAATAAATGTTCCCACTTTATGCACCAGCATCAGTGACTGACAGGCTTAGGATGAGCATGCAGAACAGCAGTTTCATTTTGGGCCTCTCATGCCATGAGTGAGAGACCCACACCACTGTCCTCTGTTCTGGGTGGGAAGGAAGATGTTCAGGGTTGTCTAGCCAAATCTGCTGGGCTCTCTAACTGCTTTGTTCTATGTTTCAGCACATTTTCCAGATGGAGCAGTCTGCCTATAAGGAAGAAGAGCTGCCTTGGGAGACTATCACATTCAACAATAATGAACCTGTTCTGGTGAGTGAGAGGGCTGGCAGAAGATAATTGCTCCACCCAGCTGAGAGAAGAGTCTTGCTGTTTCTGTCATGGGGAGGAGATGCATCTGGGAAAAACCTCTTTAAAGGGTAGCATAGGTGGGAGTGGATGCCCTGTACTGCTTTGTATGTGCGTGATGTGTCCCTTTTCCCGCAGAATCTGCTTCTGGCCAAGCCACTTGGGCTCCTGTCTCTCCTGGATGAACAGAGTGCATTCCCACAGGTATGCAAGAGCTAGAGGGCAGAGAAAATAGTGGGGGGGAATGTAGCAATAAATAACTGGGCTGCAGAGAGAGCTCTTATGTTGGAGTGTGGCTTTAAAGAGCAGGATGGACAGAGGTGTCCCCATCCATGACTAATGAGATGGGACAGCCGGATCGGGGACACTCTAATGATATTGGCATCCCTGTGGAGAGTCAAAGAGAGAGTACAGTACTAAACTGTTGCACAGCCAAGGATACTTATAATGCTTTATTTTGCCTCTGTGTGCCCTAAACAGGTCTCTGTTGCAGCTTTGTTGTTTCAATATGAAATCTGCTTTCTTACAGGCAACTGATAAGACATTTGTGGATAAACTAAACAACACCTTCAAAGGAAATTTACACTTCCAGCCAGGCCGAGGCCGTGTTTTGGGCTTCAGCATCACTCACTATGCTGGAAAAGTATGTACTGTTTACAAGAAGAAAACTGTTGTAACGTATGTAAGAGAGGGTATTTATGTTGTCTGATAAATAAGGCCTTGATGTTAAGGAGTGTATGGTCCAACAATGATAGTAACAGAGTGATGTGTTTCCAGGGATTTGCCTAAAAGGATTCCCTGGGATTTCTGTAGAAGGTATAGGAAGAGAGGACCCCTGAGGGAAGTGGGGCTACCTTTGGGAAGCACAGGGTATTAGAATATTCTGCTGTACTCATTGTCATTCTGTTGGAGCTCTAGTCTTAAAATAGCCCCTTATAAAATAAAAGCCCTGCATCCACTGTGCAGCACCAAAGGTCAGTCTAAAGGCTTTACCTTTACTTGCAGGGTTCCAGGGCACAGCAGTCACTATTTTATTGCAAACACTGAGGAACACAGTGAGAGCAGGCAGGTACTTAACGTTTTGAAAGTGGAGATGCTTATTTATACTTTCAGTGGTGTCTAAGTAGCTTGAGGCGTAGGACTATTGCATGCAACCTTACTGCCACCAGTTTTGAAAACACTGGCCCAAATACGTTGAATTAATTGAAGATAATTTTTGGAGCAGGAGGAGACATGACAATTCAGGTCATTGTAATATGCAATTTAGTAATTAATCTCACCATCATTGACTAAGTTATTACTGATGACATTCTTTATTACAAAAATTAAGACCTAACATAGCAAGGAGAGTGGCAAGCTGGAGGTGAGAAAGGAAGGGAGCAAGAGAAACAACAGGATGCATGACAACAGGCTGGAAAAGAAGAACAAGAAAAGGTGGATGTCTCAGTGTTATGCTGCACTTCTGGAGTTCTGATGCCTCAGTGCCATCTGCAGGGTTTTGTTACACAGGATTTGCATCCGAATGGCGTGCATATGCATTTACGAAATCCATGTGGCAGACAGTGTACAGAATTCATGTGCAAGCCAGTGCACATTCAGTATTAACAGTTGCTCCTGGCAAGCTGTGGAGGTGGCTTTCACAGCAAGCCTGGGGGCACTGCTGGCCCTAGTGACTTGCTGCCCTTTCTTCCAGGTACAATATGCTGCTGAGGGCTTTCTAGAGAAGAACAGAGACACCTTGCCAGCCAATGTCCATGGGCTCTTCATCAACAGCATCACCCCCTTGCTCAGTGTCCTGTTCACAGGCAAGTCCCTTCGCTATGACAAAGCATCCCACATGAATCAAGACCCACCCTGGCAGGAGCTGCATGTGGGGATGAGGCTCATGTGCTGTGGATGTTTCACAGCCGGCAGCTCAAGAAAGACTCTGGGAAAGCTGCAGCCCGGACTGGGGCTGCTGGCAAATACTGGGTTTGTTCTCCTCCAGAAAGCAAGGCAGGTTGTATCCTTTTCTAGAGAATTATTCCCTGCTCAGATGGCTTCTCTCAGATCAGATAGCCCGTCTTCTCCAGGGCCAGTGCAGGTCTGTCTCCAATGGCCCTTCCCATATGCTCTGTTCTTGTCTAGAAATGAAGCTGGACAAGGTCATAGCTTCTGGCTCTTCACACTGAAAATAGCCACAAACCACAAGCAATGAGTGAGGAGATTACAGTTTTCAAACACACTTTGTATTTCAGGGACAACTTGTTAAAAAACTCTGAGGTCATGCATATTTTTCCCCACCAGTACACTCCCTGTTTCCAGTTATTGATGAAGCCTCAGAGTCTCCAAGGCTTCTATGAAAGCAAACATTTAAAGAATAGTCAGATGGATGATTCCTTGGAATTTATCTGGCTGAAGACAGTGCTTCTGGTGCAGAATTACGTATTTTTTTTGTCCTGTACAGTCCATGCCACTTTCTGGGACTTACAAGTAACTGACAAATTTAATTTCTATCCTCCAGTGTGTTTTCCAGCTCTTCTGCTCAGGAGCATCTTTCTTCTTTACCACTTACACACTGTTACTGAAGATACTTGAGTCGAGTCCCACCTCTTCAAAAGTTCACAAACAGCAGAGATAACACGTTCTCAGATCGGTTGTCCAGCCCTGGGCAGCTGGCTCCAGGTGGCTCCACTGAGCAAAGGGTTTGGCCCAGATGACATCCAGAGGTCCCTTCCAGCCCCAGCCAATCTGTGATTCTATGATTCACATGAGACCATTGCATCAAGGTTGTGCAAGACTGTCATTAGATCCTTCAGTAAAATCAGCTTCCCTGAATTTTTCATCTTGTCAGTGAATTAGTTTTAGGCTCTCTGACTTTATATAATGTCCCATGTTGACTGCTGTTGGTAAGCTTCCCATTTGCTATCTGTACTTTTTTTCTGTGTTGTTAGATGCCCATTGATGACTTTTCTTTTGAAGGTCGTATGGTGTTATTCAATAACCTGATTGCCTTGTCTTCTCAGTGGCAGAAAATAATATTGCCTGCCTTGTATGCTTCATATATGTGCATTTTCTTCCACTTTCTTTAGCTCTTTCCTTCTGTTTCCACATGATGAAACGTAATGCCTGTCTGTGATTCAGTATTTGTAGGAGACTCGTGTGTGTAGTGAGGCTTGAATGTTTAGATGTGCCTGATTGCAAGCAAAGGTACAAAATTAACTATTGTCTTTGTTCTTCCAGCCACTGTCTCCAGGACGGGGACACTGATGCCTCATGTGAAAGCCAAGGTATTGAATTTCAGGTCCACGTGGCAACAGATAAATGATGGCATATTTATATTTATTGTTTGAGAAGCTGGCTTAAAATGAGAGCAGACAGGAATTTGTTGAAAATAAGAGCAGACAGCAAACTGCTTGCAACAATTTCTTCTTTGTTTTTTGCCAGGTTTTCTGCTTGCTTCTGTTGATATGTTTAACTTGTCTTCCTGCCCTCAAAATCTGTTCTCTCTCCTCTTTGCCATCTGCCTTCCAGCAGAGCTCTTTGGGTGGCAATCAGGCACTTCTTCCAGGGGTGATCTTTTGCTTGTGTTTCATTTCAGATCATACCAGGAGCAGACAACAAGTTCAACAGCACACGAAAACAGTCTGCTGGAGCTCAGTTCCGGGTAAAGTATTGCTGCTCTGCAGTGCCCCTTGAGATGAATGCAGTGATATTTCAGTGAGAGCTTCCAAGCTGCTAAGCATAGTTAAAGCGTCCAGCGTGTCAGCAGGGGTTTTTCTGGGTGTCAAGCACAGCTGATCATGGTGAGAGTGACCCAGTTGTTATCAGAGCCTTGGAAGTTGTTGTGGGGTGTGAAAACAGTTCTTGCTGTGGCATATTGCATGCTGGGCTCTGGCAGCGCTTTGCCTTGCTGGACTGTTGATCTTTCTCTGTCGTCACCAGCATTCCCTGATGGTGCTCATGGAGAGGATGTATTCTGCCAACCCGCACTTTGTGCGCTGTATAAAGCCCAACAGCCAGAAGGAGCCAGGCATGGTGGACAGCCAAGTGGTGCTGCTGCAGGTGAGGAAGAGCAGTGTCCTTCATGGGTACTTCTACCACATCTCGGGGGAGAAGGCAGACCGCTCTGAAAGGATGTGGAGATAGCCAGAAACTGACTGGTCTGAGTCTCCCCTTGCAAGAGAAAAAGTAGGGACATGTTTTATGCATGTAAAGGTTCTGGGTACTTGGTGGTCTTTGTGACACAGACTGCTGGGTCCAAGTTTTGCAGTCTTACTTCTCTCCCATTTCTTTTTCATGAACGCAATGAGATCTGCTTGTCAGGCACTAGGATTCATCTTTGCATCTCCTGAATGGGGACTGGTACAGACAGTACTCCAAAAAAAATGCTGCTTCCCGGAGGACACTGTTCTCACCCGTCAGCCAGGGGAACTCTGAATAGAAGCCAAGATGGGATCACTGTGATAGGATCTGAAATGTGCCAATATGACTGTCTTTGGATATTGTGTCAGGTCTGAGGTCCAGATGCTTTGAAGAATACTGAAAATGATTAGAAGAGCTCAGAAAGCTCTGTGACCTGTTTTATGTATATAAGAAAGGATAGGATTAAGAGGGAAGTTCATCTGTGCCTCAGAGTACTTCTTTGCCCAGATTTGGAAGTAAAAGGCTATCCTTGAAGGGACAGAGGCAAAGCAGTACCCGTGGCTGGAAGGTGAAGTTATTTCTGTCATTGGTTTTTATGGTTTCCAGCTTCTAAATCAGTGTCGTTAATCAGAGTGGTAAATTCAGTCTTTAACCAAGGAAATGTATTCAAAAAGAAACTTTTTCATTTTGAACTAGGGAAGTTCTGGGCTGAATGAAGGAATATCTAGCTGCAGAGGAATGAACTGATGTCCTAATGACCTGTTTTTGTTTGTTTCTCTGATGCTCTTTGTGGTGCTGCTTCAGCTCCGGTACAATGGACTGCTGGAGACAATCCGTATCCGAAGAGATGGTTTCTCCTGGAGACCCTCGTTTGAGGAATTTGCCGAAAGGTTTATTAAAACCTCTGAATATTCTTTGTTATATATCGCTAGGGAAGTGACCATGGTAACCAGATATGGGGAGAGAGTGAAACAGCCCCTTTGAAGTCCATGTGCCTGAGATCATGGGGTTGTTTGCTGTGGGAGGCCAAGTGGGGAAAACAGTGATTTATTATTGTTTGCTGTGAGAGTGGCATGGATCACCTCAGCACATCCAGGATGGGGCTCTTATCTTACTGATTTGGTTTGTTTTTCACAGATACGGAATTCTTCTAGTTAAACCAGACATTCCCCTCACAAAAGAAAGGTAGGAACCCTTCCTTTGTTATGTGAATTCCTGTTTGTTTGTCAGAGACTTTTGCTCTCAGAGTAGCATAGCAAACTGAGTAAAAGGAACAAAGTGAGGAGGGGTTTTCATGGTGATGTGGAACACAAATCCCTAGGCAAGGACAGTTAGTTTTTAAAAAGCATTTAGCAGAATTGTGGATGAAATCTTTCTTGCATCGCTATGTAGCAATTCAATTACTCTAAAGCCTTGCTATCTTGTGGAATAAAAACTGGCTAATGTACTCTATCTGGGGAGTCACAATAATGGTCAGGGGTGTCCCTGAACTCAGTATGGCAGGGGCTCAGCACAGTTGCCAGGTACTTCTCCAGGCTTTTTCATGGTGGCCTCAAGGGAAAAGAAGATAAAGAGCAAGCAGCCAGGACTGAATGTCTCCCAGACTGGGGAGGATGTTTTTGTTCCAAGAATTTTTTATGTGTACAGACATGATACACCCCCAGCACTTTGAGAACCTTTCTGTTCCCTACACACGTAAACGTCCCTCCAGCTCTGCAGTCTTACCCTGGCAGCTTCTTGCTTCCTGCGTCTGGGGCTGAAACCCCGCACCTCATCTTTTCCACTTTCCCATTCCCTCCTTCCTGCCATGATCAATTGTGACTGATAGTGAGAATGAAGCAGGTACAGCAGCCAGCTGTTTTATTTCTTTTTCTCCTTTTTCTTTTAAGAAAAGGTTTTGAATGTTTTCCTGTAAAAGTTTTCTCCTGGCAGTAGCTCCTCCAACTTTCACAGACCTTCCTGGAAGTTACTGATGATACTGAATTAATAAGAATTGCAAACTCATTTGAGACCCAGTTCAAGAGAGAGTCTCATGGATGAGAGAAAGCCCATAGTAGACAGGCAACTCTGTGTATTTCAGACGTAAAAATCGTAGGATGCTTTTGAGAAAATAATTACCTTTGATCTAGATTCTAACACAACGGAAATTGGCTGAGATAGAAGGAAAAAAAGCTTCTGCTTTGCTACGTGAGATATTAGCAAAAAGTGCCACTGTGGTTTCACAAGTTGAATTTGCAGGCAGAAGGAGGAAGCTGTCCATGTGGTGCAGCTAGGGTATTGCTTTCAGTTCCAAGTGTTGGGGAACCTTTGAGTGATCACATTTTATCACAGAAGTCTGCAAAATTAAACTGGAATTGGAAAACAGGCTTTTTCCCAGAAGTCTTGCTGTGCTGACCTTACAACTTATGTGCTCCAAAGAGCCTGGAAACAAAATGAGGAAAAACAGTTCTGAGAATCAAATAGGCTTCTGCAGAATTGCCCTCTAGGGAGCTGAAATAAATCTGCCTCTGGGAATTCCTTTACTGATATTTCTGAATGTGATCCTAGCTGTACCTCAAGGCACACTACAGATTGACAGCCAGTTACTGAATGTGATCGGGTGACAGGGGACACAGAATGTAATGTGAAATTGTTGAGGCACTTTCTCCCCCTTTATGCACCTAAAACCATTGGCTGCGCGCTGTTCACTTTTTGCATGGAAAATTATTTATGTCACTTTTCCCCCTCTCTTTCAGCTGCTTGGAGATACTGCAAAATACAGAGCTGACAGGCTGGATATGTGGGTAAGTGTTGATCGCTGTTGCTGGGAATGGGGGACCTGAACTACAGAGGCTTTATACGTGTAGGCAGTTCTCCAGTTCCCTTCAGGGAGAACTTTAGGGCTGTAAGAAAGGCCTGTCCAAAGGATGATGGAGGCAGATTTAGACAACAGCGTTTCTCACTGCTTTTTTCTCTCCACAACTTCACAGAAAGTCACGACTTTTCTTTAAATATTGGCACCAAGAACAGCTGGCAAAGTATGTGGAGCGACTGGAAAGAGCAGCAGTTTTCATACAGAAAGGTGAGCACCAGGGCAGGAGAGTTCCTCAACTCTGATCTCAAACCAAGGCAAGGAAGAGCTTTCCTCCACTCCCTGCTCCACTGTTGCACCTTTGCAGCTGACAAAAAAGTCAGGCTAGGCACCAACTCTGCATCAAGGCTCTGTGGGGAGTCACAGTGCTTACTGCAGATGCTCACCTCCTCGATGCTCATCCTTTGTCAGGAAGAGCCATGAGACAGTGTGAGCCTTGGAAAGGGAAGGATGTGCACCTGAGAACTGAGCTGAGCAGGTTGAGCACATGATTTGGCTGCGTTCTGAGATCTGGCTAATCTTCTGGAGCGAGGGCTTGTTTGTGAGTGGTGCTGCACTGTGGAGGGAGAAAAGATGAGTGAAGCAGATTTTATTCCTGCTTTCAGAGACAGGCAGAGGGGGATGGGGTTTCATTTAGGTTTGGGTTTTTTTCCTTTTCATTTCTAGCTAGTATCTGCGCTGGCAGCCTGTTTCTCCAGAGCAGGTGCTCTGGGCAGTTTGGCACCTCCCTCTTCACAGGCTCCATGAGGACTGTGCAACCTGCCTGGTCCTGCTCTGCTGTGCTTCTGTATGGGTTCTTGCACTGCTGAAGCATCTGAGCAGCTTCCAGCTATGCACTATACAGTATGCCATACACCAGACTGTCTCACACTGTTCCTTGCTCTTTTCTGTGGGGAGGATGTGTGGGTAGTGGCAAATACAAGGGTGCAGCTTACAGTTCATGTGCTTTATTACCTGATAGAGTAGGCAGGATAATACAATGTCTGTAATGCCCCTGATGAACCCTGTGATGGCTGCTTATGGGAAAGGCTTTCTTATGGACTGATACTGATGATATCTCATCTCCTTCATGGCATCTGAAGGATACCAGGGAGATGGATAGGCCCTTCAGTGCCCTTCAGTGCCTTGGCATTAGAGATAAGAGCTTAAATCTAGAATTTGATGTTTTTAAACCCATGATCTGACAGCTTAGAGAGAAGACGACAGTTCTCATGTGGTTTTGACTGCCTGCTCACAGAGTTTGCATTGCTCTTTATTAATGTAATTCAGGCGTTGAGAGCTTCGCACTAAGTGAAGGAATATCACCCAGTGCGCTTTCCCCAGGGAGTTACAAAGGCAAGAACACCTTTTTTTTTTTTTTTTTTTTCCCCTAACCACTGCTTTTACTTGCACAGTTTTCAGGGCATTCAGGTGCAGGAAGAGTTACCTAAAATTGGTGGCTGAGCTGAGAGCACAGGCACAGCGGTTACAGGAGGAGGCAGAGAGAGAAAGAAGCCGGCAGCTGGAGATGGAAGCAGAGTCTCAGAGTGAGTTGCTCCCACTCCCACTGCCCCTGTGCATGGCCACTCATGCAGTGATCACCTTGAAGTGCTGTAAGCTCCAGTTGATGATGTCCTGCCCTCAGGTCTCCTCCTTGTGCTGGGGGCACCATCAATGCGGTGGGCAGGGAGGTGCCGACTTTTCTGCCACCTGAAAGTGTGGTGAAGGTTGTCTGCCTTGCTGTGCTGGGAGGAATGCCAAGATGTGTCCTACCCAGCTGCTCTGTGCAGCAGAGCCTGTCGCTGTCCTGGGCTCAGGGAGGATGGATCTCATGGATCTGGGATGCTAGATTTCATCTACTCCTTTCCTCTTGTTGCAGAAAGAATCTTTCTTCCAGTCCCCATGCCACGAAAGAGGCGCCCTCAGCCTTGTCCCCATCCTCGTGATAAGCCACCACAGCCACCAGTGCCACGGCCACGCAGCAAACTAACAGAGGTAGTGATACGGGCTCTGCTTGGGGACCCTTAGCCAGCTGCGCTGGTTCCATGCTCCTTCCACCTTCTGCATGCACACGTCCTCCTGCATGTGGTCGTGGGAGAACATTGTCATTCTTGTTATGAGGAGTGAGAGCATCCTTTCCTACTGTGATTTGTTAAAAAGTGTGGGTCATGACCTTTGAGGAACTGAAAAAAGCATTTGATAGTTTGCCACTGATCTTGTCTTAAGGGACTCATGAATGGGATCACTACCAAAGGGATCCCTTCAAAGGTCCCCTGCCTTTGATCTTGCTTTCATGCCCACTTTCCCCTTCTCCCCACTTTCAGTCCACTCCTTTTGATAACTTCTTGGATCGTTCTGTGCCTTGCCCTGTTCTGGGGACAGAGGAATCGACTGGAGAAGAGGCAAAAATGAGGAAACTCAAGAGGGGAGCAACTCTCCGCTGGTTCAAAGAGACGCAGGCACAGAAGGTCATGCAGGATGATGGGGCCTTTCCAAGCTGGCTGCATGGGATGATCAGCCGGAGGTGAGTACGCTGGACACAGTGGCCACAGTATGGGCTGTAGCAGGCAGGCAAAAGCTGCTGTGTCCTTCGTAGGACTGCATAGGTTGGATTTGCCAGGATTTGCCTTCTCAAGAAACAGGAGTGACTTTCTTAGCCTTTCACGATTAGGCTGTGAGCTTCAAACCCTTAGGGAGAAACTTGGAGCTCCTCATCAGAGCATGCAAATGCTCAAACTAGGCACGGGTCCAGGGAAAGACTGTGGAAACTCACAGGAAAGAAGTCTGCTGTGGGTTCCTAAATACCGATCCTGTGCAGGGAAGGGTGGCTTGGAAAATACTTGAAGAGGAAATCCACATATGCATTTACCCTGTTGTGGGCCATTTGCAGAGGCATGATATGGAATGAAGGTGGACTTTTGGTCTGACTCATGATGACTGTTCTCGTCTCTCTCAGCTTAGGTCACAAGGACCTCAGTTTTCAGGAGGAGAATATAGAATTCAGTGTACATTTATTTAAAAAAATACTCAGAGGGGCTTTAGCAAGTACTCAATAGCAAGATTCCACAGAAGTCCCCAGACAGAGGAAAGGGAAGGTTTTTTGTTGATACATTTGCCTACCTAAGGAGGGTGCAGTATAGGTGGAATTTACATCCCCTTAGGCTGGGAGAGACATCCACGAAGTCATGCTTTCTTACGGATTTTTTGAGACACTGTGAACTCTCAATCTTTTTTAGGAAAACCTTTCTTTAAATGCTTGAAATTTCTGTACTGTGTATGCCTCACACTTCACTCTCTTGGCTGAGCCAAGCGCTGCTTTCCAAGCAGTGTGAAAATCAGAGAAATGCTGATCGTGCCAGTAGTCAGAGAGGAGCAAGACAGTGGGGTCAGCAGGTAGATGTCAGAATTTCTGACTATAGTCTCCACTGTGTGCAAATTAATCTGATGCTGTGTGCTTGCTAACTGCCAGTGCCCTGTCTATGGTGGGACTGGTGTGTGAGTATTGCTGCAAAGCATGCCTGTTGTTTGAACAGCTTTATCATCTTGTTCCACGTTGTAACTTTTCTCTGTTAAAGCTGCAAGTCTCCTCAGTCTTACTACATCACAAGTTCCTGGATTTTGTCAGTTTATCAGCGTGAACATTACTCAGAGACATACAGCACATTAGCTTAGTAAAGGACACTACAGTAGCTGATGACTCACGTGTAGCTGCATTTTTTTCTTTTTTTTTTTTAAGATAGTTATCAAGGCCTGCACCTGCATTAATGCTTTTGTCCACAGGTCTAAGAATGCATGAGGGGGACCAGTGCTTGAAAGAAAAAACTGGCTGAATATAGGCTAGCTATGAGAACTTCAGAATGAAGGACAGCACATTCTTCCCAAAGACAGTGAAGATTAGATACTTTTTAAGTGGTGTTTCCTATTGCTGGATTTAAGTCCCCATGCAGTAGTGCAAGCTCAGCCTCATGTAACAGAGCAGCCAGAGCAATCCCAAATGGCGCTGGTGATTTGCAGTCGCCTTTAGCCTGGAGCAAGGCACAGGACAAGCACAAAGCAACACTTTGTTGAAAGAAGGGAAAGAGCTCCTTCCTGCAGGAAGTTTAGAGAGCCAGAGTGGTGTGATCCAAGCTGATGTTTTTCCAAGGCACTGGGCTTACCTTGTGCTGAGCACCACTGCCCCACAGCATCCTGGCTTCTTCCGTCAGCCCTGGAGTGTAGGAAATGTTGACCTGCTGGAAAGCAGCATTGCAGAGAAGGACCTGGGAGTCCTGGTGGACAACAGGTTGGCCATGAGCCAGCAATGTGCCCTTGTGGCCAAGAAGGCAAATGGTATCCTGGAGTGCATTAGGAAGCGTGTGTCAAGGGAGGTTATCCTCCCCCTCTGCCCTGAGGAGGCTCCATCTGGAGTTCTGTGTCCAGTTCTGGGCTCCCCAGTGTAAGAAGGATAAGGAATTATTGGAGGGAGTCCAGCAGTGGGCTGCAAAGGTGCTGAGGGGTCTGGAGCATCTTTCTTATGAGGGAAGACTGAGAGAGCTGGGTCTGGTCAGCCTGGAGAAGGCTGAGAGAGAATCTTATCAACACTTATAAATATCCCAAGGGTGAGTGTGAAGAAGATGGGACCAGACTCTTTTCAGCAGATGAGTGGCAATGGGCACAGACTGAAACACAGGAGGTTTGATCTGAATATGAAGAGAAACTTCTTTACTTTGAGGGTGTCAGAGCCCTGGAACAGGCTGCCCAGGGAGGTTGTGGAGTCTCCTTCTCTGGAAACATTCAAACCCACCTGAACACATTCCTGTGCAATCTGCTCTGGTGAACCTGCTTTAGCAGGTGGGTTGGACTAGATGATCTCCAGAGGTCCCTCCAGGCCCAACCATTCTGTGATTCTGTGAAATGCACATGTGCACAGCCGCATCCTCTCAGCTATGCTTTGTAATGAGCTCTGTGCTGGAAGGCAGCTGTTGTTATTGCAGTAGTCAGATCGCTGGAGCAGATTTGGAGCAGCCCTTCTTGGAGAGCCTTTGGCTGAAAGTATTGTGCCTCCTCAGCCTGCTAGTGCCTCCCTGCACCACCAAGCCTGAGTCAGGAAGCTGCGGGTAGGAAGACATGGGGCAGATGCTGGACTCCCTGTGGACTGGGGGCAATAACATGGTAGCAGACGGGATAGCATGGGAATCCCTGCACAGAGGGAACTGCTCACTGTCCACTGAAAAACTCTTTCCTGCTTCCAGGGAAGCTGAAAACTTGCTGATTGACAAGCCTTTGGGTTGCTTCCTTGTTCGGATCAGCCAGAGTCGACCGGGCTACATCTTGACATACAAGTAGGTAATGAGCCTTGCAGAGAAGGCTGAGGGGAGATCTTATCACTCTCTACAACTATCTGACATAAGGTTGTGGCAAAGTGGGTGTTGGTTTCTTTTCCCAAGTAACAAGTGATAGGACAAGAGAAGTGGCCTCAAGTTGTGCCAGGGAAGGTTTAGGCTGGATATTAGGAAAAATTTCTTCACAGAAAGTGTTGCCAGACACTAGAACAAGCTGCCGAGGGAAGCAGTTGAGTCACCATCCGTGGAGGTGTGTAAAAGACGCGTAGATGAGGTTCTTAGGGACATGGTTTAGAGGTGGACTTGACAGTGCTAGATTAATGGTTGGACTTGTTGATCTTGAAGGTATTCTCCAACCAAAATTATTCTATGAAAATGAGCTGTTCATGGCTGGAGGAATTAACCTCTTCCACAGAGGACTCCAGTGAGGATGATGCTCAGCCTCTCCTGTTGTGGGTGCCTCAAACAGTTCAGAGTAGCGGACAGGAGACTGTGGATCACTTGCCAAAAACTAAATCTGTTTGTGGTCGGGGTGGTGCAGCTCCAAGGGTGCCCGTCGTGCTTAGACTGTGCTATATGGCTAAGTGGGCAAATCAGGTTGGAAGCAGCATTGACTAAAGCAGAGAAGATGAGTCTGAAGGAGGGCCTGAGGGGAAGTAATCAGAGCGCTACAAGGGCATGGTCTTTGTACAGCTTCAGGCAAGTGGTAAGACAGAGTTTTAATGTGGACAACAGGTGAGGGAGACAGTACAGTCTGCTGGGGTTTGAATCTGGCTGCTGGGGTTCTTCTGTCACTGACTTTTGGGAAAATGCTGCTCCTCCAGCACTTGCTGGCTCAGCATGTGACACTCCATCACAGACCATCTCCTGCATCTTTGTGATACTCCTTACTGGGGCTTCTGATCTCCCAAGACAACAAGTGCAGAAAGCAATGTCTGTCTGGATCCTGGAGAAACACTGTGGCCCCATGCTATGACTATTTCTGTCTGTCCATCTCCCCAGGGGCGAAGGCCGCTGCAGACACTACATGATCCAGATGCAGCCCAATGCACGCTATGTCATCCTGGGGGAAGACCGAGCTCACGCATCACTCACCGAACTGGTTCGGTACCACCAGTCTGTGGGCATACAGCCCTTCATGGAGATACTGAGTATTCCCTGTGGGCAGGTGAATGCCAAGGATCTGCAGCCAAAAAAGGGGATGGGACATGGACTGTGCCCTGAGCAGACAGAGCCACTGCGGCAGCATCTCTTTTTTGTGTTCCCGTTGAGGGTGTCCCATTCTGGCCAAACAGCTTGGTCTCTTCTGCATGCACCAGGAAGTACTACTAGCTGGGCACTGAGGAGTCCTGGGGTGGGGGAGAGGCTCTGGCAGGTGGATGACATCCCTTTGACCCCCCCCAAGAATGTCAGCAGTGGGCACAGCTGGGTATTCCTTTTCGTTGTACTGTTTGGGGCATGTGGAAGGTCTGCAAGCCGCTGCTCAATCTGTTCTTCCCTCCCTCAGAAAAGTAGTGAGAGTTTGGATTATGAAGATCTGGAGTGCCTCACGTCAGGTCCGCCAGCAGCCAAGGATGAGACCCCTCCAGAGGAGCAGCCCTGCCCCTCCAGACCAACCACCAGCAGACCTGCTCTGCGGTCGGGAGCAGCTGCTGTTCTCAAACAAGTGTGGCTCAGGAGGACCAAGAAGAGCCAAAACCAGCAGAGCCTGGACAAGAATAGCACAAAACGAAGCTCAGGCAAGGAGAGAGGCAGCCAACGAACCTGCCCTCGCCTCCACTCCTCCATACGCCTGGCGATGCGGGAAATACAGCAGGTGAGCTGGGGCGTATCCTCTTGCCAAGCCTTGCCACCCACGGCCGCTCTGGCACACGAGGAGCTGCCCCGCCCTTTTCCCACACGTAGCGCTCAGGTTTCTAGCTCCCGGCTCACGGGTTTTATGTCGTGGTCTTAAGATCAAGACTGTGTTCACTGGAAGTGGCTGGCAGGGGAAGACCCTGGAAGAGGACCGCTGAGATGCCCAAAGAATAGTCCACAGCAGAAGGGGCTGGGATGTGGCCAATGTCACAGTCACTGCTGCCCTAATGACATGTCTCTGCTTCTCACTGCAGTTCTCCACTCCCTCGAACGCTTCTCTGCGGATCTGCTGTCGAGCTCTCAGCATTGAGGATGAAGAGCCCAAGTGACATGGTAAGAGGAGACAGAATGCAGGAGGGCAGACAGCAATTGCAGCTTCCTCAGGAAATGGAGGAGCAAAGGGGCTCTTCCCTTCCTGCTCCACCTGGAGCATCTCTTGGCCATCAGCTGCCTAGAAATAGTGAAGAAAAAACAGAGGGCAGTGGCCAGCTTCCCTTCCAGGGCTGCAAAGAGACCAGGAAAAATTAGAAAAATCAGCATAAGGCTGGGTTCCCAGCACCTGTGGTGCACAGTGTGCTTGCAGTACAATAACAAGGCTGCTGGAGGGAGCTCACAGTTTGTTAGAGGCCTGGGGCTGGAAGGACAAGTACTATCAGAAAGCATATCTGCACGCTACAATAACCAGCGGCAGTGGCTTAATGTTGTGGAGAGAGGCACGTATCAGGAGTGCTGGGCAGAGAGCCCGGAGAAAAGCGGGGGGTAGCAGAGGCAATGAGCCAAAGGCAAGGCTGAGAACATAGGAAAAGGCAGCAGTCTGCGAGGACTTTAAACAAGGTCTCAGCAGCTGGAAGTGCAGCTGGTCACTGAGGCTGTAATATGCTGGGTGGGTTATAGGAATATATTGAGTGGGCCCTGAGGAGCCTTCTGACATGGGTAGCTACACACCATGGAGTAATTGTCTGAAGTGTCCAGAGGATTCACAGCTTCCCTGTGCAGCCATTGTGCAAATCTCTGTCCTGTTCAGTTAATGAAGGCAGGAGGAAGCAGTAGTGGTGCTGTTACACACCTCTGGAAAAACCTGGATTGTGTCAGCTGGGAGTGGAGAAGGATCAGAAGACCATGCTGTTGGCTGCAGACCCACTGCAGGGCTTGTGGCCTTGCACTGGGGTTGCCAAGTACCCTGCATGGTTTCCCTCCCAGGAATTCATGTTGGAGCAAAGCTTTTTAGCTGGGGCCTGTCTTGTCTCCCTCTTAGTGGCTGAGAAAATTCTCTCCCTGAAGCGTTTGATTCAACTGCTCCATTCATGTGCATGAGTATTGATGTACCGAGGGGATGCTCCTTGTGTCTGAGATTAGGCAGAAGAAAGACAAAACGTGTGGGATCTGCACAGATAACTGCAAGCGTGTCGTACTGGGATTGCTGAATGGAGCCCTCCTTTTATATCCTCCACTGACTCGTGTTTCTTGATTTTCTTGCAGGTCAAGATGGCTCTGCTCTATCCTCTTCCAGTGCCGCTAGACCTTTCCTAACTGGGTGAACATATCCAGACATACAGCACATACAGCAGCATTTTTTTGTTTGTTTTTGTTACTGCACCCAGCTGGCTCTGTGCCTTTAGACAGGACTGCTGTAGAAACGAACTTTTATCAACACTCAGCTGGTCTCAGTGGCTGAGACTGCAGTACCTGAACTAGTCTCATCCTGACAGAGGGGAGAGGATGGGAACAGTCCCACTCTGCACAGACCCACTGTGCCTGACAGTCTGCTTGTCAATACTTCAAAGTGCCTGGAGACCCCTTGCCTTGCACTGTTAATAGTCACAAACTGGATATCTCCCAACAACCTGTTCTCTCTCAGACACCTGTACTGATTTCCTGCCTGTTTCTCTTCCAGTCCTCTCTCTCTGTTTTGGTCCTGTGTGTCCATTGCCAAGGGAAATCAGGCTTGGGCATTAAGGAATGAAACTGGCATGTTCTTTTTGTTTAGTTCAGGAGCCTACACAGGGGGCATAAAGGATATTTCTGCACAGGGAATTCCCTGCACTTGCATCAGTGTCCTGGCACACTGCTCCCCAGTCCTTCCTTAGCCAGAATTCAAGTCAGGGAATTACTGGCAAAACTCTGTTGTTCATCCTGGTTGGAATCACTACAAGTCTGGGCTGGGCAACATCCTGTTACACTGAGGGTAGAGGGCTTGCAACATACAGGACCGTGTTCCTTGTTAGGTATTTTCTACCTTTAAAAATAAATCTATTTTCTTTCTATAAGGAGAAGTTCAGCATTTTGTTTCTATTGCCTGCATCAGTTTGTCCATGGACTGCACATGGAAGAGAACAGCTAACACTTCTGAGGGTAGAGACAGGGTAGTGTGGAGTGTCTCAATGGAGAAGCTGAAGGCTCGTAGGCCAGTAATCCTGGTGTACAACTGCTGCCGCTCACAGTGTTCTTGTCCCACGCCAACCTTATCTCCCCATGTATGCCATGGGCGAGACCTCCCCTCTGCAACCTGTGCCAGCTCCCTGGGGCTCAGCGCTCCCCAGCAGACCCCTCTGCACTGGAGCACAGACGCGCTGCCCACCCTTCTTCACCCCTCCCTGCATGAGTGCAGCCAAGTTCAGGTTTGCATAGGCTGGTGCTGCGGCCAGGGCAGCTGACTAATGTGATATGGGATGCTTGTGGCAGCGTCTTAGCGCTGCTTTAACCATGGGGCTGTTTCTGTTCCCTCCCAATGCTCCTGCCAGCAGTGCTGAGCTGTGCTGGGTCACAAGGCAGCACTGCTGTGGACCAAACAGGGAAGCGCTGGTTGTTCCAGCCTGATGTCCTGGATCAACTCAGCATTGCCTTGCAAGCATTAACACACCTTTTCTCTTCCTCCTGCTGGGTTTTGGCAGCTGCTTTGAGGCTGTTCAGGACAGAACCAGTCCAGGCAGTTGAAGGCTGCTGTTTGCAGAGTCTTCCTGGCTGAGCCCAGCAGTGTTTTGCTGGGCAGCCTCGGTGTCTGTGCTAACACCAGCACTTGGCAGCTGGAAATCCTGCTTTCTGGGTAGCACATAGAACCACTTCATGGCCAAAATATTTCTAAGAACTTGCTAATGAATAGAACCGAGACACTCAAGAGAAACGCATTTCAGTAACGAAGCCGCTCTGTAACTTCTTCCTAGTTCCTGTGCCACAGAGCACAGTGTAAGCCCAGGGCTAAGTAGCCTGGCATGGATAATGCTGAACCAAGGAGGGTGGTAGAGAGCTTTTCCCCAGCAGCTGCCTCCAGTACCTCCTGGGTGCTGCTGCTGGCACAGCTTGCAAGTCATGCTGGGGGGAACGACATCAGGACACTTCTCTGGTGGCTGTGCACGGCACGTCTCCTGGCCAGCTTCCCCAAATCAGAGCAGATTTGTTTTGCCCCTGATCTGGTGGGTGGGAAGTATAATCACAATGTGGGCAGCCTGGAGCCTGGCACAGACCTGGGCAGCATCTTAGGCTGGCAGGTCAGGATTCTTCCATGTCTGCTACTTTTGCTTTATCTGTGCCATGGCAAGAAGAATGTGAAGGAACAGAAGGGTGAGAAGCTGCTAGGCTGAGGAGGTTATATAGCACTTGGAGGCACTGGCAGTATTTCTGCAAGGCTCTGCAGGAGCATTAGCAAACACTCAGTGCTCTGACTATATGCAAGGGCTCGCCAAGCTTCTGGAGAGCAGTCTGGTTAATGCTGGGCCATCATGGGGAAAAATGTGTGCCAGCACTGGGGAGAAGCTGCGAGGAGAGCTAGGAATACAATATGCTGTTAAAACACAAAGTGCAGATGTGACATCTCTAGTGTGGTCTTTGTGCGCTTCCAGCTAATGGCTAAAGTCAGGCACTGGAACCTCAGCTCGGTGTGAGAGCATGAGTTGTGCTATGGATTTCTTTCATCTTCTCCCTGAAGATGATCTTGCCCATTGAAAATGGGCAGCTGTGTGAGCAGCCCTATTTTATTTCCTACAGCAGCAGTTTCCCCTGTGGCACTTGGAAAGTCATATTTTAGAAAAAACAAAGGGCAAATTGTGCAAGATGAAGTGTGAAGGCTGTTCATGTTATATCATGTTATAGTTCAGCTGACATATGATGAACTGAATGGGATGCACTTGCATAAAAGGCAAATATCAGCCTATATCAGGTTGTGAGAGCAGGGGCAGCACCCAGAAGAGGGCCTGGCAGACTGTAGATCCCCTGAGCACTGCATTTCATGCCCCTTGGGGCTTCAGCTAAGCTCAGAGGGGAAGGCTAGGAAGAGAAGCCCAGGCACTGGGAGCTGGGCAGAACTGGCACCTAGGAAGGGCAGTGAGAAGGATTTGCAATCCACACGAGCAAAAACAAAAGTGCTAGAGGGACCTCTGGGATTGACATCTTGGGAGGAATTTTATTTCATCACCTGTGCCTTCCTAGCTATCCCTCCAAATCCATCCCTGCAACTGGTGCTTCAGTGCATCCTTTAGAGAACTTCCCTAACCTTCCGCCTTGTTTTTGCAGAAGAGTTCTGTGTCCCTTTCTTATCTCCCTCCATGCTTCACATCTGAATGATCTCAGCTGCAAACTACCTTTTGACTAATCGCCTCTAGGCTAAGACCTACTGACTAAAGCTCTGGCTTGCCTTTGGCCCTTGAGGTATCTGGCTGCCAATTCCCTATCAGGCTGGCTAAGTTAGAAATTTTCATTTGTGTCCCATTCTCAGCACTGCTTTTTCACCCTTTTTCCAGCTCTGCTTTTTCCTCTTAGTCTGGCCGTGATCTTTGGTGTACACTTGAGATTTAGGAGCGTCATTCCATCACCCAAGGACCAGTACGGCTCTTAATCTCTTTTCGCAAAACTGGCAGTCCTTATGTTGTTTGCTTTCTTCCTGGGCAATGCTATAGTGCATGTTGATGTTTCCTTCTCCAAATGTGTTTTAAAGACCTAGATTTGGCCCTCAGCCTGGACAAGGCTCTCCATGCTGCCCTTAACCTCACTCTAGTTTATGTCAAGTGACTGTGGAGTACTGTAACAGCGTCTCTGAGATACCACCTTTCCTATCTTCTAGTTAACTTTGTTGTCCAGACCAAATACTTGTGTGGTGTGCTGCTGCTTTACAGCAACATTTAGGACAAGCCTGTTGACCAGGACTTTGCTTTGCTTTTCAGCTTGTTCCTCCTGGTGTGTCACAAGTGTATAGAAACTCCTGTGTGAGATGTAGGGTTGAAACCCACACAGGATCCTGGCCATGAAGGTAGCCAGTGGTGTATGCTTAGGGGAGATTAAAGACCAGTGTATGTATAAAGCCATGCTTCCTCTGCGACATGTTTCAAACAATACTCAGTTCAATCTTATTCTGACACAAGTATCCTGTCCAGCAGTCTTTGTTGGGTTCATCTTCCACAAAAGCATCTGATTGCCTTTGGTCAGTTCTAGATATTTTGCCTCCATAACAGCCCTCAGCAATTAATTCCTCAGACTTGTAATGCCTAGTGAAGAAGTACTTTAATTTGTTTGGTTTTTAATGTGCTATGTCATTATTTATCAATATGCCTTTGTTTCTATACTGTGAAACATCACAAGTAATTGTTTCCAAAAACACTTTGCTCACTGCACATGATGATACATACATTTCTCTCCCTTGGCTGTCTTCTCTGTGTTATGCATTTTGTAGAATCATAGAATGTCCTGACTTGGAAGTGACCCACAGGGACCATTGAATCTGACTCCTGTCCCCTGCGTATGACAACCCCAAAATTCACACCATGTGTCTGAGGGCATTGTCCAATCACTAGTTGATTTTCCTTTTCCCCTTTTCTGCCTCTTCTTAATTCCAGTGTATTTTCTCTGAGTTGGAATGGAGAAAACACAGAGCTGATCCCCAGGCCACTTCCCTGAGAGGGGATAACTGGTCTGAACTGTCTCTTTGTGCAGGTAGATATTCTCATAGATTACTTTACATTGACCAGCAGTGACTTTAATTTGTCATTTTATCATCCAGGCATTCATTGTGAGATCTTTCCTGAACTCTGCAGTGGGTGCTCATTTTCACTACAGTGCAGACCCCAGCCTCACCAGCAAACTCTGTCCCATCACTTCTCACACTTTCCTGTATCATTTCTGAATACAGTAAAAACCACAAGCTCCAGCACAGGTCCTGGTGGGACAGCACTGGTAAATTCCTCTGTCTTAAACACTGATCATTTTCCATTCACTATTTTCTGCCTTGTTATTGACCATTGGAAAAACATGTTGTAGAGAAGAGCAATTAAGGACATTTGGGATTTCACTGAAAGTGTTTTGGGCATCTAAGTACATCTGTCTATCCAGCCACCTCCATGAAATGGGATTCCTCACTCAGTTAAGAAGTGAGACATTACTTTCTTCTGCCACAGTGAGGTTGTTTCTTCCTCTTCAGTCCCAGTTATCTATATGCTCAGAGATGCCATTCGTAATTCCGAGTGTGGAAATCAGAAGTCATAGGTCTCAAGATTTACCCAAAGCTCTTAAAAAAACAAAAGCCCAACCCTGGCATCTCATTTACCTCCTGACATTCCTCTGGTTTCACGGTAAATTAAGCAACATGTTATATGTCCTGTACCAGCTGAGAGATTTGTGTTTGGATTCCTCCAGAGCTCTGGGATAAATGCCATCTATGTAATTTACTATTTGTGTTATAAATTTGTTTTGAAACATACCCTGCTGACGCTTCCAATAGAAGCAGGTTGCCTCATTTGTCCCTGCAAAATGACGTTGCAGCATGGGAATTTCCCTTTGTTCCTTGCTAGTGTGCACAACTCCTTGAGGTTTTCTGCTGTGCCTCTTGTCTTCTCTGAATGGTCTTCCACAACTCTGTTATCTATTCACTCTATAGCAAGCTTCCAGTGTGAAAATTTTTCTTTTTGGTTTTGGGTAGTTTGGTGGGCTTGGGGTTTTGTTTTGGTTTGTTTTTATTTTTCAGCCTATCACTCTACCTGACTCTGTTATGGTTTTGCGTTTAATTTGTTGTGGTTATTTTCCTTCAGAGAATTGAAGGAGGTTTTGAGATATGACAGAGGGTATGTTATCTTTTTGCATGTTGATTTGATTCTTCAGAAGTCGGAGTTCCCTGGAAACCCATGAGAAAATCTCATCCTATTAGCCACCTTTCTACCTCTCACAGCCAGCTTTACAGGGAAAGTTACACACCACCTAAGATTTCAGCAGTTTCACCTTGGGCTCTTTTAGAACTTCTTTGAAGGAGGCTGGGAAATGAAGCATCCGAAGAAAGTGCAGGATTAAAGGCCAAAGCAGCCTCATGGGCCTGAGTCCAGCAGCAAGTTCTGACCAGCCTTCAGCCCCTTCTTTTGGTACATCCACACCTGAATGAGGCTTTGGGCAGTTACTGACCCCACTCTCGTCTCGTTTTGGGATGCTGCTGACTACAGGGGCACGTTTGCAGCATGGTCCCTGGAGGAAGCGAAGTATTTCTGAGAATCACAGCTGTTCTGGACAGGGCAGGCCAGGCAGGAGGGTTTTCAGCTTGTGTTTTGGTCTGCGCACTGAGCTTGCCATGTCTGGGATCAGCTCTTAGCATCACAAATCCTGGCAGTTAACAGCTAGGGGAACCCCCAGATATATAGATACATATAGATATAGATTTATTTTTTTTTTCCCAAAAAAAGCTGTGCGTGCCCTCCAGTCAAGCAAAAACACTGGGCAAATTGGGATGCTGGAAAATTAGGAAGAAAACCCACAGTGTCAAGAGACTTGGGAGAGCATTTTGAAGGTTTTTTCCTGCTGCTTTCATGCCTCGGAGGTGTCTGCCAGCAACTGAGCCCTGCTGTGGCTGGTGTAGCAGGTATCAGCACAGCTTCTGAGCCTCTGCCAAAAGCATCATCTCACTTAAGTATTGTCTGGGCTGGAATGACAGGAATCACATAGCCAGGGCCTGTCGAGCTCTGCTAACATGCACTGGGAGGAGAGCATGGGAAAGTGACAGGTACTGCAGGAGCTCTGCACAGCCCAAGAACAGCATGGTGGCTCCTGTGGAGAAATTGAGGCCATGACATCATGCAGATCCCACTTAGGAGCAGGCAGTTACCATTGTATTTTAAGGCTGTAAGAGATAACTTCTGCATTTGTATGGCTACAAGTTTGCTGTTATCCCAGATTGCAAGTAATGACAGGTATTAGTGCGAGGAAACAGAAATGCTTCTGCAGAAGCAAAGCTAGATCCAGCATGGTCAGCCCTGAGCCAGAGCTACTACACCTACCACTAGCTGTACCCTGCAGAGCCATTTTGGTGCACTCGCTGTGGTCCTTAATCCCAAAGTTGCATCGGGTGTGGGGGCATTAGCACGGGTGCTGCTCCGGCTCCAAGCCATTTCTGCACCACGCTGCTCGCATCAGCCAGGACTGTCATGCACCACACAGCCTCTGCATGGAGCTGCACAGGGGTTTCGGTGCACAGTCCCCAGAGTTTTGGGACAGAATTGCACAGACATTTGCTTCAGCTCTTGTGGAAAAACAGCTGAGCTTTTTCTAGCCTGGAAAGTAAACTATAAAGGTGTTTATTATGTTTTGCCTATGGACAGAGGCGCTTCTGTGTCTTCACATCCACAACATGGTTAATCTACAAACTGTCCTCAAACAAGATAGCGTTGGAGTTTCAGAGGGGACTTTGTATTTGAGATAGTGCTGCAAAACGTGACCCTGTGCTGTAGCCAGCAACATTCACTAACATTTGCCTTTAGCTTTCAGTTGCAGTTCTTTTCTGGTTTCATCCAAATCAAGGTGTCTCTGTTCTAGTTCTCAGTAACTAAATTCAGGACTTCCAGCTCCCGTTTCACTTCTCCATAACTATATTTTTCATTGGTCTGTAACCTGTCTCAGATAAAGAAGAAAGGAAGCTTATCTGGAAAGCATCTGATTTCTCTGAAGAAGCCTCATAGGACACAGGGAGTGGCATGTTTAGAGAACCATAGAATCACAGAGTCATACAACAGTTTGGGTTGGAAGGGACCTTCAAAGGTCATCTGTTCCAATCCCCCTGCAATGAGCAGGGACATTTCAACTCGATCAGGTTACTCAGAGACCCGTCCAGCCTGGCCTTGAATGTCTCCAGGAATGGGGCATCTACCACCTCTCTGGGCAACCCATGCCAATGTTTCATCATCTTCATTGTAAAAAATTTATTTCTCATGTCTAGCCTGAATCTCCCCTCCTTCAGTTGAAAATTGTCACTCTTTGTCCTATCACAACAGGCCCTGCTAAAATGTCTGTCCCCATCCTGTAGCTCTGTAGCTCCTGCGACCTGCTGCAATCACAGGCCATTCCTCCGGTCCTGGGGTGAAGGAAACTTGGCTGCTTTTCAGCCAGATGGCTAACGGCTGGGACAGGGGACGGCAATGCTAACACTGCATCAAAGGCTTAATGAATTCCAAAATCATGTGCTCCATGTGACAGCGCTAATGCTCCCCTTCAGCAGCTCATTCGGGATTCAGTTAAAAACACATTTGTCTGACAAGTTCCCAGAGCTCGTTACTGCTCTTTTGATCCTGTTATCCCCTCGTGGTTCTGCTGCTGCAAGACTGAGAGGCCGGGGCTGGGTCTCCACTGGGCTGGGGCTCCATGGGCCCCTCAGCTGTTCACAGGCATCAGCCTGGCAGTGGCAGCAGAGCAAGGAGAGCAATGCCAGCGGGGCTGCCTTGCCACAGGGCTCACAGGGGACAGTGGAGTCCTGGCTCTGTGGGGTGTTTCTTCACTGTTTTGTTGGGGTTTGCTAACCTCAGTTTTTCTCAGACAGATTTTTATCCTCTGCAGAGGGTAGAGTTTGAGAAAGAGGCCAGTCTGCAGTTTAATAATACATGGCCTGAGTTAATCTGCATTGTGTGCATGTGGCTTTGCAGTCGTCCAGGTTTTGTACTTAACACCTGGTGTGTTCTGACTGCTCTGGCCAAACTCAGTGTGATTTGTTTTGCACACCTTTTTTACTTCCTCTTCTCATATACATACACATATACACATAATAGTCATTCTGTGTTCTTTCTAAGTTTCAGTAACTAACATCTTTGTTCAATTTTATCTTCTCACTGGTCAGGCTGGTTTGTTATACTGTGTGTAAGAGCAATTAGCACTTGCATGAGTCCCTCCCTGCCTCTCCCTAGTCCAAAAAGTCAGGTTGCTCTTCCTTTGTCCCCTTTGTGTAAACCGTGTGCCTTTCTCTAGGCACTGCTGCCAAAGGAGATGGCTGATCTAGTTGGACTTGAGTAGGAGAGGAGAATCTACTGTTTGCAGAGAGTTTTTCTTCACCAGCTGGGAACTGTCTTTAGGTTTGAATTTCTAACATGAGCCTTGGCTTAGCGGAGTCCTATCTCTGTTGTCCTGATAGGAGCTGAAAGTCTGGAGCTTCTTGGAAAGGAAAATGTCAATACAGATCAAATGCAAAGGGCTTCCATTGCTCTGAAGTGTTGGATGCATATAACGCCTGTCAGCAGTAACAGCTGGGTATAGCACCAAGGAGCTCTTCTGCCGGAAGACCTAGATGCATTAGGGCATTAAGTCTCAGTCCTGTGATTATCTGACTTAATGACAATTTAGTTTTGCTGTGTATTTTGCTTACTTTTTTCCCCTCCAAGAAAATGGGATCTGATGTGTCATACAAATAAAATGCTCGAAGACTGATTGTGGGAGGAGGGAATTACCAGCATCTGATGGAATTAAAACTGTACTCTCCACATTCCTGTTGTAATTATACCTGCTAGAGAAGAGGCTCTTCATAACAAGAAAGTCTATTAAAATTTCCATGAGGAAAGGACTTGTTGATTCACAGTGTATTAAGCCCATAAGAGGCCACAGGATCACCTGGCCAGACCTCTGAAATGGCCTGGGGGGAAGGCTTCCATGCAGCCCTCACCACATTGTGAAAGGCCTCCTCGGGGGCACAGGAGGTCCCAAGGTCCATGTTGGCTCTGCTGCTGACTGATGGCTTTTGCCAGCTTGTTTTCTGTCTTCTCACAGTGCTCACTTGAGCCTTCGGTGGTGCAGCAGCTTATGACAAGTGCCCTGGGCTACCTTCCCCACTCAGGGACAGTCTCCTGCCTTGGTAGCCCTCAGCTGTCCTGGCATCCCTTGAGCAGCAGTGGGAACTGATTGCCCCCATGTGCTCTGTGCAGAGCATATAGCATATGCCCTACTTCTGCTCTCTTGGTCAGCTGTGTTCCTACCAGCTGCAGCTGCCTGCTGATACCACCTGTGCACCTCTCTCTCCTGGGAGAATATTTCTACAGTGCCTGCACAGACTTGAAGTGCTGCTGGTTTGGGCCTTTAATTGCATGGCAGGTCAGGACAGATGGACACTGGTGTTGTGTGGGGATGTGGCTTTTACCATGCTGCTCCTGATTCCCTCCATCTTGCACCTCTGCTTGGGGCAGCAGTGTTGGTTATGTGTACCGCAGTATGTTACAGCACGCTCTGAGCCCCAACCCACACTGTGTCCACAGCAGCTCCTGTTGTCTTTGCCTGCATGGAAATGCAGTCCCTCTAGCAGTGACAAAGCATCCCAGTGGAGCCTGGTGCCTTCTGTTAGCATTTGAAGCAAGGAATGCCTGGTCTGGAGCACGTCAGCAGCCAAACTGATGCTGAAAAAAGCCGTGAGATGTTAAGAAGTGTTTCAGCTAAGAAAGTACTGGGAGAACACTGTGCAGAGAGCTGCATGGGGTCAGGTCCCCAGCTGCTATGTGAGCATTGCAGGAACACTCTTACTGCATTTTGCTGGCAGCATTAGCTTCCTCGGGCATCACATGTGCCAGGAGTCAACGTGACTGAAGAGGAGATCCAGGCACAACTGGGTCACAGACCTGCAAGGGCTGGCTTGGTTGACAACGCTCGTGTGGCGAGCTAAAGAGGTTGTAGGAGGATTTGTTGAGGAGTCCTCTGATTCTGCAGGAGGTGGAAATACTGTCTGGTCTCTGACACAATGGTGGCATAAAGGTGGGTGTCCCCAAACTGAGCTGTGTGGCCCTGGGACACCCCAAAGCCCTGGTGCTCAGGGAGTGCTTTCCTACAGCTCGAGGTCAGCGCTGCTGAATAATAACCCTTCTGCCTTGTGCTGCTGGCAGCCAAAAGGCACGGATTAGGGTAGAAAAGGAACCTGGTGCATGTGATACCAAGGTCCTGCCAAGAAACCTGGGAAACAAAATGATTTTGCCCAGAGCACCTTGGTCAGGCAGTGCTTCCCTTGTTTGTCAGCACTAAATGCAGAGCCCGAGCCCAGGAAAATCAGGAGGAGAGCAGGCAGGGACAGGCAGAACCAGTTTGAGAAAAACAGCAATTTACTGATAGATGCTGTGGTGAATTGAGACATCCTCACCTCCTCTTCCCGGTGTCCTCCCAGGAGTCATCAGTGCCATCACTGTCGCATGGCTGTGAGTAGGAGTGACACAAGGCATTGCTGGCTCACACACATCCCTACTGCCTTGCACCCCCTGTCCTGCTCCAGCTGTCATCCAAATTCTGGGTGGCAGGCCCCTCCGCCCTCTTTCAGCAAGGAGCTAGTCAGAGGTTGTGCAAGGTCCTCTCCAGGAGCTGCTGTCTTTGCTGGAAGCAGCAGCACACTTCCATAGGCTTTCCTACCAGCTCTTCGCCATCTCAGCTCATACTGTGCTGCTGATCACGTCCATCCCAACACTCTGCTGGCATAGTTATCTGTGGGTTTTATCGCCCAACAATGCGTGCAATGTTATTGTGCTAAAAAGAAAACAAAGCCTAATCCATTTTAAATTAAAACAGTGCCCCAGTGTCACGCAACTGATGCAGACATGGTCTGGCTGTGCAGTCCTGCCGGCCCCCCAGGGGCTTCACCCCAGAGGTGCTGTGCTGTCTGCTCTGCTCCCAGCAAACTTCAGCCACTGCCTTCATGCTGGGGGCATGGTTTGCACAGGCTCCCCCTCGTCCAAAGCCTCTGGGCTCTCCTGTCTCCTGAAGAACTACGTCGCTTCAGATGAGAAGCAAAGCATTGCCATGTGTCAGAAGTTAGCAACAAACAGAAAACAGAGAAAACAGAAACATCTGGGAGCTTTTCACAGTGTTATAAGGCTTCCACAGAGCCTTGGTCAGGTCTGGCCTGGGGTTTGTAAAGTCTTGAATGGTCTGAAGAGGAGGTGAGCAAGGGTGCAGTATTTGCAAAGCAAGGCACTGGTCCTTTCAGCTCCAAAGAGTGTTTTATGGCTGTACTGCTTGTGTTCTAATAAATCAGTTTCTGTGATGGCCCCTTGCAGCTGCCTTTGTCATCTGGCAATATTACCGGGGCTGCTCTGGAGGCAGCGCTGGCCCTGGCAGCGCTGCCTAGTGGGAGCACTACCCCAGCCCTTCTCCAGTGCGGTTTTGTTTCCAGCTGCAGTAAAATGTGCATGGGCACACTGGCCACATATGCGCAGGGCAGACCCGTGGTGCTCACACCAAGTTGCATGGTAGAAAGCAATGCTTTATGGTTGTGTTCAGCAGGGTCACCTCCCCCTTCTCTTTGCCCCTGAATCTGGCAAGAGGAATAAATCTTCAGTCCATTGTGATGGGTGACATGCTCTGCCTCAGCAGCTCCACGGGGCTGGACAGACCCATTTTGCTTGTTTTGTCTAAAGCTGTTTTATGCCTGCACTATCCTGCCACAGTCGTGAGTGTGGGCTTCACCCAGTAACCACTGTGTTGCAGTTAATCTTGCCAGTGGGAGCTCTGGCTACAAATCTCCTCTGAGATCCTTGGCTGTCTGCTCTCCTGCTGCTTGCCCCTGCTCGCAGGAGGGCCCGGCCGCCAGGCACAGGCTGCAGAAGATCAAGGCTAGCATGTGCTGACGGGACTTGATGCACATTAACTTATTATAAGCCTGATTTGGGCAATTAAGCCAGGTAGCTATGAGTAAAAACTCTTCTGTTTGTGTGCTGCATCTCTCTGCGTCTGACTTGTGCCCTTCTATGAAAGATCACTGAATCATAGAACCATAGAATTATAGAATCACAGAATGGTTTGGGTTGGAAGGGACCTTAAAGATCACCTAGTTCCAAACCCCCTGCCATGGGCAGGGACACCTTCCACTAGACCAGTTGCTCAGAGCCCCATCCAACCTGGCCTTGAACACTTCCAGGGATGGGGCAAACACAGCTTCTCTGGGCAGCCTGTTCCAGTGTCTCAGCACCCTCATGGTGAAGAATTTCTTTCTTACACCTAATCTAAATCTACCCGCTTTCAGTTTAAAGCCATTAACTTAATTTTGCTTTGCCTCCATCTCTCCCTTCCTTTTTCTTCTATTTAGTTATTTTAACTGAAACTTGTGTGTGCACTGAAAGCAATATAACCCTTATACATATACCTTGGACAGATGGAACCCTGCATCTTTGTTTTCAGCAGAGTGGACCTTAAAAGGTGAGTTCTTGTCTAGATTTAAGAAGATGTAGCTTTCCAGTGGCTGCTCCCTCGGTGCAGCCCCTGCTCCATGGCTGTGCATCTGCAGCCAGCACCAAGGCACGGAGAGGACGGGGACTGGCAGGCTGGAGCCGAGCACCCCAGGGGGTGAGTGCTGGTTGTGCTAGCCCTGAAGAAGTCTATTTGGCATATGGCAGAGCCTCAGCATTTCCATGCGGCTTTCTGACTCTGCTCTTGGCTCTCCTCTCCTGTGTCACAACTCTGCGAGTATCATTTGTGAATCCAACTTCCTTTTCTTCAGCCTATTTTGCCAGCTCATCTCTGAAGAAGATAAAGACTGAGAACAGAGATTAAAGAGTTCACTGGATCTCCCTTGACCCTGTGGTACCCTGCCATGCTATGTATTAAAAAGACCTCCTGTTTTCTGTTTGCTGTCTTCCACACAAGCAGCACCAGAGATTCTCAGGGCATCTGAGCTCCAGAACTCAGTTTCTCAAGATGTTTGACAGATGAATAGTTCCCTTCCTTTGCGAAACTCCCTGCCAGGCTGACTGTCAGGAATCCTGCAGGGACTGGTTCTAGGTGGGGGTAATTAGTCTCTGTTTTGGAGCTTCAGAGAAGGGGTCTCTGGTAAAATCCCAGCTGTGCCTAAAGGCTGGTAAAGTGAGGATTTACTGTGAGGGTGAGTGGCCTGGATCTCTTGGAAAGCACAGCCCATGAAAGCCAAGCAGGCAGGCTGGGAGCAGGGCAGGTTCAGGAAATGAAGGAGTTTTTCCTGGAAACCCGCATGCTGAAAAATGGTCTTCAAGTCCTATATGCAGAATGGTATGTATTCTCACCAGGATGCTGTGCCAGAAGGAGCTAATGTTTTTCCAGCCAAAAACCTTGGACCAGCAAGAGGGAACAGGAAAGAGATTCTTCCTTCATGAGCAGTTTTGGTGAGGTTGCAACTGATGTAAGGGGTCGTCTTCTGATGTCCTCATCTTTGAAATGACTTCGATGGAAAACTGGAGAGGGCACAGGAAAAAATTGCAGACTGCTCTAAAGCTGGGAAAATGCCTTCCAGAGAAAAAGTTAGAGGGCTTCACTTGACTAATTTATCAAGATGGCTATTGAAAGATTCTTTGAGTAGGATATGGGAAAATACAGGTACGAAATGTGTCCTTTCAGCACCTATGGGAGGAGATTTCTAAGGGAAATACTAAGTCCCCCTAAGTTTTTGAATGCCTGCTGTTAGAAGGTTTCTGACCAAACCATGTGTTTCCCAGAAAGCAAAGGCTGAATCACGCACAAGCTACTGGGCTCAGTGCCAGGGATGATGTGGTAAGGTGATGCAGAGCCAGGCAGAATGGTCTAGTGAATCTTTTCACAGCTCTAAGTCTGTAATTGCAAACTCCTATGCTTCCTCTGCCACAGGGGTATCCTACCCCCCATCCCACGTACTTTCTATTTTGTTTTGACCACTTTAGGTCAGTAAGACACGGTGACAAGGATTCAGAACGGTTATTTTTATCTTGCTGTCCCATTAATTCCCCTCCCTCCAGATATCTGGCTTGTGGTCCTCTGGCCACAACAGAGGCTTGGGTAGTCCATTGCCCTTTTTGCGGAAATTCTTAAGAAAGAAAAAGTCATCATGCAGGTCACTCCTTGTGCCAGCAATCTGTGTGAGTAGCTCTAACCAGCACCAAATACCTTCTAAGTAGTGAAACATGTTTGGTTTACAGGAGTATGCAGTTTGCAGTTCTGTGGAAATCTTTACCAGGAAGCATTTCACAACTTTCTGTAAATTACAGACAAGATCCTCAACTCTGCTCATTTCTTATTCATTGAGATGTCATTTCTCTTTCCTTAGTGCCAGTTCACACTGCAGCAACAGACGGGGGGGTAACTTAGTAGTTTCCTGTGACTATAACACAATCAGATTTTGCTAGTGGCTTCTAGCATGAGCCACTTCCATCAGCCACGACTTGCTCAATTTAAACATCCAGGGAACTGGCCTGAGTCGATGATCAGTGTCTCTTAGATATGGGGATATATTGTATACAAGCTGGTTACATAAAATAACCATATATTGAGTGATATATTTCAATTACACAACATAGAAAGTTAAAAATGTTTCAAATAATTATTCTTACTTTCAAGGTCAGCAGTTAGAGACATAAATTACAAAAACTAGTTAATGAAGTTGCCTGGATTGAGAAGCACAAGGACATGGCATGGGATAAAGAGTGGCATGGCATCTTTTGTTCACTCAGTACAAAAGCCATCTGAAACTTGCATCCTGAATAATGTGTAAATACTTCAGGAGGTGACTCCAGCCCTCAGTAGTTGTATAGCTACAGAGAATGATACTGAGAATGAACAAAGAATCTGTTAGTAGTAAAAGTGGTCAATCAGCAAAGGATGCTGTGTCTTGGAGGTGAAGATGTGCGTGGAAAACCTGAGAATTGTTTCCAGTTGAGAACCTCCAGATGAAACTCCAATACTCCACAAAAGGGTCTTTAATAGTATTTGAGGGAGATTGGGGGAACAATAGAGGGGACATGGCTCCTATGTAAAAATTTAAAGTTAAACTTTAGGTGTAACCCCACAACTGAGCAAGTATTTACCTCTATGTTGCTAGACATAGGAACAGAGGACCCAATAAAAATCAAGCGTAAGGACAGGCCATCTCATCCAGAATAAAGCTCAGAGATAAAGGTATTTGAATGGGTTGGAATTCACAACCTGAGAGCTGAAAGAAGTAACAACCAGCTTGCAGGTCTGGTGTCCAGCTGGAGGTGGTGCCACATGAGAGATGAAAAAATATGCACCTCACTTTCAGTGGAGAAAAAGGATCTAGATATCTTCAGAAGAAGGAAAGTTATAGAAAAAGCAGGGAGAAGGATAAAATGGAATACATACTTGCTAATTTTTTTTTGTTCCAAATTAATCTAATATCTCTCTGGACAAAGGAAGTGTTTTTGGCTACTTTCAGTAAGTTGTTTAATGTAATTTCAGATGTGAGCACTAATTAAAGTGCACAGGATAAGGACCGTAAAGATTCAATAAAGCAAGGAAAACGAATATGTCATCTCAAGAAAAGAGGCACTGTGCAGCAAAGAATATGTTACTGAAACCCACTGAAGAGAGTTGTAGGACCCATTTTCATCAACGGTGTCATTAGGGTCCTTCAATAAGTGCAAGAATGTGCCCATGACATGAAGCTGGGAAACACTGCTATTGCAGTTGAAAATCAAACTATTGCAGCAGGGAGTGGAGCATGTCCCTTATGAGGAAAGGCTGAGGGAACTGGGTTTCTTTAGCTTGGAGAAGAGGAGACTGAGGCATGACCTCATTAATGCTTATAAATATATAAAGGGTGAGTGTCACGAGGATGGAGCCAGGCTCTTCTTGGTGACAACCAGTGATAGGACAAGGGGTAATGGGTACAAACAGGAACACAAGAGGTTCCACTTAAATTTGAGAAGAAACTTCTTCTCAGTGAGGGTGACAGACACTGGAACAGGCTGCCCAGGGAGGTTGTGGAGTCTCCTTCTCTGGAGACATTCAAACCCGCCTGGACACCTTCCTGTGTAACCTCATCTGGGTGTTCCTGCTCCAGCAGGGGGATTGGACTGGATGAGCTTTCGAGGTCCCTTCCAATCCCTGACATTCTGTGATTCTGTGGGTTGTGAAGGCTGTCTGTAGCAGCACAAAACCTCATATCCCAGCGTGATGAGCTGCTAATGAGAACTCCTGGTATGAACTGTAAGAAAACAAAAAGAAGAGCAGGCAATACACCTGATTGTGTTCTTACTATGAGCAGTTTCACCTGTTGCAGAAGTATTTTCCTTACAGGTTAAATGTATAATTTAGCATGTGTACATTCAGAAAAGATTAATTAAAACTTGAAGTGGTACAGAGGGTTAAAATTATCAGAAGAAGGGGCATTTTTTTTCTGATAAGCTAAGCTCTTTTGAACTTCTGTCTAACCTTTCAAAATACTGTTTGAGAAGGGATAGAGTTGCTGCCTATAAATACATCACAAATGCCACCAAAAGGGCAGACTTCACGTAGAAACAAATAAATACATTTTAATGGAGAAATGAAAGAAGGTTCATAAACACTGTGGTTTTACAATAAGCCCAAGGAAATACAGAGCAGGAGGAGGACCACTGCTTTCCACATACAGCTTGATCAAGTCGTGAGGAAAACCATGTAGTTGCTTTTTAACAAAGGGGGTCAGACTCGATGCCCAGGCAAGGGCTGTCAGTCCCAATTTGCACATAGCTATGGGTAAAATCTTGTTCTGTTTTCTGTAATTAAAAAGATTGACTTATTCACCGCTTGAGAGAGATCATGGCGCAGCTCAGTGCCCTTGGAAGTGTTTGCCAGCTCTGACTCTCCACATTTTTATCCTGCTGGGACAACGCTATAGCTGGTGTTTGCCAGCAGCTGCTGGGGAGGTTGCTTGCCCACCTTTAACAGACTGACAGGCATCCAGAGGCTCCTATATAGACCTTGCTTAAGGTCAGACTTTCTAGTTCCCAGGAGGTTTGTTATTTTGAAACTCAGTTTTGGAAGCAAATCTCTTAAAATTAAAATAAAAATCAGTTTATCAACAGGTAAAAATGGATGTGTAACTATTATATGTTATAATTGCACATAGAAATATTAAAAAAAGTGTATTTTAAAATCAGCCCTACTAGACCTGCTAAAACTCATAGCTCCAAAGCAGCTGCCATTCCACAGGGGTGGTCCTGGTCCAGGAACTCCCAGGCCAACTAGTTCCACTGGCTACCTATCTCCTACAGTTTGGTTACAGAGTAAAGCAGGTGAGGATCTGGCAAGACTGAGTCTAAAGCCCCATAACATCAGTGCTGGGATTATTATGAAATTAGGAATTATTATCCTAGAAAATCAAGGGATAGAAACAAGCTAATTTACATTCTCACCTCCCAAAATTAATTGCCGACCTATTCTTAGGCACTACAAGGTGGCCATGTGCTGAAGATAAGCTATGCACTATGGTGGTGGAGGGCTCGGGTGTCCAATGGTACCAGCACAATCAGTGTACAGCTATAGAGGCAAAACCAAAAACAATTGGTAGGAGATATTTTATGCAACTTTTGCAATTGCAAAGCAGAGTCTAATATCACCTTGAAGGAAAGATTATTATTTAGGGAATTCTAACCAAATCGAGTAATGAGATACAAAGTATAGGTGCCAGGGTATGGGATTCACCTTGGTGAAGAGCGTAGATCAGGCTGGTTTCATATGGAAGTCAACTAGGGAACTTCTAAATCATGAATATGCACAACAACTGCATTGACAAACTAGTGCCCGCTGCTGTTACATTAAAAGTAACAGACAATAAGCCTGCAAAAGAGCTCAGGAATTCACTAGTATATCCCGTGGGAAAGGATTACTGGTACAAATTTGAATCAGCCCCAGAGTCCCAAAGTCTTTGAGACGTCCAAGCCTTTCCTTAGCATGAGTTAATTTTCCTGGGAATGATGTCTTTTCCATGAGAATAAACCCTTTTACAAGCATTTAGAGTTTATCCCTCCCCACAGCACTGGAGTTAAAACAAGATCAGGCAGTGTTTCCAGAAGTACATCCATTCTAGCTCAGCCCAGTGCACCTTCTGCTGCTGAGGATCAGAGGAGGTTCCTGGTACACCAGTGCTTTGTGCTTCAGACTGGATCTGTGCTGAACTGAGCAGAGGTTTGATGTTGTGTATTTTGAGACACCTCATAGCAAAGATGGCACAGAGCTGAGCTGCTTACGGGAACCTGAATCCAGCCAACCACATTTCCTCTGACCTAAGTCCACCAGAGAATCCCAGGGAACAGCTCTTCATGAGGATAGTACATTGGTACGACCTTGTAAAGGACGACAAATGCTGTGCTTTTCCACCTGGCCTGCAAGGTTCATGATCCACAACCCCTGGCATTCCCAGAAGGCTCATCCAGACAAAGTGCCCTGGTGATCGAGTCACCCTTCATTCTAACCGTGTCCTGAGCTGCCAGGCAGCATCTCTACAGAAAAGCTGACAAAGTGTAAAAGGTCATGGGTGGAAAGAAGACACGTGCGATTACAGCTTCTGTGATACGATATATGCAGCCTCGAAGAGTAATGAAGAGGGAGCACAATGAAACCTAAGAAAGGGCAGCAAAGGTGATGGCTCCACGATTACTCCATTTGCACATAGTCAAAGCAGGGAATGCAGGATTATCTATCTGAGGAAGCAAACAGAAGGAATATACCCAGGTGTGAGGTGGAAACAGCATGGGGCTTTTCCTGAAAAGTGGATAGACTAAACCTGTCCTTCCTCTGTCATATCCACCCTTCTTCTTCCTCTTCATTCAAGATAAAGACCATTAACAAGATAAGCCACGGGAACATGAGAAGGAAAGAGCACTGAGATTGTGGTTTATGGTTTGTTTTCACCCTACAGTCCTGTTTCCTTGAGCCTTGATAAACTAATGTCTTCTTATCTGATGTTTCAGTTTATCTGGTGTTGAGATAAACAAGGTGAATCAGGATCAAGTCTGAAGTTTGGGAGTGCATTGATCCTACCTGCAGGTCACCACCCGAGACAGGGCTCTCTGGAAAAGCCAGGTGTGAGGGAACGTGTCTAGCACAGCAAGCAGCAGGGGCCCACCATGCCAGGTTGCAAAGGGTCAGCCGCTTGTGTTCCCAGCTGCCAGCTTTTTGGGAGACATTTCTTCTGCTCAGCACAAAATCCAGCCCCAGATTCAGCAGGATCTCCTCTACAGATCTCCAGAGGTCTCAAGCCCTCTTGCAATGATGGCAAGTCTATGGATGTGGATGTATTCACATGCGCTACACCAACCACATTCATAAAAGGAAGGTGCTGGGATAGCCAGTGATTTGGGCTGGGAAACAGCTGGGCAAACTGGTTTAGCAGAGGTGTGGAACCCATGGGGCACAGCACAGAGCTGGGACTGTGGAAGTGCTGCAGAGTTAAGAGTCCATTAAGCTGTCCGGTATCTTCTTGCGTGTGAACAAATTGCAGGTTTGGGGAAAGGAGTTCCCCCATTCCCTTCTGCAACGCATGAAAAAATATTTTTGCTGATTGGACTCAAACTTCCTAATGATGATTTCAGTTGACTGCCATAAATGCTTTGTCCCGAAAGAGTAAGTGTTCATTCCCTGCTCCATGATCCCGTACAAGCTGGGATGCTGTGGGTGCAGACTACACTTCACCAGGATGGGCAGCAGTGCCTGCTTTGCTCCCTCCTTGCACAGAAACCACCCCCCACCCCCAAAGAGCCCTGGGGCCCCATCCTTGCTGTTTCTGATTCTGACAATTTTGTCATGGGAGAAACAAAACCGTGGGCAAGGAGAAACAAAACCTTGATAGGAGATTTCACCCAAGGTTTATGCAACAGCAGGACAAGATTTTGTTGTTTTGTTCCTTGTTTCTTTCTTGATAACACTTGATGTTTACTTCACTTTTTTCTTGGCAAGAAGTGAGCTGACATCACCACAGCTCTCTGATCTCTTCTGCGAATTGCATTAGCTAATTTAAGTCCAACCTTGTGCCGTGCATCCTTGTTTACACCACCTGTGCATTGCTGTGCATCTACCAACATGAACCCCAATCTGCTGTTGATGTGCTCGGTCACTCAGCATCAATATCGCCCCCTTGAACTCTTCAAGGAAGCCTCAGTCCTTTACTGCCCTAAATTAGTGTCATGGCTAATTCTGTCCCATCACTGCTTATGTGCTTTTCCAGGCCGTTTATAAAGATGCCAAAAAGCATAAGCACTGAAAATCACAAGCCCCAGTACAGCTTTGGGGAAGGCATCTCTGGTACCTCCCACTTCCTTGAAAACTGACCTGCCATCGTACCTTCCATTGCTTGTCTGCTTAACCATGAAGACCGGCATCTTCTAGCACAAGATGGACTAAGGAGATTTGGTGCAGGACTTTGTTCAAAGCTTTTTGGGAACCAGTTATTCTATATACATAAACTGAGCTGCACCCACACGCTTCCCAACACCTCTGAGAAGCAGCAGAAAGGCAAGACTTCTGCCCAGAGTAGAGGTGTGTCATCCTCTAGCCTCAGCAGGAAGAAATGCTTTTCTTAACTGTACATCACTAAGAAGAGGGGACACTCACCACAGACGGTCCTTCACCCATTGCTGAGGAAAGGGGACACCAACAGCTGAGAGGTCCCTCACCCAACACTGAGGATTAGCGGTGACATCCTCCTCTGCGGGATCCTTCCCCCATTTCTAAAGAGAGGGGTCATCCCATCACTGAGTGGGGGTGGACACCCACTGCTGAGGGGTCCCTCACACAACACTGAGAAGACAGGACACCCACCAGTGAGGGATCCTTCACCCATTACTGAGGAGAGGGGACAGCCATTGCTGAGGGGTCCCTCATCCAACACTGAGGGGACACTCAAGGTCCCTCACCCACTACTGAGAAGAGGGGACGCTCATGGTTGAGAGTCCCTCACGCACCACTGAGGAGAGCAAACACCCACCACTAAGGGGTCCCTCACCCATCGCTGAGGAGAGAGAACACCCATCTCTGAAAGGCCCGAGGAGCCAACGGTGTCCCCTGTATTCCACACAGGGACCTCACGCACGTGCCAGCGGGAGGCTGGCATGGGGTACGGGCAGCTCCCGTGGTTGTGACGGGTTCGAGTCCCGCGTCGGACGGCTCACCTGGCCGGGCCGGGCCGGGCTGTGCGGCGGCAGACTTTGCCTCCCGCCTCTATAAAAGGTAACGGCGGCGTGAGTCAGAGCCACCGCCTCCTCCCCGCCCGCTCTCACGTACGCGCGGCCGGGCGGGCAGGCAGGCACGGAGCCGCTGCCGGCCGTCCCGCACCCGCGCACTTGCCGAAGATGAGCCGCGCCGTGCTGCGGGTCTCCCTCCTGCTCCTGGCCGCCCTGGGCCGCGCCGGCGCCGGTGGCGAGCAGGACCAGGACCAGGAGCACGGCGACGAGGACTCCCCGCACCCCGGGCAGAAAGGTGAGCAGGGGGTCCCCCGTGCGTGGAACGTCCCCGATGCATGGGGCACCCAGCTGCTGGGTTTGGCATGCCTTGTGCACGGGGCACTCTGATGCACGGTACAACCAGGTGCTGGGTTTGGGGTCCCTGGTGCCTTGGCACCCCGATGCAGGATGTACCCCAACTCAGAGTTTGGGGTCCCTGTTAGCACAGGGATCCTCGCTTAACTGTTTTGGGATCCTGGATGCATGGGGCACTCTGATGCATGGGGTGCTGAATTTGGGATGCCTAATGTTTTGGGGAGTCCCCAATGCTGGGGAGCTCTCTCTTTTCTTGGCTTGGCGGGGCTACTGTGTCTCCTGCTGCACCCCTGTTAGGGGCCCAGGTGTTCCCAAGTGTGGGGTGCCCCTGTGGGGCTGTGCTGCTCCCAGCATCGCCAAGCTGCAGGAGCTGCCCCCCCGCCCCCTCTCCCCAGCACTTCCCTGCCTTTGTCCTTGCTCCCGCCAACTCCTGTGCAGCCCGACCCCTGCCCACAGGCTGGGGGCCCCTGCTTTGTGTGCAGCCCTTTTCCCCCCACTAAGTCACTTTTGAGGGCCTCACGGCTGCTGGTGTTGGGGTAGGCAGGGCTGTGCAATAAGCAGTGCCTTACTAGGACCCCATGGAGGGTCCAGCCATGGACCCCAGCATGGCAGGACGGCAGCCCGTCCCCTTTGTCCTGCAGCGTGGTCTCTCCACAGCAGGGTCCGCTGTGCTTGGCCCTGCATTCACGTTGTCCCTTCGCAGTCTGGCAAGGATGGGGTCCAACCATGCTGTGGGTATCTGCCCCACGACTGACGATGGGAAACAGGGGACACGCCTGAACTCAGGGCTGGGTGGTATTGTGTGCCCCCCATCCCAAGAACTGTCTTAATGGTAGTGAGTGGGCTTTCAGATTTTTGGCTCACTGTTTTGGGGGAAAAGTCCTGGGTCTTTGCTCTTGGTGACTTTTCTGACAGGGGACTGTGGTGCAGCCAGTGCTCAGCAGGGATTTTTGGGGCAGTGCCATGCATTTTCTCGCATGTGGCTGAGTGCTGCACTGGGATGTTCATGCCCCTGGCTACACTCTTCTGTCCAGGCTTTTCCCACAGATTTGTTTCTTGGGCTCAGCTTAACAGTGTGTCCTTGGTTTTGCCTCTGGTAAGAAGTTGTCCTGACCTGTGCCAGGACAGCTGCCCTGTGGTATGGACCAGCAATTGTTTGGTGCCAGGAGCTGCTTTTGTTATTGCAATGAATCACATTTTTTACCAGAGCTGCTCTTGCTGGGCTGAGCACTGGACAGAGATGAGGACACACATGGTCCTTGCCACAGAGATGAAGTAACTGAGGCCACAGGGTGGGATGGTGTCAGGCATTCAGCGTACTGGTATGGTGTGCTGGCAGCAAGCGGCTTGGCACAGCTTGGGGTTTGGGATGAGTGGGTGGGGAGATTTGGATGGAGATGGGAAAAGGAGGTGAGAGGTGGCATGGAGGTAGGTTGAGAGCAGCCAGCCTGACCTA
This sequence comes from Columba livia, assembly GCF_036013475.1. Taxonomy (NCBI): domain Eukaryota; kingdom Metazoa; phylum Chordata; class Aves; order Columbiformes; family Columbidae; genus Columba; species Columba livia. Next base: position 11,279,979 of record NC_088642.1, on the reverse strand, counting down.
TGCTGCATGAGGGTTGGAGGCTGAAGATGTAGCTGGAGTCCCATAAGGGAGCAGGTTTCAGCTGGGACTCAACAAGCCTCTTGCCAGGTGTTGGATGCTGCGTGTCTCAGCACCGCTGCTGGGCAATGTGCTGGCTCCCTTTTCATCAAGGCTTGTGCCTGATGTAGGGCTGGTGGTCCCCCAGGCCTGGGGACTTGGCACAAGCTGGAGGATTGTCACTGAGGCTTTGTTACGGGGTTGTTCTCTGAGAAGCCTCTGGTTTGCCCAGAGACCAGAGTGCTGTATTATGGGTGTCTTTGGGAAACAGTAACTCCCCTTCCCACTGCAGCCTGTTTCGTCTCTCCTTCTTATTCAGACATGTCCTGCTCTCTAAGTCTTCTTCTTGTTCATTCCCCAATGCCCTTTCCCTCCAGCTGAGCCCATTTTTTTTCTTAATATCCCTTATTCATCTCTTTCCCGAGCTCCAAGCACTGATCTGTCCCCTGGGATTTCCCCATTTTTATCCCTTCTGCTGTGATGCCCTTTCTCTGCAGCACTCTGCGATTATTTCCTCTTTATCCTGGCACTTGCCAGAGCAGTTGGGTTCAGAGGGAGCAGGAATGTGCCCTGGAGTAAAGCTTGCCCTATGCCTCCCTCCACCCAAACCCTTGCCCCTCTCAGGGGGGAGCTGGCCTGAGCAGTCCTCCCCCAGGAGCACAAAGAACAATCCCTGTGGTGACCTGTGCTACCAGTTACAGATTAAAGGCTGATCCCAAAGGCTTGCAGTGGGTCAGATTTTATAAACACAAAGGGGCTTTAATGCAGCTGGGCTGGGGGGGAAACAGTGCCCGCATAGGCAGGGCACGGGGTGGTGTCCTGGGCTGAAAAGACGTGGGTGCTGCACAGGATTTGTGTCTGGATGGAGAAACCAGGTCTGTGCTGGCAGAGGCAGGGCTAGAATGGCACAGTCCTCCTGTAGAGAGGTTCCTTGTGGGGCTTGGCAGAACCATTCTGGGGTCGTGTGCCCCACTTCCCAGATCCCCTGCCTGTGCCATGCTTGCCAAAGACTGGCCTAGAGAGCTCACTGTGGGCAGCGTGAGCACAGTGGCACAGCATGGACACTGTGGTCAGGTTACTGATTTCAGGGGACATGGTGCTCATATGTGTTTTGTAGGCTAGGAGTGGCTATTGTGGCTAATAGAAGGCTATTGTGGCTGGTCCCTGCTTTGGGATCTGCACTCTGTGGATCTTTGCATAACCTGGTACCTGCTGGTTCACTGAGCATCAGGATTAAGACCCGGCTTCCTCCCTTCCCTGGGCCATGAGCTCCACTGATTCCCCCACAGCCTGGGACTGATCTGCAGGGAGGAGCTTCTTCCTCAAGGCCACAGTGAGGTGGTCCTGCTTTGGCATGCCCTGAAAATGCGCCATGTCCCAGAGGGCTTTGACCCAGGTGTGGCCCAGGGCTGGGTCCCAGTGGGGAAAGAAGGGTCTGGCAGGATCCCAGTGCTCCCTGTGGCTGAGCACAGGGCATCGTGTGCCCAGCTGGTAAGAGAGCAGGATGTCCAGGCTAGAAGTGAGCCCACTGCCCTACCTGCCTCACTCAAGCCATTGAACTCATTGCTGGAGTTCAAGGCAAGCAGGCAGCACTGATGGCCATGTTGCTGCCAGGCAGCATCCATGCTGTGAATGGCACACGTGTTGTTGGGTGCCTTGCAGCAGCTTCAGGCTGCGTAGCCTCTAAAATGTGAAAAGCTAAGGATGGAGGGGGCAGACATACAGGGCCCTCTCTGGTCTCTCTCGTTGCTTGGCTTTGCTGAGCGGTGCCTCTTCCTCTGTGCAAATGATCCTAAGTCCCTCAGGTTCACGGTCCATCCTGATGTGCCTGTGGTGAGGTCTCCTGGGAGCAGCCTCCTGCAATGGTGCTTTTCCCATGTGGGATTAGCAGCGGCCCATGGCTGTGCTGCCAAAAGCTGCTCCTACCCTTCCTCGCGGGCTGCGGGACATGCCGAGCAGCACGCCGCTAATGGCAGCGTCTGCCTGAACTCGGCAGGAAAGTGTTGTTGGATGGTGTTGGATGTCAAGGAGGGAAGGGAGCGGGAGCTTACAGCAGCGGCAATAACCCAAAATGGGAGGGCCAAGAGGGAGTGAGCAACTGGGAGAAAGCACAAAGGAGAGAGCACTTGAGAGGGGGAAACTGCTGGATCGCAGTCTGCTGGGGGGACGGGGGTGGTACTTAGTGCTCAGCTGGACCGGAGGGGCTCTGTAGGGCTGAGCACAGAGGCTTCCATGCCTGTAAGGACAGGCAGCTCCTGTTGGTACCCTACTATGTTTCCCTGCAGGGACTCCAGCACGGAGTCTTCTTCTTGCATGTTATCTCCCTGTGTGCTCATTGCAGCAGCAAGGTTGTTTCCCTCCACATTCTTTTGGAGTGCTTTGCAGTCCCTGCTGGGGCTGTGGGTGCTCAGAGTTAGGGCAGGGCATAAAAAGAACCGCAGCACCCACTGCTGAGGTGCAGCCACGTCTGTTGTGGTGAGTGGCAGCGGTTCAGCAGAAAGGAGACCTGGCACCATGCAGCTTTTGGAAGAAGACATGCTCTGGCGGGGAGCATGGGAGGTGAGCTGAAATTATGCAAATCAACATTTGGGCAGGGCAATGGGTTAATGTTCATGGCAAAGGGCTGCGAGATTGCAAATGCCCCCATGTGGAAGGGATCGGAGTATTGCAGGGCTCCTCTGAGCCACTCTGAGGCCAGGGCAGATGCCGAGACCCAGATCCAGTGCCTGGGCTGGGCTCACCTTGGTGCTCGTTTGCAGTTCATGGTGAGCTTGCAGCCCATCCCTGCACAGCTGGGCTTGTGAGATGCCTCCCAGAGTGGGTGGCCCGGCTGTGCCGTGGCTGCGCCCAGATCCATGGGATAGGGAAATACAGTCAGGCAGTTTCAGTATGTGGATAAGTGTTTGTGTGTCCTCTTGGCTCAGATACCAAAAGACACCCAGGGAATGTGTTGGGATGGATCAGACTGATTCTTGGATGTGGCTGATGCCTTCAGGGTGTTCAAAGCTGCTGAACTGATCTGGCAGGAGGCTGCAAGGAGGGTCCAGAGCTGTGGGAACAGACAGGTGTGTGGGGCACATGGGAGTCTGGGGTGAGTGGCACGGTAATGACACAGCAGGGCAAGTGCCAGCATGGTGCTATTTCTCAATCTACAATAGGATGTTTGGGTTGCTTTCTGTCGAGGCAGAGTCCCTGGAGGTGAGCAGAAAGCAGGGTGCCAGCGCAGGCCATGCTGGTTGAGGCATGCGAAGCGAACTGAAGCACCACGTGCCAACCTTGGGCTGCTATTCCTTAGCTGTGGTGGTACTACCCCAACACGAGTACCCCTCACAAGGCATCCCCATGCAGACAGGTACCCTCGCACTGCAGGAGGGGAATCCTGCCTTGGAAGCAGCAAACATGCAAGCCGTGACCGCCTCATGCAGATGGTAGAGTCAGGTGGGACAGGACAACAGAGACAGGATGGGGAAAGATATATGGTGTTTCCAGAGAAGGGTGGGTGTACTGTTGATTTTGGTGCATAATCAGTGTTCAGTGAGCAGGTAACTTTTGTGTCAGCAAGGCTGGCAGGATGAATCTCAGCTTGCTGCAGCAGAGCTGGGTGCATCCCAGGGTAGTGGCATGAAGGCAGGCATGGAGAGGGCACTGCAGCCTGTCCTGGGGCACAAGTTTTTTGGCTTGCCTAACTCTCTGCTTCTTCATATGCCTTCAGGAGTACCCCATGCCTAGGCAAGTGACTCCTGAGCATCAGAATCACTGCAGAGATGAGTCACTGGTGATGCTGGAGGGAGCCTTGTGGGCTGTCCCTATCTCTGTGACTCTCGGTGCCCCCAAGCACCCTCCAGCCCTTCCCAGCCCAGTTTTGCCGTGACCATCCACTCACCAGGGCAGCAGCTGCACCAAAGGTCCCCAGCAGCACCCATGCTTGGATCCTCACTGAGAAGAGGGCAGGATCCTGCTGGGCTTGGGGCTTTGCATAGGACATCTGGGCCTGGGAAATCGTGCCTTTTCCTTTCTCACCCCTGAGCTGGAATCTGCTCCTATTAATAGCAAGTGTCTGCCGATAGCTGTTAGCAGCAGGGATGGAGACCAGAGCAGTGCCTGCTGAGCCCCTCCTGTGTACCGGTCAGCCTGGCAGGTGTTTCCCCATGCCAGGGGACAGAGATGGTCTCAGGGATGGACTACACCTGCTAAATGCTCCTCCGTGTCCTTGCACCTGGGGGAGCTAATGGAAGTGAGCGCAGATGCTGCTCCTCGCTGCTGGGTGCATGCAGCACCTTCAACCCAAGCCTGTTGCACCCCATCACCCTCTGCTCCTGCCCTTGTGGGCTGGGATGTGTCAACAGCCTGTCTGCACTGACAAGCACACTGGAAAGGACAAGTCAGAGGAGGAACCCACTAATTACCTGTTGTACCAGTCAGGGCAGGAGAATAATCCTTGTGGGCCATGCTTCTCTGCTTGGGGCAAATCCAGGCCCTGCATCCCTTTGCCTGGAGCTGGCTGCATGCAGAAGAGCTGGTGATAGACAAGGTATTTGGTTGGGGGCATCTGAGAACAGGCTCTGGAGCAGCTCTAAATCCAGCTCCAGTGGTGTGCCAGGAGCATGGGCTTTGCAGGCAGCTCTGGAGGAGAGCGATGGTGTGAGGGCTGGTGTGTGGAGCACTGCCTTACCCTCAGGACCTGCCCCAGGAGGGCTTTGCTCCCTCTAGGTCTGCAGACTGAGGACCCAGCCATGGGAGGCTCAGGGCATGCCAAGGTGTCCCACACCATGGTGCACCCTGCCCTGTCATGGGGACATGTGTGCCCTATGGGTGACATGGGGCATGCAGAGGTCCTGGCATGGGCTCTACCATCCTCTCTCCCGCTTTTCCTAGGGAAAGGGTTTGTCTGTGGTATGACTCTTATGCAGCTCTGCATGGGAATTTGGGTGGTCAGGTGAGCTGGGGCAGGGGGCTGCCAGCATGGGAGTGGGGGTGTGTGTTTGATCTGGCACATTTTTCTGTGGCATTCTGCTCCCATGGTAGGGGCACTTGCTACTGAGGAAGATGAGGTTATGGAGCTCATTTGCTTCTTCTGCTGTGAGTGCTGGGACTGCTTTCCCTGATGGGAGGAGGGCATTTGTGCAGTGCAGCTTGCTGCCCAAAATCTTCGTGGTGTGAAAGCTGCTCTTCCACACATCCCCTCCAGCATTTTGGCATTGCAGGAGTGCCGTCAGGACAGCTGCTTCCCTGGCTGCTCTTGCTTCCAGAGCCTGATCAGGGAAGCTGCAGACCTGCCTCCTTAAGTACTTTGTCTTGGGACTGAGGAAGGTTTTGGCTATGCCAGAGTAACTGCAAGAGCGCTGGTACAGCTGATCAGTGACGGAGGCCAATATCTCTGATTTTTCCATTATAAAGATGATGACGAAATGTCAAGCTCTGGGGTTTTCTCTCTGGACGATGTGTGCAGGAGACCTGGCCCTGCTCAGAGGGGGAAGTGCCATCTGGGAGCATCCCCTTCACCAGGGCAGGGGGAGAAGTGGGAAAGCAAAGGCAGGGAGAAAGACTGAAGGCAGTGGGGAGCCCAGAGACGCGCTGCTGGGGCTGTGAGCGCTGCCTGGCAGAGGTGTGTTTGCTGACAACCTTTCCCTTCCATTCACGTAGGTTTTTTTTCTCTTTTTTCAAGGTCCTGGCCACAGTCACTGGAGCTATGAAGGTAAATACCCTGCACTTACTCCTGCTTTTTTTCCTACCACCCAGCAGAGCCTGGGCTGGAGCCAGCAGTGGTTAATGATTACAGGGCTCCTGTGCGCACTCCTCAGCTCACCCTTCCCTCCTGCCTGACCCTGATGCTCCAGCAGTGCCCAGACCTGGGCATGGATGGGCTGAATAGCCAGGGGTGGTTCTGATTTGAGTAGGAAACAGCAGCTCTGCTGAGGGTTCCCCCAACCCGTGGGGGGGGGGGGGATGCCCTGGGGGCAGGGCTCCTCCCTGAGCTGGAGCTCCCCTTATCCTGTGCCAAGCAAGGGAAACAGGCTGGTCTCTCCAGGCTCAACTTGCAGCCCATCTGGAACTTTGACCTGCCCAGGGATTAGCTTGTGTTCTCATCCCTGTGCTCTGTCACCTTCCCTCCCCATCCTGCCTTGCCCTGCCCTCCCATCATGGCTTGGGGGGCTTCTCCATAGCACCCATGAAGGGCATTGCTACAGTGCTAGCACCAACACATCCCTTCCTGCTGCTGTGGCAGGCCGAGCCCCAGCACCACCACTCTGTTCAGGTCCAGAGGCTGTTTTGGACCTGCTAGTGCCCAGGTCCATCTTTACAGGGGTCCTGTGAGGGGCTGAGCTGGGGACAAGCCTTGGTTTGCACGGAAGCAGTGCAAGGGGAGGTTTCTGGGGCATCAGCCATGCTTATCCCAGCAATGGCCTTGGGGAGAGGTGGCAGTTTCAGCCGCGACCCCAGCCATGTGAGGTGGCCCACTGCAGGGCTGTACCGGTGCAGTTTAACAGTCGGGAACCCGTCAGACCTGTGGCTGTGGTCTCATGTGATCCCAGCAGCACTGTTGTACCTCACTTGAGCAGCACGGGCAAAGTGGTGGGTCGATACCTGCCAGAGGCCAGGCTGTGCAAGGCAGCAAGCGTTTGATGAGCTGCAGAGCAGCAGCTTCTTGGCTTGCCAAGTCCACTTGTAAATGATCTTCTCGCACTCTTCCCAAACACCCCAAAAATAGACTTTCCTGGCAGCTCACCACGCTCCAAGACCTTTCCTGATACAGCTGCATGTGGTCACATAGTGGCACAGAGCTGCTCCCAAGCTAACATGATGGAAACTAACCCTGCATGCATGGTTTATTCCCTGGCCAGTGTCCATCCCCTTCCCCACCATCCACCAAACCTCCTTTCTGGAGGGGTCCTAGCCCAGGTGGTCTCACTGGCACTCCATCCCTTCCTCCTCATACCAGACAAAGATCACTGGGGCATGGACTACGCGAACTGTGATGGTACTGCACAGTCACCCATCAACATTGACACGTCCAAGACCATCTTCAGCCCCCAGCTGCGGCCAATCCAGCTCTCCGGCTACAGCCTGCCCGCCAACGAGAATCTCAGGCTGAGGAACAATGGGCACACAGGTGGGTGCAAAGGCACAGACAGAGCCCAATCTGCCTCTCCCAGCAGGACCAGTCTCTGATGCCCTTCCCCTGGGCTCTAGAAAGGGGATTCTCCTGCAGGTTGCAGTTGTGTTGCCTTCAAGACCAAAAGGGAAGCATTGAGCTGTTGAGCCTTTACAGGTTTTTGTGGCTGGAGGGGAGAAACCAGGAGATGGAGAACTGCCTACACACTTACTGCCTTTGGTAGCTGGCTCCAGGAATTTATTATAATCCATGTGTCCCTGGTATTTCTGATGCAGGTTTGCAGCCACTGGTTTCTCTCCTGCATTTCACTTTCAAAGGACTAGTCAGTCTCTGATATGACTTAGCCTTTAAGGTACCTACCTTTCAAGTCTTTCAGAACAAAGCAGTGGTCAGCTTCTTTAAGTCTGTGTTTTGGCATGCTACCAGATGTTTTCCAGAAAATAAGACCTACCCCAAAAATAAGCCATAGCATGATTTTTCAGGATTTTTGAGGATGCTCAAAATACAATCTCTACTCAAAAAATAAGCGCTAGTTACAGTTCATTTTTTAAAAAGTCAATTCAAATAGTGTCCATGCAGCTAATGTGTAAAAATGTAATACGTTTTGGAGCAAAAATTAATCTAAGACCCTGTCTTACTTTTGGGGAAACAGGGTATCTCAAGAACTTAAGAAAATTTTATAGGTCTTTGGTTTCCCTTCTCCAATTTTATAATATTTTTAGAAAGTCTGGACACAACTTACTATTTTAGTATTAGCCTCACCATGCCAGATATGGAGGAAAAACCTGTTTTCTTCCTGGTCAACACTCTACAGCTGGGGATGGTGAGTCCTGGTTGTTACCAGCTTTTTCTGGGAGCAAGCCAAGTGTTTTGTGCATGCTGGTGTCTGCCAGTCCCTGAGTTAAGAAAAGGTGGCGTAGAAAGGGACTTTAAAACTTGTTCACGGTGTGATAAGGCACCTCTTTGCCCTGGTAGCTAATGAGATGGAGCTGACCTATGTATACAGCAAACTCAACAGGTCAGACTTGCCATGCATGGTCAGAACAACCGCGCAGTGCATGTACAGAGCTTTATATTATGGCCTTCTGCCCTAGCATGCCTGTAGAGTTAAACTAGTTGAGCTCAGTAGTTGCTATTTTGGACACCCTGGCATCTAGTGTTGCTTGGTGTTCAGAAAAGCAGTTAGAGCATTTTCATTTGGGGGGGTGGTAGGTTCTCACATGCATATAAGGTGACTCTTTTTTTTTTTTTCTGGCAACTACAGGTCTGCTTTATGAAAAGCCATAAATAAATAAAAAGTTGCAAGTCCAGTAAGATATTTGTACGGTTACTCACTTTTGTAGTATAAAGTGTATACACTGTATAAGCATTTGCAAGGTCCTGAAAATTACTCAGGTAACTAGCAGAAGATATAGATATCAAGATATACAAAAGAAATGTAAAAGCAGATAAATTCACGGGGAGGGAGCGGTCTCCCACTTCCCATGTTTGAGTTTTGTATCTCTGAACCCAGTGTCAGGGAACACGGGAGAGGACAAATGACTCATTACAGCCCTGTTACGTGGTTAATCCTCAGTATGTACACTAGCTCCCTGATGTGGTGAAGGGACACTTCACCTACAGAGAAGGAGGAAGGAAAAGAGTTGATTTTAAAAATTAAGAAAAGGTACTTAGAAGGCTAGGACAGCATTTCTCAGGGTCCAGGGTTGCTGCTGATATTTTTGCCATGTGTCTAGGTAACTCAGCTCTTAGATTTGCCACGCTGCTGCATGAGTCCAAGCTAGATAGCTAAACTACATTAAAGTAAAAGGAAAAGCCAAGTATGGGTTTACCATGCCCAAAGAGGCAAAATTTTAGCTCTAAGTGCTTTCAAAAGGTTTAATGCTTCCATGCCACCAGCTCCAGTGCTGTCAGACACTCACAGGCTGCTTTACTTGAAAGGTCCCAGCTCACCAAGTGCTGCAGCTCATTCCGTCCAGCTGCCCTGCTCTTGTAGGTATTCACCACTCTGCCAATCTTTCTCCATGAACTTTGTCCACAGCCTCTTTATATTACTCTCACTTACTGAAGAAATTGTTGGATAACATTTAGCTCAGAGCTGGCCCCTGGGAGCCTCTGCAGATGGGGTCTTCACTTTTCAGCCTTTTCATAGCAGCTGTTTTTGAAGCTGACTTATCTGCTGGATGTCCTATTACCTGAAATTGAAGTCGAACCCTGCTGCGTTGGCATAGCTCTGGGCATCAACCCACCCATAGTGCCACTAAAGATGGAAAGCAAGTTTGTAGTGGTCCATTTCCACAAGCCTGGGCTGACTCATTCCCCTGAGACACCTCCTCTGTGTACATGTGTGATGGACTGGGCTCTGTGTTCTACTGACTGACCTCTTCCTTCTGCCCCTGCAGTTCTCCTGGAGCTGCCTGAGTCCCTGGCCATCACCGGGGGCTATGCCCAGCAGTATCGAGCCGTGCAGCTGCACCTGCACTGGGGGTCCCTATCAGGACCTGGCTCGGAGCACACGGTCAATGGGCACCGCTTTGCTGCAGAGGTAAGGAGACCCTTGTGATGATAGATGCATCCTCTCTTCTCCCAGTGCTGGGCAGGGAAGGTGCTGCAGTGCTGTCTTGCTCCTAACTCCTGGCCTTGGTTGTCACTGGATGAATGCTGGCCATGATCCCCATTCCCCAAGCAGCTCTGCAGCAGCAGAGTTCACTGTAGGAGCCTATGCTTCAGTGCTGAGCACCTAAAACAAGAGCCAGGCTCATGCCACAACCTGCAGTGCAGAGGTGAGGAGGAGACCACCCTCCAGGATGCTCTGTCCATAGGTGGATCTTATTTATGCTTGTAAATATCTCAAGGGTGGGTGTCAAGAGAATGGGAGCAGGCTCTTTTCAGTGGTGCCCAATGACAGGATGAGGGGCAATGGACATAAACTGGAACACAGGAGGTTCCATCTGAACATGAGGAGAAAATTCTTTACTCTGAGGGTGCCAGAGCCCTGGAACAGGCTGCCCAGAGAGGTTGTGGAGTCTCCTTCTCTGGAGACATTCAGAACCTGCCTGGACACATTCCTGTGTGATCTGCTCTGGTGAACCTGAACAAGATGATTTCTAGACGTCCCTTCCAGCCCCAACTATTCTGTGGACTGGGGCTGGCCAGGTGCAAGTGGTGCAGCCTGTCCTCGCATTGCAGGCCAGTCCTGGGCTGATGGAGCAGGATTCATGGCAGTGTCTGGGTTGAGGGAGCCAGCTCCCTGGGTGGCTGTGAGCAGCCTGCTTTGGGAGCTGCAGGGACTGTTTACTCTGTACACACCATCCTCTGGCTCTGCCAGCTCCCATCTGGTTTTATCTCTCCTTCTCTAGCTGCTGTCCTCAAAGCGAGCCCAGCTCTGCAGTGCAAACCCCTGGTATCTGGGGCAGTGGTGGTGTGCTGAGTCTGACCAGGGAAGTTCCTGTGGGCACACCTTCATGCTTCCTACTATGCTTTCTCAGTCCCATCAGCATGGAACACATGTTCATGCTGAACATGAGCCAGAAGTGTGCCCAGGTGGCCAAAAAGGCCCTTGGCATCCTGGCTTGTATCAGGAATAGTGTGGCCAGAAGGACCAGGGCAGTGATTGTTCCTCTGTACTCAGCACTGGTGACACTGCACCCCGAATCCTGTGTTCAGTGTTGGGTCCCTCACTACAAGAAAGACATTGAGGTGCTGGAGAGAGTTCAGAGAAGGGAATGGAGCTGGTGAGGGGTCTGGAGCACAAATCTGATGAGGAGCAGCTGAGGGAACTGGGGCTGTTCAGCCTGAAGAAAAGGAGCCTGAGGGGAGACCTTATGGCTCTCTACAAATACTTGAAAGGGGGTTGTAGTATGAAGGGTGTTTGTCTCTTCTCCCAGTAACAAATGACAGGATGAGAGGAAATTGTCTCAAGTTGTACCAAGGGAGGTTCAGATTGGATATTAGGTAAAAAGTGTCTTCACGGGAAGGGTTGTCAGGCATTAGAACAGGCTGTCTATGGTAGTGCTTGAGTAATCATCTCTGGAGGTGTTTAAAATACATATAGATGAGGTTCTTAGGGACATGCTTAGGAGCCAGTGTTAGCTTATGATTTTGAGGGTCTCTTTCAGTCAAAATGATTCCATGATTCCCCTCCTTGGAGGGGTGCTCAGCACTGGTGCACGTCTCTTCCGGCCATTGCTCCAGCGGGCTGGAGCCCCATGGGGGTGAGTACCTCCTGGAGGTGACTTTCTTGCATCAAGATTGCATATTTTCCTTCCAGATCCATGTTGTCCACTACAACACCAAGTATGCCAGCATTCAGGAGGCAATGAAACAGCCAGATGGCCTGGCTGTACTGGGAGCCTTCCTGGAGGTAAGTCCCATGGCTCAGCCCTGAGCGAAAAGGGGTAGGAGCAGGAGGCAGGGGGAGGGGTTTGGGGTGAGCAGAGCTGGGCGAAGTTTTTGGGGACAGGCAAAGGCACAAGTGCTCCTGGGGAGAAGGGGAGAGAGAAGGCAGGGCAGCCCCAAAGGGAGGAAGGTGTCACTAGGACAGGGTGCCCTCACAGGGAGTGATTCCTCTCTGCTGGTCAGTCTCTGTTTGGCCCTGTGCTCGTCATTACTGTGCAGTCTCTGTGTTGCAGGTTGGGCCAAGGGAGAACCCATACTATCAGGAAATACTTGAGCATCTGTACAAAATCCAAAGAGAAGGTAAGGTCCTTTCCCACCTAGTACTTGTCTCAGAGGTCACAGCCCAGCTGAGAAACCTGCTGCATGGCAGAAAGAGGCTGCAGCAGGCATTTGCCATATGTGTGAGAGTAGGGGAGCATTGCATGGCTTGTACAGAAAAGAGCTCTCTAAGCTGCCTCCTGCTTGCACATGCTTTGCCCTTTCTCCAGATCAAACCCACTGCTCTGCCTCCAGCTCATCAGCAGCAGCAGTGTGGACCCTGGCACATGCAGTGCCAGGCTGCCCGTGATCTCCATGGCAGGCCTGTCTATTGCCCTCCAAGGTGTTGCCCAGTCTCACACCTGTGGTGTTTTGTTTTTTTTTTTTCTGCCAGGCAAGGAAGTCTTGGTGCCTGGATTTAACATTGCAGGTCTGCTGCCTGCCAACCTGAAACTCTACTTCCACTACAATGGCTCTCTGACCACCCCTCCCTGTTACCAGTCGGTGAAGTGGACGGTCTTCAACCAGACCATGATGATCTCTCATGCCCAGGTCTGTCAAGGCAATGAGTTCTGTGTTCTGTCTTGCCCAGCCTCTCACTGCAAGCCTGCACCATCCGTGCTGGTTCCCTGGAGCTCATCTGGCTCCCAAACATGGGATGCACCCCACTCTGCTCACACCATTCTCCTTCCAGATGTCAATGCTGGTGACAAGCCTGAGACATGATGACAGCGAACCTCTGCAGAACAATTACCGGCTGGCCCAGGACCTGTATGGGCGACGAGTGCTGGCGAGTTTCCAGACCACCCTCCCTTCAACAAAGCACCTGCCTTCTGGTAAGGCACTTGTGAGCGCGTTTGGGCTGCACCCAGCTGTGGGGATGCAGGGAGGGGACAAAGAGCAGGAGTCAAGGCTTCATGTCTCTTCTGGAAATACAGCGATTGCATGGGTTAGCCCTGCCCAGCAACACTGGTCTTGGGGTCCTGCTCTCCACCATTTCTGTACTTGCCTTGCCTTACATGGGGAATATTAGTTTCTAGGAACTATTTTATTCTTGGTCTTGCAGAGATAACAGTAGTGGGACTACGGAATATATGTTCAAGGGCAAACAGCCAGGTCGTAGCACCCCAAATAGCCTCTCCATCCCCAAACATAATAGCTAAAATTGGTAGGAGCTGCAGTGAGCACCCCACTGACAAACCCCCCTCCCCAAGGCTGTGCTCTGCCAGTGGGGCTGTGCTGCCATTGTGGCTGGGTGTGTGGTCCCCTGCCCAGCACATCCCTACCTGCCCGTCCTCAGTTCGTCCTTGAAAACCTTTCTTGCATTGGTGGCTTCCAGCAATGAGTAGAAATTCCTGTTAATTCTCAGGTGTGACTATCGCTCTGCATCATGGAATTCTTGCCTGTTGCTGCTCTCTGAGATCACTGGGGTTTTTCTGTCCTACATCCTGTTCCTTTTCTATTTTGATGGCATGCCTTATACCTTGTGTCAAGGTGACTAACAGAGACAGCACATGGGCTTGGTCCCAGGCCCTTGGGCAGTGCCTTGGTAACTACACACCACGGTGCAAGGCACTTCCCTTCACCATTCCCACCTGCAACCAGTTTGTTAGCGGCTGCAAGCTTTTAATCACCGTGGTCTTCAACCTGGCTAGCACTTTCCCATGAGGCACCGCATCAAATGCTTTGCTGAAGTCAGGAGAGATAAAATCTACCACATTTTCTTTGTCTAGAATATCACTTATCAAAGAAGGATATCGGGTTAGGCTGGCATGCTCTATCTTTGGTAAACCTGTTAGATACTTTATCATATTTTCCATTTACCTCTAAGCTTTTCTTTTACCACTTTCTTGCAGAAGCTGTTCCAAAGCTTCCAGTTGCCGAGGCTGGGGTGAAGGGGGAGTTATCCAGCTCACCTTTTGATTTTCTCTATTTGCCATTTCTGTTCAACAACCCCCACTCTAACAAAGCCATGAAGCCCTTGTTCCTGGAGAGCCAGGATCACGTCCCAGGACTCCCGGATGTGGTTACTGGTCCCCTGACTTGTGTGCCTGGGCTTGTTGGGGTTTTCTCCCCACCTTGACGCTGATAAGGGCGTATTTAGCCCTGGGGCAGCTGAGATGGAGTGTTGTGGGGTCACCTCTCGCTTTGCTTGCAGCTGCACCTCTTGTTTCCACGCTTGTTGATCTTTCCCGAGTCACCCCCAGTTGAGGAGGGCCATTCCTGACCCCGGCTGCTGGTTGAAGGCGGCAACTTCCCCGCAGCAGCCATGCAGCTGGATATGGTCTGCAGATAGCGCCACTCTGTGAGCAATAACTGAACCGTGTACAGAAGATAATGCAGCTGTCTAAAAGCAATGCTGTCACACCCGGTAAATATTTGCCTGGTACAGCCCCTTCCCAGCATATAAGGCCGCCAAGCCATCCCCATGCAAGGTGCCCTGCCAGCAATGGCCTCCTGAGGAGCTGCTCACCATCTCCCTGCAGGCAGCTGTCCCCACCATCACTGCCTGCTGGGCTCACCCCATGCCCCTATCCGGGGTCTCCTGCAGGGTTTGGTGCAGTCGTGGGATGCTGCAGTGCTTGGCACCTTGCCTGCCTGCTTCCCCAGTGGTGGCAGCAGTGCTGAGGGAGTTTCTGACTGGGCTCTGTTTTAGGGATCCTTTTATAAAATTATGTTTTTACCCCTTCCCTCGATGCTTATGGCAGGGTGTCAGGGCTGGTCTTCCTGCAGCAAGATGTTGTGAGCTGCTGGGGATCAAGCAGGCAGGTCTCGCTTGCCTGCTGATGGGGATTCTTGTGGGCAGCCCTGCTGTGGCTTGAAGCCCTGTATGTTGGACACTTCCCAAACACCTCGGGCAACCTCTTGACTCTGCTGTCTCTCTTCCAGGTAGTGACGACTCTGCAGCAGCAGGTAGGTGAGGGGCTGGCCCGGGGGAAGGCAAGGTGGCTGGGTGGGTGTTCCTCCCTGGGAAGGAGGGTCCCAACAGCTGTGTGCTGAGCTAGGGGGCTGGTAGCCATAGGGGTCTGCAGTGCTGCCTTAGCATCCCTGCAGCCAGCTCTCATCTTCTCCTCTTTGTCTTTGTTGCAGGACGCTCTTCATTTCACCCCGGTAAGCATGCTCAGACAAGGCTGCTGCCTTCATGTCCCCTCTGTCTTTGGGCTATGGGCCTGCTCCAGCCTTGCCCAGTAGCCATAGGGACAATCTCCAGTGTAACATGCCTGTGCTTGGCTTGCAGGGGATGTGCTGGCTGTACTCTTCGGGGTGCTCTTTGCTGCCACGGCTCTGGCCTTCCTGCTGTACATCTACAAGCACCGCAGCCAGAACGCACGGTGAGCAATGTGGGAGTAATACAGGTCTGGGGCTTAAGAATGAGAGTTAAGGGGGGTCTTTTGGGCAGCAAGATGGGTTAGTGGGTTCCCCTGGCTGCTCTAACACTCTGCCCTCTTCCTCCCTGACCAGGCTCGACTCACCAACCAAATCCAAGGTCATCTACACAGCAGCTGCCACTGAGAACACTGCCTAAGCCCCATGCCTCTGTGGTGGTCCCAGCCTCAACGACTGAGCCTGTCACCCCCTCTCCCCTCACTCCCACCCTGAGCCGAGGGACAGCCAGCAGCTCCAGCATCCCTTGACTGCATGGGCTGCCCACATGGACTGTTTTCCTGGGGCAGCATCTGGCCTCAGCAGGTATTTTTGTTATAAAAAAAGGTTAAAAATGTATTTAAAAAATAAAGTTTTTTTAAAAAAGTAAAAGCAAAAGCCTTCCATGGTGCCAGCCCTCTCTGCCATCCATGTACAAAGCTGTGGGGCAGGAAAGGGCACCAGTGGAGCTGGACCCACAGTGGAGCGGGGTGCTCAGGGACCCCTACCCAACTCATAGATACAGCATTGGCCTCCATGTGTTGGGCAGAGCTCCAGAGCAAGCAGCACAGGGCTCCTCGCACAGCCCAGCCCTGCCCTCCATCGCCATGGGATTTCTTCCTCCTCTTATTTGTGCAAAGTGTTGGAAAAACATAAGCCGTGGCTTGGCAGAGCTTGAGAAAGGCAGAACTAAAGGTGGCAAAGCCACTGCTGCCTCGCTGGATGCCCTCCTCCCAGCACCCTTCCACTTCTCCCACAGCTGGAGCAGTCCCAGACCCACAGCTGCCTCCCACCTTTCCTGGTGGCGCCTGTGCTACTGGAGACAAGCCCCAGGGAGCTCTATGGCCACATGAAAACAGAGACAAACATGCCAGGTCTGAGAGAGTGAAAGAACCCAGAGTTCTCCAGCTCCCAGCAGCCTCCACCCTAAAGTAGTAAAACTAGAGCCCAGCCTTTGCTAGGAGGGACAAAGCAGGAGCGAGGCCTACAGGCAGCTGGGGTCTACAACTGCCAGACCCTTCCCCAGTCACAACAGCACAAGCCACTGTCACCACTGCTGCAGGGTGCTCACACTCTCGCAGTGAAGGCAGTGCTCTGGCCACATACAGCCCCACTTGTCTGTGGTACTTTTTATTGGTATAAAAGCCCGCTGTGGATAAAACAGCTTTCTCAGCCCTGAGCCCAATGGCAGCTTCTCCCTCTGAGCCATGTGGCTGGGCATCAGGGCCAGTGCCTGCCTAAAAATCCCCATCTGAGTGCAGGAAAGAGCAATAATCCCCTGGAATGGTCCCTTGAACCTCCTCCCCAAGCTGTGCTGGCATCTGCTGCAAGGTTGCATCTCCTGAGCCCTCCACCACCATCTATGTCTGCTTGGCCCTTAGGGCCCACCCTCCTCCCATCCCAGTTCCCCAGCACCATCGTCCCTGCATCAGGGTGCCAGCTAGCTGCAGCCACCACAGTCCAGCGCCAGGACTACAGCTCCCAGAGCAGCCAGGCTGGGCAAAGAGGTGGTGAAAGTAACATCACAGAGGTCAGCCCTCACTCAGAGCATGGCAGGCACTTCACAAAGCTGATTCCTCCACCTGCGGTGAGGAGGCAATGCGGGTTCCCCTCCCCGGCACAGGGGATGGTGCATCTTATGCAGCGGTGGGAGAAGCGATGGGTTTCTTTGGGCTCAGGCCTCTGGCAGTCCAAGGTAGCATCCTTCCCAGGCAGGAAAACTGGGGCTCCGCTCACAGTGAGGCCAGCAAAGCCGAGTCCCCCAAAACTAGGCCGTTTTCCGGGGGCTCCCAAAGGGGCATCAGAGCGAGCCAGCCCCAGTCACACTTGTCAGCTGGCTGCCACAGCCAGACCCCAGTATGTGCTGTACTGGGACTGGCCAGGGTCCCCCAGTGCAGGAGAAAAGATATTGCAGAGAAGGTGACAGCCACTCTTGCTGCCAGGATGGAGGGGAGGGCAAGGGTGGTGGGGACATGAGCATCCCGCAGGGCCTCAGGATCCTGGCTGGGGGCTGGCTCCACTACGTAGACCTGCAGAAACCAAGAGGAGAGCGCGTTAGTTTTCACTAGACTCCTTACTCCACCCACTTCTCCCAGGAGAGGCAACAACCTGACCACAGCCCAAAAACCCAGCATCTCCTCCATTCTGGCAAAGGGGATGATGCCCATGCTCCAGACCCAGGGACACCCTCACCCCACCCTGGCAACAGTCCTGGTACCCAGAAGAACCCACAGGGTCCCCCATCCCTTTTATGCAGCAGGACTTACAGAGCAGGAAGCGTCGCAGGTTCTGGGCAGATCCCCCTGAGAGCATGTAAGCCCAGGTGGCAGCAGCAGCCATCAGCAGGTAGGAAGGCACCAGGCTGCCCACGTACAGGGGGTTGAAAAATGTCTGGGGAGAGAGGAAGGAGAGGACAGGGACAGGATGGGTGACAGCGTCACTAGCTCAACAAGTAGAGCCAGACAGGGGGCACCAGCTCTGGGATTCAGTTTGTAAAGGGCAAGGTGCAAAACCCCCAAAGCCAACTGCTTTGCTAGTGCTGAAGGCTGTTTCCCTACACCCAGCACATGGACCAGCACACACCACTGCTGTCCCCAAATATAGGTCCCAGTGCAGAGCTCTGCTCCCAGATACTCACCGACCCCGAAACAGCAAGGTGCATGACAACAACTGCTGTGATCTCCCACCAGCGCCGATGCTCACAGCCATGGAAGAAGAGGATCCCCCAGAAGGTGTGAAGGAAAATCAGCACCATGGTCATAAAAGCTGCAGGGAGTGGCAGAGGAGTGTCACCAGAGAACCACCCGCCCTGACCTGGTCCAGAGGCTCAGGGAGGGATGTAGAGGAGCTGGGGGAGTAAGAACACTGCTGGGCTGGACTGGGAGGCACTGGGACAGACCCCAAGCATGTGATGGGTGTGGGAGAGGAGCAGGTAGGGTCACAGGGGACAGAGAGAAGGGTTTGGCACAGAGACTTGTGACAGGGTACTGTAAGAGGCTTGGATGGGTACAAGAGCAGCATGGAGGGGATGGCATGGAGAGGAGACCACAGCCTCTCCAGCGTGCTTCCTTGGCGGGGCAGAGGGTGCCAGTCACTCACCTGAGGTCAGGAAGTAGAGCTGCGAGTCCCCATAGATCCCCACAGTGCCGGGCCCCAACGCGTCAGCCAGGAGATTGATCATGGAGAAGGCGCCACTCATGAGCCCAAAGCCCACACCAGCCACTGCCAGGAGAGGGACACCGTCAGGCCATGAGCCACCCAGGGACACCCCAGGCATCTTCCAGACAGCTTCAGGGTGAGAAACCTCCCCTTCCCCACAGCACCATGCCCAGGCCTGCCCAGGCTCACCCCTAACCCTGCAGTTGGGGTGTCCTGCTCTGCAAGGAACTCACCATACGCCATTTGCTGGATGGAAATGGGGGAGCAGCCATCCTCGCTGAGGGCCACCAGCCCCTCGATAGCCTTCCTGTGGGGTGAGAGCATGCTGGAGCCTGACACAGCCCGGCCACCTCCCAGGGCACAGCGCAGCACTGGGATCCAGCAGACAGGAACTAGGGTCTCTGCACCATCCCACCCTCCTGGTAACCTCCCCATCATGAAACCACAACTGGCCTGCACTACCAGACAAACTGTGCATGTGAAAACCACACAAAGCCACATAGAAAGATTTTCCACAGAGACATGAGTGCCAGCCAGGCCCTCGCTGGGGCGAACGGGACATCAGGAGCAAAAAAAGCAGCACCCTTGCAGGGAAAACAGCCCCAGCACCAGTGTGGGAGGTGTGTGACATGAGGGCGTACATGATCTTCACATTTAAACTCTTAGAAGATGTTGGAAGAAAAATGGAGAAAGTGCAGAGAAGAGCTCAAAGAGCTAGAAAAATTATTTGCCTGCAGAAAGTGGGAGATGTGGTCTTGATAATTCTTATCAGATAGAGCTGTGGTGGTGAGGAGGACACCAGATGGCTCCTGGACCCGGGGAGGAGAGCAAAGCTTGCAGCCAGAGATCCACAGGGTGAAAGGAAGCTCAGTGGCTGGTGTTAGAGGCTGCTCAGTGGAGCTCTGCTACCCCCTGCCTGCCTGCCCCTGGCAGTGCCCAGCTGCAGGGAGTGGTGCGAGCCCTGGACCTGGCCACCCAGTCTCCCTCCAGCCCCTTGCCAGCGCCCAGTTTGGGGGTATGAGGGAGGCCGACCCCTGCATCACCTTCCCTCGTTTGCCTGCACTGCCCAGCCCCGGCACAGTGTCTGTCTGTCTGTCTGTCCGATCGCAGGACAGTGTGCAGCGTGTGCTCACCTGCAGGCGGCACAAGACCTGCGCTCCAGGCCGGCGGTGCCAGGGCGACTGGGAGCTGTTGAGGCTGCACCCAGACTTTGCCCTGGGCTGGCCAGGGCACCAAGCATGGTGCCAGCAGTGATGTGCCACCCCCGGGAGTGCCAAAACCACCTTCAGGCTGTCCCCATTCACACAAAGCCCTCCCTCAGAAAGGAACAAGACCTGCCAGGAGGCAAGGGCAGATCCCTAACCCTTCTCTGTCCCACATGCAGCAAAGTGGGCATTTCCAGCATCCCCCTGGTGTCCCCCCAAACTGCGGGGGCACTGCTGGTGCTATTCACTGTGGTAGACAGGATGTGGCACGACTTGCAGCAGCTCCAACCCACAGTCTACCTGTCCCAAATTCAGGGAGATGCTACCAGCCACTTCAGCCATGGGTCCTCCAGTCCTTCTGCTCCACCACCTAGGATCCACTCAAGGTCAACATCCCAACACAGGTACCACCCGTGTGCTCCCAGTGAGGACTGAGGTGGCTTGGTGCCACACCTGGCATCCCCCAAAGCCCAGGGGCTCCCAGCCAAAATCCAGCCCCCACCACAGCCTGGAGGACCATCTGGCAGTGCTGGAGCAGGGTGGGAGACGCCCTTACCTGAGGAGCTTGTAGTAGAGGAAGCGGAAGGCCTCCTGCAGCAGCACAGAGAACATCACCCCGAATATCAGGAGCCCCTTCTGCAAGGGCTCATCCCGGGGGTCACTGGCTTTGACTGCGATGAACCAGATGAGGGAAGAGAGCAGCAGCGACACAAGCCAGAAGAAAGCCCTGCAAGTGAGAGAGCGCTGCTGGCACCAGTGCTGTGCCAGGACTGGTACCGGTACCATGCCCATCACACTATGGCAGCAGGCCAGTTTTGGTACCATACTCTAATGATCCCACACTGATACTGGTACCAGTGCCCCTCCTGTATGCATGCACTAGTACCACTATCAGTTCTGTACTGGTACCAGTGATCCACTGATCCCATGCCATTTCTGGTATCAGTGTCCTCTCTCTTGTGCCCACTCTGTGCAGCGACCATAATGACACCAGTGTAAAGAATGACACCAGTACTGGCACCCCTGTCGTGCCCACTATGGTACCAGTACAAGCATGGGTACCGGCACCCCCGCCACACTCACCCAGGTGTGAGCACCAGTACTGGCACTGCTGTCACAACTGCAGCCACCAGTGTGAGTACCGGTACAGGTACTGGTCCTGCTGTCATACACACAGCAGCACCAGTACTGGTCCCACCATCGTGCCTCTGCCAGTACCAGTAATGTCCCTGTCACACCCATGCTGGCACCAGGGCCGTCACACCCATACTGGTACCAGCACTCGTACCAGTGCCCTCATCACACCCTTACTGGCACCAGCACCAACACTCACACCAGTGCCTCTGTCACACCCATACTGGTACTAGCACTCGTACCAGTATCCTTGTAATACCCATACTGGTACCAGCACCAGCACTGGTACTAGTGCCCCAATCCTGTCCATACTGGCACCAGTACCAGCACTGGTACTAGTGCCCTATCACACCTATCATACAAATACTGAAGCTGGTACCAAAGCCCCCATCATACACATACTGGTACCAGTTCCGGGCCTAGTACCAGTGCCCCATCATGCCCATACTGGTACAATTACTGAGGCTGGTGCCAGTGCCCCATCATACTCATATTGGTACCAGTACTGAGGCTGGTACCAGCACCCTGTCACACCCATACCGGTACCAGTACCAACACCGGTACCAGCACCCGATCACACCCATACTGGTACCAGTACTGAAGCTGCTACCAGCATTCCTGTCACACCCACACTGGTACCACAACCACCACTGGTACCAGTGTCCCCATCGTGTCCATAGTGATATCACCACGAGCCCCGTTACCACAGTCCCATCACGCCGATACTGGTACCAGTACCAGCACTGGTACCAGCACCTGTTACGCCTATACCGGCACCAGTACCAGCACTGGTACCAGTGCCCTTGTCCCACCCATACTGGTACCAGTACTGAAGCTGGTACTAGCAGCACTGGTACCAGCGCCTGTCACGTCCATACTGGTACGAGCAGCAATACTGGCGCAACACCAGCACCGATACCAGTCCCGGTACCCCCTCCACGCCCACACCCGTGCCCCTCCCGGTGCCGGCGCGGGACCGACCCGGCGATGAGGATGATGATGCGGAGGGGGTCGCGGGCGATGGTGAAGACGAAGAGGCCGAAGGCCGGCCCGAAGGCGATGAATGTGCACCCGAAGAAGACGGCGAGCGTCATGGCGGCGGGGCCCGGGACACGGGAGCGGGCACCGGACCCGCAGACTCGGCCGGACCGGCCCCGCGTCCCCCCTCCCCCTCCCCGCCCTTCCGGGGCCGCCTGACGTCACGGGCCGCCTGCGCGCGCCGCCGGAAGTGGCGCGAGGGCGGGGGGGGCTGGGCGTGCCGCGGAAAGGGGCGTGGCCAGTGCGGGGTCTCGGCCGTGTGACGGGAGGGTCCGGTCTGTTTCCGGGACGGGGCGGCGCTGGGGTGCGGGGCCCGTCCCCTCAGCCGCGGGGCCCGTCCCCTCAGCCGCGGGGCCCGTCCCCTCAGCCGCGGGGCGAGCCCTGCAGCGGGGGAGCGCAGCCTGCGCTGCCGGGAGCCTGGCGCTGCCGGGGCTCGGGCGAGACTCGAGTGCAGGGTCCTGGTCCTGCATCAGGGCAAACCCCGGTGTCAGCACAGGCTGGGGGATGAAGGGATGGAGAGCTGCCCTGCCGAGAAAGACTTAGGGGTACTGGTGGATGAAGGATTGGACAGGAGCCGGCAACGTGCACTCACAACCCAAAAGCCAATTGTATCTTGGGCTGCATCACAAGTAGCGTGTCCAGCAGGTGGAGGGAGGTGATTCTGCCCCTCTGCTCCACTCTGGTGAGACCCCACCTGGAGTCCTGTGTCCAGCTATGGAGCCCTCGGCACAGGACAGACATGGACCTGTTGGAGAGGGGCCAGAGGAGCCACAGGAATGATCTGAGGGCTGGAACAGCTCTGCTGTGAGGACAGGCTGAGAGAGTTGGGGTTGTTCAGCATGGAGAAGAGAAGGCTCCAGGGAGACCTTATTGTGGCCTGTTAGTGCTCAAAAGGGGCCTATAAGAAAGATGGGAACAGACTTTTTAGCAGGGCCTGTTGTGATAGGATGAGGGATGATGGTTTTAAACTAAAAGAGGGGAAATTCAGATTGACATTAGGAAGAAATTTTTTACACTGAGGGTGGTGACACACTGGCCCAGGTTGCCCAGAGAGGTGGTCAATGCCCCATCCATGGAGACATTCAAGACCAGGCTGGATGGGGCTCTGAGCAACTTGATCTGATTGAAGATGTCCCTGCTCATTGCAGGGGGTTGGAGTAGATGAGCTTTGAAGGTCCTTTCCAACCCAGACTATTCTGTGATTCGATGTAGTGGCCGTCTCTGAGGGTCCCCAGCTGCTTGTCAACCCACCAACCCAGTATCACTGCAGAGGGCCTCGTTTCCACTGCCCCCCTTGCCCCACTCCCTTGCAGTGTCTGCTCCGCACTCCTAGCTCAGGTAGCGCAGCCCTGATGTGAGGCACAGCACCAGGGGCTGTGTACATAACTTGTGCAGAAATGGGGCAGCACCACGTGTTTATGACCATGCACATTTTCCTCCAGCTGCCTTGTTTTCTGGTGGGATGGACACATCAGTAATATTGATTTGGAGACTGGGAGCTTTGTGCGGCACTCGGTTTTAGGTGGCCTGACCTGTTCTGAAATCACCCAGAGCCCTGCAAAACCCACACAGCTTGGCACGGTGGCTCTTCCCATCCCCACCCAAATGCATGAGACTGTAAATGCAGGCAGGGACTGCAGGATGGTGGTGGTCTGTGTCTGTCTCATCTAAGTATCTCTGCCATGCTCTTTGTGTGGTCCTTCCTCTCAGGCATGTAGCTTAAGGGCATTGAACAGGAAGGATTCGTAGATGAGATACCAGAGTGACGGGAAGGCTGGAGAAGAGAGCAGAGGTGAGAGGCTGATGGAGGTTAATGTGGTTTATCAATGGGTCGGCAGCCAATGCCGGGGCTAAAAGCTCATTGGGGAGATCTTCGGTCTGTCAGGCCAAGAAAAACAAATCCAAAGGTTGAAATTCAACAGGAGATGTGCAAGGGGAGGGAGGGAGGAGGGGGCAGGCTCAGACGTCCTCAGCGTGGGTCCAATTGATGCATGTGGGAGATGTGTCTCCAAGTTGAACCCTCTGCCAGTGGCTCCACTGTGCCTGGTCTCTTGGAGCTTCTCCCAGCTCCATCTTTCTTCAGGGTCACCAGAGGAAGGGGATAGGTGAGATGATGGATGAAATGTGAAGCTCTGCTGAACTGTGACATTATCACCTCCGGTTTTTGGGGCAGAGCATCACACTGGAGTGGCAGCCAGGATCTCACTGCCAAACCACAGAAAGTTCAGAGGGAATAAAAAGAAAAAAAAAGGCCCTTGCAGCAGGGTATAAATGGTTAAGTGAAATGGACAGGTCCAAACCAGGAGGCAGGAGCAGCAAATGGGGGAAAAGTCTGTGTGTGAAAGGGCTCTTTGTCCCCACAGGAAGATGAAGGGCACCCAGAGCCTGGGGATGCAGTCTGACAGCAGCGCAGGGCGGGCTGGTTTGCAGCACAGGGTGCAGGCTCCCGCAGCAGAGGTGGGTTTGTGTTCTTATACATTTTGCAGCCAGACTAACCCCTGCCTGGAAGGTGCTTTGACCAAACAACAGAAGGGCTCAGCTGATGTGCTGTGGAGAAGCAAGGCGGACCCAAGGAGGAGCTCCAGCCCTTGCTCAGGGCCTGCTCCACGGGCCGGGACAGCACGTACTCTCCTTCCCTCCGGCACATCCCAGGGAGGGAGGCTGCAGCTCCCAGAGGGACTTGCAGCCTGGGAGGCCAACTGGAAAATGAGCACCCCGTGCAAGGGGAGCCCCTCTCCCTGTAGGACAAGGTCTCGGAGCCACAAACCAGAGGTGCATGGCCAGAGGATGGCAGGAGGCCGGCAGCACCTGGGCAGGAAAGAGATGCAATCTCGCCACCCTCCTTTCCTGAGCTGAGAGGTGCAGCAAATAAAGGAAGACAGATAATGAAAGCTGTCGCTGCTGCCGCTCACTGGGGCAATGTCCCAGCTCAGCAAGAGGTCAGCATGAATTGTGTTTCCTGGCAGCGTGAGGCTGCGCTTCTAGAGGGATATCCGCTGGGTAGCGTGGGACAGCAGTGCTCGGGGCACATCACGGCGGGCCCCGAAGCGCAGGGCAGGGACTAGATCATGACTTTGGGCATCTCCAGGGAATCCAGCCCATTTTGGTGACAGCGATGAGGCACATCCTGCTGCTCTTCTCTTTGTGTTGGAAAAAATACAGCAAGTCAGGAGCAGACTTCCTGAATGCTTTGGGAAGTGGCTGCCTATTGCATTAATATTTGCTAGTTCATACAGCTGTCCCTCAGGCAGGCATTCAGCAACTGGTAATAGAGAATGCAACTAGTATGCAGGGTAAGCAGCTAACCACAGACCTGGAAAAGACCCTGATAACTAATAATCATAGAATCATGGAATCATTTTGGTTGAAAGGGACCCTCAAGATCAGAGTCCAACCATTAACCCAACACTGGCACTAAACCATGTCCCTAAGAACCTCATCTATTAATACGTGTCTTTCAAACCCCTCCAGGGATGGTGACTCAACCACTTCCCTGGTCAGCCTGTTCTGATGCCTGACAACCCCTTCTGTGAAGAGATTTTTCTTTATATCCAACCTAAACCTCCCCTGGTACAACTTGAGGCCATTTCCTCTTGTCTTATCACTTGTTACTTGGAGGAAGAGACCAACACCCTCCTCTCTAAAACCTCTTTTCCAGATAGTTGTAGAGAGTGAGAAGGTCTCCCCTCAGCCTCCTTTTCTCCAGGCTAAACAGCCCCAGTTCCCTCAGTTGATCCTCATAATGATGTGTGTGTGCATGCCATGGTCACACACATGCTCAGATGGCAACATGAACCATGATCTTTCCTATGGAAAGATCAAAGACCTTGTGGCTTCCCCAAGTAAGTAATATGCTGGCTATGGAAGGGGACACACAGTGACATAGGTCTGTCACTGTGTGCTTGAAGAGGATGGTCAGTTTGAACTGAGCTTTAGATGGGGAAGTTTCCTGGGCATCCCAAGGGAGTGATAAAGATGCAACCTGAACCATGTGGTTATTACTGCCAGCCCCCATGGCTGCAGAGGACATCCTTATGGTGGCCATACCCACCTGGACCCAAGCCCCTGCAGAACCTCCTTGCATGAACCAGGCAGGGAGACCCCCACTGCACTGCCCAGAGCCTCCATCCACCCTCAAGGACCAAGTGCACCCATCTGTTTTGTCAAACTGCTTTAATAACTGGACATGAAGACAGGACAGAGCCAGTCAGGCTGTGCACAGACAAGACGCCCCCAAGCCACAGTGTAAGGCTTCAGGGCTTCCCTTCTCAATGGATGTGTGGATTTGGCCAAGACGCAGTTCAGCTGATGACGTCCTGAGCATGCCAGCGGGGTGCACGTGTGGGGTAGGGATGAGGGATGGGGACTCCCCAGGGCAGCTCAGAGGTTGTTCAGCTCCAACAAGGTCTGGTCCAGGACCTGGTGGATGCCCACGTTCTCCTCTTTGGCACTGGCCAGACTCTCTGTGGATACAAGGGACACCCAACCACACACACAGACACATCCCAAGTGTACCCAGGTGCAGCCGGACCATGCACACCACGCCAAGCAGAGACACACACACACAGATGGACATTTCAGTACAGTGCCAGTCTCCAGCTGAGCAGGGCATCCCTGTGGAGCTGAGTCCATGCAGGCAGCCCCACCACCAGCAGGGATGAGCCCAGCCACTCCGGGACCTGCCGGCGCAGCCAGGCCAGCCAAGCCGGTCCCTGGGGCCTGGCAGTCCTCGCTCTTCATCATTTCCATCTTCCCATGGTGCCCCTGGCCCCATGCTGGGCCCTCCACAGTGTGGGTACCACTGGTGGGTACCACTCTCTGGCCAGCCACCAGCACATTCAGCCCCAGGGTGGTTGTGGGTATTTCCACAAACCCTTGGGCAGTGAAAGAGGAGAGCCAGTGCCTGCTGTGTGACCCAGCAGTGCTCCGTGAAGAAAAGGAGTCAGACAGCAGCCCAGGCAGAGAGGACAGCAGAGACAGAAGGAGCAGAGCTAATGAGGCTGCAGAGACGAGCTCCAGTGGTCGCTTCCAAGTGGCATCCTCCTTTCCTCTGGAGTTGAAGGGGATGGGACAAGAGCTCTGCCTACTCAGCCCCATCTCCCAGAACTCCCTGCTAGGCTCTTCCCTGTCCCTTCCCGATCCCCTGCCCCAAGTTTGAGGCAGTGGGTGCTGTCAGGTCCCCAGCTGCTATCCCAAGCCTGCAGGGATTCCACTCTGAGGAGATCATCCCCTGCACAGTTTGGGGTGACCAGACTGAGGAAGAGGAGCCTGGCTGCCAACTCCTGGAACAAGGGGAGGAAAGCAGTGATACAAAACACTGCACCCCTCCCCAGCAAGGCCAGGCTGATGCCAAGGGACAGCCGTCACTGCGTGGGCTTCCCAGAACATCACAAAAATCCCCACTCATCTCCAAATGAAAACTAATCAGCTCCAGAGGGTCTGCCTGTCCCCGTCAAGCAGGGCAGCTATCCCCAAGGCTCCACACCCCGCCTAGCCCCAGCGGAGAGCGGGCAGGGGCTCCTAGCCCCAAGCCAGCCTGGCTGAAAGGGGGTGGGTGCGGAGGCTGGGCTGGGGCTGGGAACTCTGGGCAGGTCAGTTGTTAAGTTCTGTAAGGATGACCCGCAGCTCGTTAGTGAGAACGCGGTTTTTCTCAGCCTCCTGCCGGGAGCGCTCTAGAGAGAACAGAGACGTCAGCGCAGCAGAGGGAAGAGAGAGAGAAATGTGAGTTAGTGAAAAGAGACAGCATTCCCCAAAGCCCTCGCTGGAAATCCTACAGCTGTCCAGCCCGCAGCAGCAGGGATGAGCCGGGCTGGCAGGAGGAGGCAGCTAGTCCTGGACTGTGGGTCCATCAATTTGGGAAGTGGGTTGTGGGGCAAGGTAGGATGCTGAGGAAGGAGGAAGAGGAGCAGAGACCTATATAGGGATCACTGCTGAATGGTAGGGTCAGCACCTTCGTCGAGGGAGGGTGATGCAAGAGAGATGCCAGGGCCGAGACTGCTGCTTGCAGGCAATGGCTGGGAGTGGGGATGTGGAATGGACAGGACCAGGTCTAACCCTGCTATTTCAGGCCAAAACAGTCATGGAGAAGATGGTACAAGATGAGGAAAGCTGTGTACGAGAGCCAGTGGGGTGGCGGGAGTCATCCCCTGGGGCGAGGCACAAAGAGCCCTGTCCTGCTCAGCCTGGCAGCACAGGAGCTGCTTGGGAGGCTCAGCCAGGGCCATCCCGAGGGTCCCGCAGCTGCAAGCTGCCCATGATCACCTCCTACCACCCCATTGCCAGCACCCGCTTGAGACAGGCACGAGATGAGGGACAGAGCGGCATGAAGAAAACAAAAGGAGAAACCAAGGAAAGAAAACGCTTTATTGAGACCAACTCAGTAGAGGGACAGAACATAAAAGAAAAGTCATGTAATGCAAACTGAAGAGCAATGTGCAAAGGACAGAAGGCAGGCAGGGGCAAGGGAGGAGATGGGGTCTAGGGGCTGCCTGGCTGGGAAGGAGCTGCCAGACCCAACCTTCTATCCCCAGGGCCTGAGCTTTGGCGGTGGAGCTGCTGCTTCCCCTCTGCAGCCCCTCCCCACCCTGGGCCCAGCAAACAGCACTGGGTGGTTTTGCTGGGGGCACATAGTGGGCAGGTGGTCCCCCCAGCCCTGGAGCTGTGGGGTCCCTGGTGTTTATGGTGCTGGGGAGCCAAAGAGGGAGCTGCTGGAGTGAAGGGCTGCTAGGCACAGCCCTGTTCCCCACTGGGCAATACGGGGACATGGACCTGCAACTGCATGGGCACTGTCTACCCAGCCCATGGGGGTCCCAGGGGCAGCTCCCCTGCCCCACCAAGCACCCCTAAGTGCCTAAACCTTGTCTGCCCCCAAAGAGGGGTATTACAAGAGCACCCAGGCCGGCTCCTGTCCCAAAGGAACCGACAGACAGGCACAGGCTAGGAAGGGAAGAGGAGGACAGAGCGGGCAGGGAGAATGGTGGGGCAGCCAGGCAGGCAAGCAGCCGAGCTGGGGAGGGGGTGAGGCAGGCAGGGGGTGCAATGCTGGTGCCCGATGGGGGTCTCAGAGGGAGGTGATGTCATTAAGTGCATTGTCCAGCTCCTCGCTGATGGCTTTGTACTTCATCTTCTGCGCATACACTTCATCTGCAGGTGGGGGCCAGGTGGTGGAGCAAGGTAGGGGACAGGCAGCAGAGAGAGAGTGGCTGTGAGTGGGGTGCCAAGGGCAGTGGGAGCGTGCGGGCACAGGTGGTGTGGATGTGGCCTTATTCTCTAACTGAGGACAGAGCCCAGATCCCAGCAGTTCTGTGCTCCCACACCAGTCACCACAACATCCAGCCTCCCTCCTCCCGGGACCCCTGCCCAACCCATCACCACGGACAAGCCCTGGCCAGCCCTGTCGGGTACACATCCCGGCAAGCGCTACCTGGGAAAGAGGGACACATCTGGTGGGGACACTTTACCTTCTAGATCATCAATGGTTTTCTCCAGCTTTGCCACAGACCTCTCTGCAAACTCTGCTCGGGTTTCAGCCTGTGGAAACATTATGGGGAGAGGGTGAGCAGAGAGGCACGATGGGGACGGTGCAGGCTGCACCCCGAATCTGCCCCATCTGCTTCTCCCATACCGCACTCCACAAGCCCTCCCCTGGGAAAGGCAAGGGACAAAGGGCCTCGTGGACGCCCAAACCATAAACCACGAGGGCATCGCAAACCCAGGCACTTGCCATGCTGCAGGGCTGCAGTTTTGGGAAGGGTGAGAGGACATGGGCATCACGGGGTCAAAACCAACATGGGATGACAAACTCCTGCCTGCACTGATGCAGTGCTGGCCCCAAACCCCTTACCTCCTTCAGTTTTTCCCCTAGAAGCTTGATTTCCTCCTCGTACTTGTCCTCCTTGGTAGAATACTGCAGAGATAGAGACGGGTGCCCATAAGCACCATGGGACAACTCCAACTGTCTTTCACCCCAGCAGGAGACCCCAGCACCCCCAGACCCCAAGCACTCTGCCCAGCCCCAGCAGCCCCGCTGGGTCCTACCTTGTCAGCCTGGGCCTCCAGGGACTTCAAGTTGTTGGTGACAATTTTCAGCTCCTCCTCTAGGTCACCACATTTACTACATCCCAAGCAGGGGCCACCAGGAAGGGGGCAGGGCCAAGGGGCAGGTAGTGGAGAGAGGGGGTGAGGGAGCAGAAAGAGCAGGGTGTGGGGAAGGAGGAAAGAAAAAGAACAAGTTGAGAGAGGAGAAAACTCAGCACAGGTGTAGAAGGAGTGGAGCCGCTACGAGCGGGAGGTGCTGGGACACATCCGTTCATCCGTTCCTTGTGCCTCCTCACATGGATGCCCTGTGCATCACTGCCAGCTGGGCTCTTGCCAGCCCCACTGAGGAGGAGCGCAGGCATGGAGGGATGGAGGAGCATGCCCAGCCTGCGCCTGCCGGAGCAGGAGGCGAGGGGAGGTCGGTGGCAGAGGCAGCGGTGCAGAGAGGAGAGAGGTGGCTCGCACAGTTCGAGAGACAGCGACAGAGAGAGGGGGGGCTGCTGCACGTCGCCCCACGCCCCTGCCCCAGTACCTCTTCCTCTGAGGCAATGAGGGATTTGAGACTCTGGTCCATGGTCCGCAGCTCTTCTTCCAACTGTCTCACTCGGCTGGGGTTGAAAAGGGGCACCCCGGGGGTGCAGACAGCAGAGAACAGGGTCAAGGATGGGCTGCTAGCAGACTGGTATCCTCCTGCCCCCAGCCTGCGCGCCCAGGGACCATCCCAATGGCAGAACCTGCCGCTCCCAAAGAAGGACATCCCCATCCCCACAGCTGCCAGAGACCAGGGGCAAGGGCAGCATGGGACTGTCGTGTGCTGCCCACAGAGAACCCTGCTCACCTCTCTGCCACCTCTGCCCTCTCCTCTGAGCGCTCCAGCTCTCCCTCAAGGACAACCAGCTTGCGGGCGACCTGTCAACAGCAGCAAGAGGCATGTGTCAGCCCTGCGCTTGCCCAGGCTGGGGCACAGAGCTGTGAGGAGGCAGCCTTGGGTCCTGCCAGGGGGCCAGGACTGGGGGAAGGGGGCACGCACCTCCTCATATTTGCGGTCGGCCTCCTCCGCTATGTGCTTCGCCTCCTTCAGCTGCATTTCCTGGAGCTCCATCTTCTCCTCATCCTTCATGGCCCTGTTTTCGATGACCTTCATGCCTCTGAGGAAAGCCCAAGCCAGAAGACGTTACTGCCATGGGTTGAGGTGGCACCTGCACCTCCTGCCTACCCACTGTACCCTAAACACACCCTCCAGATCAAAGACATGGGACATTGCCTGGGGATGCTGGCACTTGCTGGCCACCCCAAGCAGTAGGGTCACACCATCAGTACCACAAGGATGCTCACAGCAGCAGAGCTGACCCCAGGGCCATGTCTCAGAATGAGGAGATGTGGCCACGGTGCCTCTCAACCAGGCAGGTCCTGAACCCACCATCTGGTGGGGAAAAAATGTAGCAGCCCAGGACGAGACAGCTGCAACTTTCACAAAAGGAGCCCAACAGGCCAGAAACCTTTACAAAATGCTAGAAACATTCTGTGGCAAAGCCTTTTCTTAGTCAGGGTTGATGCTTACAAGCAAGAGGTCACCAAACCCACACAAGCCCCACGGCAAGGACTCCTGCAGATTCTTCTCCTCTCCCTCAGATGCTGTTGCTCAAACTGTCTTTGCCAATGGAGGGAAGAGCTCACGTAACTGTCAGGAATGCTGTGACATGTCTGGGCATTCCTGTACAACGTGAGTGCCCTCGCCTGCACAGCTCCTGCCCGGGACACCTCCTTGCCGTGAGGATGGGGCAAGACACTTTGCAGGACTGCTTTTTTCAATGAGGTGGGTTCACTCTCAAAAGATGACCTTGGTACACATGTCCCCTCCTGGACTGTTGTTCAGCTCTTGAGTAGAGGAGCCTGCCCTGGGGCAGAAAACAGGCTCCAAGCACTCTCTCGCTTTGGTTACAACCTGATATTTCTGTAAACAACAGGTGACATTTTTAAGGATTTTATGAGTGCCCTGGAAATTTCAAAGCCTTTTTAAGAACAGCTGGACCTGGGGAACTCCTCTGCTTTGTGTCTTTGCTCTCTCCCTTCAGGATCTGCAGCACAACCAACACAAACCCCATAAGGTCACTTCAGAGGGACCCCACTGTGAAACCTAGGGGGCTGCCTGCAATCAATGGTAACCTGATGCCACCCCCGCTGTCACTCCGCATCACACCTCTCACTCTCATCAGCCGCCTTCTCAGCCTCCTCCAGCTTCTGCAGGGCAGTGGCCAGGCGTTCCTGGGCTCGGTCCAGCTCCTCTTCTACCAGCTGGATACGGCGGTTCAGAGAAGCCACTTCTGCCTCAGCCTGTGGGAACAGAAACTCCTTGGTCACCCCATGTCTCATATACATATATCATATACATATATATATATTTGTATATATGAAAAAGCATTTTCAGCGGTTACTTCTACATTCGCTACCCAGAACACCTCTTGGCACTGTGCAACAGGCCAGTGCTTGCTGGCATGGGATGCTTGACCATGCATCCCCTCATCTTTCTGTAGGGACAAAGGGGTTTTCTCCATCCCTTGCATCCTGTTTGATGCTGGCTCCTCCCAGCCACACAACCCCAGCCCAGCACATGCAGCCTCTCCACTGCATCCTCACACCTCTGGCTCCCACCCCACAGAGACACAAGGAGCGTTCACCAGGGTAGGGTGGCCAGAGCAGCCGTGCCGTCACAGGGATGGTATTTGGGGTTTGCAGAGCAGTGAGCAAAGGGGGAGGAATGCCCTGTACAGCTTCACTCCCGAAAAGGAGATAGGAGCCACTTGTGGATTTCCTGTTTACGGAGGCGGCAGAGCGAGCCAGGAGCCTCTCCTGCGGGAACCCCCCCCGCACTGCGCAATGGGGCAGCCTGGAGCCGAGCGCAGCCCCCACCCCCCATGATGTACAGCGCAGTGCCGGGGGCAATGTCGGGGGCAATGGAGCGAGTCGCCCTCGGCCGGCTGGCGCCTGGCCAAACTGCAGCCCCCGGGGCCCATGGGACCGAGGCCCCCCGCTTTCCCAGGCTCCTCGTGCATGGGGCCAGGAGCTGGGGCTGGCCAGGAGCGGTGGCCCTGGCCTCCTGCCAGTCCCTTGACGCCTGGCCTTGTGCTCTTTCCATTTGGTAAACACCTCCTGCTCCATTGCCACCACCGGGAAACACTGCCTCAGCAGCTCCCGGCCCTGCTCCCCACCCGAGGGGCTGCGGGGAGGACAGGCCCTGGGTGCAAAGGGATGGGTGGCAATTAGACCTCACTGCAGGCAGCAGCCCCATGCACCAAAAGGCAGGGAGATATGCACCAACCCAGGGGATAACGTCTCCTGCTTATTCACAGGCTGTAGCAGGCCTGGCCAGCTGCAGTGCCTGACCCCATCTGGCCTGATGCTCCAGCACTGGAAATGCCTCGGAGTACATAAGCCAAGCTGGGAGTCCAGGGGAGCAGTGAGGGGCTGTCACCTTGTGTGGCCCCACTGGGCATCAGTGGTCCCCCACTGCAAGGTGGCAGGCTGGGGACAGATGCAGATAGCATCTCTCCCAGCAGGACAGCCTGTTGACATGTTGGGAGGGTGGCCAGCCCTGCAGCTGGCACAACAGCTGCCTCCGTCCTGTGAACACCCTTTTTCTGTGCTCACCAAGAGCTTGTCTGTAGCCAGACAGCCCAAAAGGGAGCTGGGTCTGGCTCCTGCAGGGCAGCTCCACCTGTGGCATCTATCTCACCCCAGCGGGAGATTTTTTCCCAGGGAATCACCCTCAAAGTGGGTCAGAGCTGCCTGGATGGGTACTTGGGAATATGAGCTCTCCGGCAGCTCCCAGTGACCAGGGAACCCGATCTGCAGCTGCAGGAAAGGGCCATTTCCTTCGCACACAGCCCAAGTGACAACAGCCCGGGTACCGCACCCAGCTCTGCCGCTTCTGATATGGTGAGGATGTCAAAGGAGTGGGCACAGGAAAAAAACAAAACAAAACAAAACAAACAAAACGAAAAACCAGCTCCAACAACATTAAAAAAAAACAAACTGGGAACAAGCTGCAGCTTGGAAATGCTGTCCTACTGCTAGAGTGGAAATTTTGGCCTGTGGCAGCGCAAAGGGGTGGCTTGTCCCCGCAAAGGGACACGCTGGAGAGCTGGAGGCTCTGTGACTGCTGTTGCCCGGACCGCAGAGCCCCTTGGAAGCCAGACAAGAGCCGGGGCGTGGGATTTTTAGCCGCGCACACGGCCAGCCTCCGAGGGAGGGGATCCTTTCTCAGGATCTGCCCGACCCCAAGCAGAGCCAAGGCAGAGCTGGCTGCTCACTGCTCCGCCGTGCCCCGCAAGCCCTGGGGAGCCCCGCCGCATGGAGCATCCCTCAAAAGACCCATGGAGGAGGCAGCTGGAGGAGGCAGCCCGGAGGCAGGAACGCTGCCCGAAGACCCCTGCCCCGGTGACTGTCGCCAGGTGCTGCGGTACCTGGATGGCAGCGCCTTCCAGCACCCCCGGGACCTCCCGGTGCTCTGCCCCGGGGGCAGCCAGCCCGGCTGCCGGGGCGGCGGGAGGGTAGCCGGGGCCAGCCCGCCAAGTTCCAGCGCCAAGGGGCCCGGAGAGACCTGGCTGCACTGCCAGCACAGCCCTGCAGCCCCATGTCTACCTGCTAAGCAGTGGTGGAACAGGCGGCACTGAAGGATGCCGGCAGCGGGGCCGGAGCCGGTGGGTCATCCCGGGGAGCTGCCGGGGCGGCCCCCACCCCGCCGACCCATGCGCCACCCCCTCCGCCCCGGCGGCCCTTACCCGCTCCCGGGCCTGCCGCTCGGCATCGGCCTCCCGCTGCAGGTGCTCGGCGCGCTCCTCCGCCTCATCGGCCACCTGCTGCAGGCTCAGGATCTTCCTCTTGACGGCGTCGATGGAGCTGATGCTGGCCATGGCGGGGGCTGCCGGCGGGGAGGCCGCGCCGCCGAGCCCTTTGTGGGATCCGCCCGGCTCGGGCAGGAAGCGCTCAGGCAGGGGCCGCTCCCGCCGCCCGCCCTGCCTCCATCCCTTCCTGCTCCTCCTCCTCCTCCTCCTCCTCCTCCTGCTGCCATCCACCGACCTGGGCCGCCGCTCCGCCGGGCAGCGCACACGGACCCCCAGGCAGGGGGGGTGCACGGTCCCCCCCACCCCAAATGGAACACAGGCTGCTCCCCTGGGCAGGAGGCATGGTCCTCGGCACGCAGGGTTACTGTCCCTACCCCGAAGGAAAGATGCACAATGGCTTCAGGACAGGGCACACTGACCCCCCCAACGCGGGGCACGGTGCATGCCGCACACCCAGGCAAATGCATGGTCTCCATTGCCAGGGCACGTGGCACCCCAGACAGGGTACACAGTGCCCCCCATGATATGGGACACAATCCCCTCAGGACAGGGCATGTGGTGCCCCCCAGGCAGGTGTGCACAGTCCACTGAAATGCCCCAGAGAGATAGAGAGGAGCCCAAGGAGTCCTTTTCCCTGGGGAAAAAGGAGCCCACAGTCTGCCCCCTGTGAGTCCCCATGGAAGCAGGTGCTCCCCAAGATCTACCCCTTATCCCCCACTGTTGCAGAGCTGTAGAGAGTCATGGACTTTTGCTCCATGGGTAAGTCAAGGAGAGGCGTGGGGCAGAGCCTGCTCCCAAGCATCTCACCAGATGACCTGGGAGTGGAGCCCCGCGGCACAGCCAGGTCTCCAGTGGCCATCCTGCTCAGCCTCTTAGCATCCGCTCCCCCAAACAGGGACCTGGCTGGCAGCACCACAGGGGCATATAGAGCCTATGGAGCCTCTGGCACACCCCAGTTGCTCTGGGGGCTCTGCCCTATTGGGGAGGTCAGTCCCCAGCTCCCGGCTCTGCATCCTGGCTGGGTCACATGCTCTGATCCATCAGGAGAAGTTGATGCTGGTGACACTCAATCCTCCTTTAAGTAGCTCTGACAGCTTCCAGGCAGCCCCAGCAGCACTTTACACCTGCCTCCAGGGACGTAAATTCCTGGGCTGACCCCATTGGCTGCACTCAGTTCCAGCGCCAAGGGTCCTGGAGAGACCTGGCTGCACTGCCAGCACAGCCCTGCAGCCCCATGTCTACCTGCTAAGCAGTGGTGGAACAGGCGGCACTGAAGGTCCCCTGGGGCCACATGCCTTGATCTTGGCCTTGGTCCTAGCCAGATCTGCCCAACTCCCAGCCCAACGCCTGCATGCCAAGAGCACCCCCAAGACTGCGCACAAGGCCTGGAGCAGAAATGGGGCCCCCCGTCAGTAATAGGGCAGGGGTGAGCTGGCTGCAGGCAGGCAGGGGGCAGGTTGGGGGGCAGGCTGGGGGGCAGCCATCCCTGCCCTGTGGCAGCCAGGCTGGGTGCCTCCTGCTCTGGCCCCACCCAGGGATACAGTCACTTCCCAGCAGAGCCCCGTTCCCTCCCACCGGCTCGGGGAATCGCCAAATAAGAGCAAAGTCTCGGCTGGGGAGAGCAGCTAGGGCGGGAACTTGGGTGAAGCCTTTGGGATCATGGCCTGGGAAATGCAGAGGCTCCCTGGGCTCTGCTCAAGTGGCAAGGGACAGGCCACCAGCAGGGAACACGGGCGGCTGGAGGGGCCTGTGCTGGTTAAACGTGCTATCCTGGCTGCACCGTGCCCAGCAGCCCCTGCCCGCATCCTGCCCTGGGCACAGCGGAATGTCCCTCCTGGTGACAAGAGGTCGTGGTGCTGCATTAGCATTGCAAAGCTGCTGGGAAGGAACTGCCAGCACCGTGGAGCTGCCGAGCAAGGATCAGTTGCTCTCGGGTCTGTGCCAGCATCTGACCCCCCACCAAGTGCATGGGGGGGTCGAATTTGTATCTGTTAGTGCAGTTCCTGTGGGCTTTGTGCACTGCCACCCAGTGCTGGAGGCAAGGTGGTGGCTGAGCAGGGG
The DNA here is from genome assembly GCF_036013475.1 of Columba livia. Lineage (NCBI taxonomy): Eukaryota > Metazoa > Chordata > Aves > Columbiformes > Columbidae > Columba > Columba livia. The sequence goes on along the minus strand of NC_088642.1, from coordinate 11,243,332 downwards.
AAGATTTATTCTATTAAGGCATTTGTTGACATTTTTGATAACAAGAGGACCCTGCCTGGATCACTGTGATGGGTCCTGACCTGGCTGAGTGATGGGGATGCTCAGTGCTCACAGGCACATGCTGTCCTGGCAGTGAAGGGGGCACACGGGTTCCCAGGAAGGGGGGCGGGTGAGCTCTGGGTGTCTAACCTGCACTTCTGCTGGACCCATGCTGTGCTGCACCTCGCCCTGGGGAGAAGGTGACACCAGCCCTGGCACTTAGCGCTGTCAGCACATTCAGGTCCCTGGCGCAGGGACCTGGTGACTCCCAGAGCCCTGCACATGGCACAGCCTGTTCAGGCTTCTGCATGGAGCTGGGGCTGCTGGGCTGGTGATGGGCTCACAGCACCCATCACAGCCAGCCTGCCCTCCCTGATGCTGCTCCTTCACCATGCCACCCCTCCAGCCCTTTGTCCCCCTATCTGCTGGGCAGGCACTCTGTGCTGAAGCACACAGACATGAAGAGCTGCTGTGGACCAAGAGCAGGAATATGAATGCTCTAGGTGCCAAGAGCACCCTCAAGACTGCGCACAGGGAGGCAGCCCACTGCCAGCAGCAAACCACTCCTGTGCGCCCCATGGCTGACACCTGCTCAGCTCCACTGTTTAGCCCTCTTGTGAGCCCCACACTGGGGACATCATGTCCATGCTCAGCCAGACCCCACACTGAGTTTGCCATGTCCCACACCAGCATGGTGTGTCCAGTCAAGACAGTGTGAACCCCACTACACACAAGAGCCACCCTGCCCAGCTCAACATGCCTGCCACACACCAGGATAAATGTGCCCTTCCAGAGGATTTTCAATGTTTTAACTACTTTGTTTAGTATCTAAGCCAGGAAAGTTCTGTAGATTCAGCAAACAAGGCTGAGGAGCCACCCAGGCACTCCCTGGGGACTCTGTGCTGCTCTGGGCACTTGTGCTGTTGCTGCTTGTCCTTGTCTCTTCACCCTGACCTTGGCAGCCACCTCAGAGATTTGACACAGCTCCCCCATTTAGCTCCATAAACCAGCTGGGATTAAATTTTTTGTTCTCAATCCGAAAAAGTCTGGCTGTGCCCTGCTGGCCGTGCTCCAGCCTGGTCCCCTTTAACTTCTCCTCTAGTTTCCAGCATTGGTTTTCATCAAAGAAGGACTGGCTATCAAAAGGAGGATTTATTTATAGGGTGTCAAATACCCTGTGTGGCACCACAGGTCGTTATACCCTGTTCCCAAGTGGCTCTGTGGCCGCACACAGCTGTTCCACCCTTCATCCTGGCCAGGCACAAGCCAATTTCAACACCTTCCTAACATCTCCCTGGTGGGATCCATTTCCCAGGAGAAACATCAGTCATGGCAATAAATAAAACTCTTCCTGACATTGCCCTTCCTAGGGTACAGAGTAGCTCATTGGTCCCCAAAATGATTGAGCTCCCCCACATGCCCCTCAAGCATCCTTTCTTGCAGCCAGTACTCAGCAGCTGGCCATGGAAAAGAGCTTTTTCCATTTCTCTACTCTTTTTCACTTTCCTGCCACAGCTTAATAAGTGCCACAGGCATTGCAGAAGAGCATGGCTGGGGACTGGTGACACAGCTTGGGACACTCGTCCCTATTAGCTCTGGGGAGTTGGGCAGGTGGCTGCCCACAAAGCTCCAGGCAGGACTGGCTGCCCGAGCAGTGCCCACCACAGCTGGCTTGGCCCCTGTACCTTGAGCAGGATCCATCTGGTCACTGCCCTGCATCTCAGCCTGGTTCAGCGTCAGCATCGCAGGAATGGGATCCTGACAGCCTTTCCCAAAGACGCTTTCCATATAAGGCCCCCCCCTCTATCTGCACCCTCCCATCCCGAAGCCCAGCGCTCGCACAGGGGAGGAGTTGCTGGCGTGCCTACGTACGTCTGTAGCTTTCTTCTCTGCCTGCTCCAGCTTCTCCTGGGCCTCCTTGACGGACTCGGAGTACTTCTCCACCTCATCCTCTGTGCCCTTCAGCTTCTTCTGCAGGCCCTGCTGTTCTTCCTCCAGCTGGGGAATGGACAGAGGGCAGGGGTCAGGGGGGATGGTGGTACCCACAAGGTTTTGGGGCATGACCATCCTCCTGGGAAGGCCCAGGCTCCAGCCACAGCTGGAGTACACAGACACATTTCCCCTCTCAACTTTAGGGCCACACATCTCCAGGGAGCCCTTGGTCCCCAGGGCCAGAGCAGCCCCCAGCATCCCTGAGCCCAGTGGGGATATGGGGGTGGTGGGCTCCCTCCCTGTGTAGGGGACAAGAGAGGTCCTAACGTGGGGACACAGCTTCAGGAGACACTCAAGAAAGTCCTCCATCTCTGTGTGGCTGTGGCAGGAGTAGGCTGTCCCCAAGAGTCTCCCTGGCAGAGGGATAGGGAGGTGGTGCTGGGGCATCCCACCAAGATAAGGCATGTTTTGGGGAACTAATGTGAGTGGTCAGTGGCAACAGGCTGTAGCGCTGGTCCCAGAAACAGGCACCCAGCAGGCTGAGATCCCCAGAGACAGGAACCCAGCTGGGTGACGTCTTAAAAGATTGGCATGCAGCAGGGAGAGGGCCCCAGGGACAAGCGCACAGCAGGGTCAAGGTCCCTTGGGACACAGTGGGGTGAGGTCTAAAGGGCTGGGCACCCCTAGAACTGGGATCCTCAGTCTGGACACCCAATAGGACAGGGTCCTCAGGGCAGGAAAATCCTAGGACAAGGGTCCCAAGACAGGGCAGATGGCATGAGGAGGTCCCCAGCCTAAGCACCCCAAGGGTGGAAAGTTCCCAGGCTGGACCCTCAGTGAGACGTGGTTCTCAGGGCTGGACACCCCTAGGTTGGAGGGTCCCCAGGCTGGACACCCAGTAGGTCGGGGTCCCCAGGGCTGGAGACCCTTAAGGCAGGGGTTCTGCAAGCAATGCTGGGCAAATCCATGGGACACCCACCTGCTTGCAGCGGTCCTCCGCCTGCTTCTTGTCAGCCTCCGCCTGCTCGGCACGGTCGATGGCGTTCTCCTTGTCCAGTTTCAGCATCTGCATCTTCTTCTTGATGGCCTCCATGGTGGCGGCGGTGCGGCGGGGCGCGGTGCGGCGGCGGGGAGCGGAGTACCGGGGGCGGCAGGAGCACCGGGGGCGGCGAGAGCACCGGCACTGCGCCCCCCGCCCCGCCGCGCTGCCTAAGAGCCGGGGAGGGGCCGCGCCGGGCGGGGGCCGCCCCGGCACCTCCCCCGCCGCCTGCCAGCACCTTTTAGGGACAGGCTCGCCACCGACCGCCGCACCGAGCGGGACGGGGGGGCGGCACCCCCGGCGGGCACCGACACCGGGCACCCACGGAGGCACCGGGCGAGGAATATCCCTGTGAGAGGGACGCCCGTGTGCGAGGGACACCCGAACGCACCGGGAGAAGGACATCCGTGTGCGAGGGACACCCCGGGGCATTGTAGAGAGGGACAGCCCTGTGCGAGGGACACCCCGGGACGCTATGAGAGAGACACACCGGGGCCCTACAGCACGGGTACCTTGGTGGCACTATGCTAGGGGCACCCTTGTGGCACTGCTCTAGGAGTGCCCCTGTGGCACTGGACTAGGGACATCTCAGTGACACTGCACTAGGGGAACCAGAGACATCCTGGTGGCACTGGGCAAGGGACACCTCGTGGCAATATACTAGGGGTACCCTGGGGGCACTGTGCTTTGTACACCCCAGGGTGTACACACCGTTAGGGAGACCCCGATGGCTAAGCATGAGGGACAACCCCAGTGGCAGTGTGCTACGGGCACCTTGTGGGCAGTGGACTAGGGACACATTGGTGGCTTTGTGCTAGGGACATCCCACTGGTATTGCACTGGGGACACCCTGGTGGCATCATGCTATCGACAGCCCAGGGCACTGTGGTAGGTGCATTTCTGGTGGCACTTCCCCGGGGACACCACAGTAGCACTTGGGACACCTGTTGGGCTGGCGTTATGCTGTTATTGTGCCACAGGGACACCACCCAGTCCCAGGGCCTTAGACCTGTCTCTGCTCCAGCCACAGAGCTGCCCCCATGCTAGAGGACATTGCATGGTTGCCACTGCCCTAGGGACACCCCATGCCCTGCCACTGCACCCTCGGGCCTGGATGACCCTGCTTGCTGGTGCCTCAGGGGCTGTTGGAACATCTGGGGATGCCCGTGGGCTGGCACTGCAGTCTTAGGGACACTCTCAGGCTGTGATTGCACTCAGGGACACCCACAGTCTCTGTTTGCAGCTGGGGATACCCGTAAGCCGCGATTGAACAGGAACGTCACAGGCTGGCACTGCAGAGACAACCCCAGGCTGTGATAGCACTCAGGGACACCCACGGGCTGTGACTGTACTTGAGGACACCGTGGGCTGGCACTGCCCACCTGGGGAAGATCCCCCTGGGAGGGAAGTGAGCTGAGCCCCTGTCCTCCCTGTCCAGCTCCCACATGACGGTGGGGTAGGAGGGCTGAAGCTCTGTATGGGCTCCCTGGCACCCACCTCCCTGCTGCCTTGCACCCTGGTGCTGCTGTCCTTGGCACCCACAGGGACACCCGGCATGTGCACAGCCCATAGGCTGGCATTTCAGGGTGACGCTCAGGCGGCCCACTGCCCCTCTCTGTCTTTCTGCTCTAGATAAACTGTATTCCACAGGCAAAAAAATGCAAACCCTTCAGATCCTAGCTCCTCCAAAAATAACCCGTGCTCTAATAACGCTCGTAAATGCTTCTGGCGCATTCCCAGCTGCAGGGTGGGCTGCGGGCCGGGGTGGGGGCTGGAAGGAGCCAGCAGAGGGGCCACAAGAGCCATGTGGCATGTGGGGAGGCTTGGATGGGATGGGGACAGGAGGCTTGGATGGGGTCCCTCAGTCCAACACCCCAGGACCACATCCAGCCCTTGCCCACAGCAACTTTTCAGCAGCAGTGCTCCAAGCAGAGAGAAGCAAAACAATTTTTGAGAGCTGTAGAAAGTGACTTTCTAGGAGTGCTCAGCCCTAGGACGTAGTAGGGATGGGAGCAGCTGAGGACCAAGGGCCTGCTGGCACCATGGGTAGAGCAGCAGAGGACCTGCTGCTGGGCTCTGGAGAGCAGCTATTAATACTGACGAATTAGGCACATATTTGGACAAGGAGAGTCAGTAACTGCCAGTACGCAACTTCTGAGGTGGGGGAAGGTCCGTCTCCCATAATTCCCGAGCAAAGATGGATGGTTTTCCATGAGATACTTCAGCCTGGAGCAACTTCATTGGCTCAGCGCTGAGGGTAAAGATGATGATGTGCATGGTGTGAGCAGCCAGGCACCCAGGGACCGCAGCTCTCATATGTCCCTCCAAAGGAGACGGTTCCCTCTTGTTGGCAGCTCGCCTTTGCTGCAGGCATCATGGCCAGGGCCGACAGGCACAACTGGGACCATCTGGGTGTCTGAGCGCATGAATTTGCCCTTGAAGCTGCCTTCTGGGAGAAGAGGGTGCAGAGGGGTGTGGGGGTACATCCCTCCCATTGCTGCCCCATGCTCAGCCCTACCCTGGGCTAAGATCTCCAAGGACAGGCACCCCACTCCTTGCCCTGCTCCAGGGTCCACCTGCCCTGCAGGGAAGAGGATTGTCCTGCTGTTTAATGGAAACTTTCTGCATGCAGCCCATGCCACAGCCTCTTACTCCATCTCTGGGATCCCCAAGAAGTTGGGCTGTGGCTTCCCTGCCTGCCTCCAGCTTGACTGGATTTGTGTCCCCACGGATGGGTTGGCAACTCATGAGTCTGCTGCCCAAACCTGTGTGTGCTCACTCAAACCTCCCTGCCAAAGTAATGTCTCACTCTGGTGGGGGAGACTCATTGGGCTCTCTCTCCCGGTGTCTGAGCCACCTCCCCTCACCTGTATCCCATCAGAGAACATGGTGAGAGGGGATTGGGGGTGCTTGCAGCCCTGTGATGGGGGTGCTGGAGCTCCCATGGCCCCAGGGTTCCAGGACAAGGCTGGGGCTGCTGCCACACTGTGCCCAACTCACTGTCCTTGCCGTCTGCTCAGAGGGACCCCATGCCTGGCTGGTACCTGGGCGAGAGCCTGATGCTGGGTCAGGCCAGTGGAGATTGTCAGGGGACAGCTGGGAGGACTTGGGATGCCTCAAATCCCAGTGTGAGAGCCACAAATCCCCCCTGGAGCCTGGCCATGAGTGAATGTCCCAGGGGGTCAGCCCCTCTGCACCCTCAGGGATGTGCCCACAAGGGGACAGGGGGTCACCAGCCAGGAGGCTGTGGGATGCTGCCCTCGACGACTGAGATGCTTGTAGCTCATGCTGCTGGGGACAGGTCCTGGAGGTAGGGGACATGTGCCAGCCTGGCTGTGTCCTTACTCCACTCTGCAGCATCCCTGCCCACCCCACCACCGCCTGGGCCCCCCAAGCCCCTGCTGAGTGACAGGGTGGGAACAGGTGTGGACACACTTAGGGCAGCTGCTGCCTGCACAGGTCGGCCCCAGGGGGCTATTTCGGGGCGTGAGCTCAGCGCCAGCAGCCGGGAGAGCTCTGTCCACATTCCCAGACCCACAGCACGCCAAGCTCTGCTGCTTCCTCACCGGTGGGCCACCAGTGACCAGGGGTCCCCCACCTGCACCCTTGTAGCACCCTACCCAGGGATATTTTCAGCTAGCAGCACCCCTGAAGACCAAATCCCCCAGCAACAAAAACCCTGGGCTCCCCGCCCGTGGCGGTGGCCCCCCAGGAGCACCTGCGAGGGCCGGCACATGGCTGGCAGCGGGGGTCCAGCCTGCCGGGTGCCTGGGGCTGGACGTGCCTCAAATATTTTCCATGCTGTATAAGCACCCGTGCTACACTCCCCCCTCCTCTGCTGGCAGGGCAGGCATCTGTGGCCCCCCTGCCCACCAGCCCCCACTTTCTCCTGGGGGGTCCTGTTGATAGCCAGGCAGCAAGAAAGCAGGAAAACCAGATTTTATTGATGAATGCGTCTTTCCAAGGAGGTGTCGGTATCCCCATCCCGCCCCGGAGCCTCGGGGGGGGGAGCTGGTTTCCTTCAATGTTTAATATGGGATGCTTAAAGTATCAAAATAGTGAGAGAAGCCTCAGCGAGTGCACGAGAGGAGGGATGGGGGTCCTGGAGCCGAGGAGGGGTGAGACACTGGGCTGCAGGACCCTGGCGAGAGCCGGGTGTTAGTTGGCAGGACATGAGCTTGGGGCAGGGAATAAATGAACTTTGAAAGCTGCAGGCTCAGTACTAGAGGAATGGAAAAGTTACAAAAATACTGCAGATCTTGGAAAACAACGCAGGCACTTGGGAAGGAGAAAGAGGGCAGAGCTGGCTGGGTCCATGGGGAGGGGAAGCCCCCTGGGAAGGCAAAGAGCAGCTTTGGGAATGAACCCATCGCATTCCCCTCATTCTGAGCGGAGGCACTGCAGCTTGCAGCCCTGCTGCTCCCCAGAGGGGCCCAGGCTGAAGAAGATGCTCATGGAGGGAGCTCAGTGCTTCCCAGGAAAGCTACAGGAGAGGAAGAAGAAGGGGAGGAAGATTCAGCCAGCAATAAGGCATAAGAGGTGAAAGGAGGCTCCATGCAAGAGCTCAGCGAGGGACCATGCTGCTTCCTGCACCCCATCACACGGGAGAGGGCAAGCTCCTGTGCGGAGGAGAGAGACGAAAGGAGCAAGAGTGGGAACAACAAAGGCACACGAAAAATATCCCCATCAGTGGAAAGCCCTCCGGCCCCGCACCCCGGGGCTGGCGGGTGAGCCCTGAGCCGGTGCAGCCCCGGCTCCCACCCCAGCCGGGTCCCTTCGGGCGCTCTGGCCATGCCCTGGGTGAGCGTGGGAAGGTGGGCTGGGCGGCGAAGCGGAGGTGCTGGTGCGGCGCCGGCTTGGAGCAGCGTCTGGGTTAGTCCGAGCGCTCTGGGTGCAGGCAGAGCTCTGGTCTATCCCAGGCAGCCCTTGGCTTGAGGCGGGTCATACTTAAATAGGAGCGGGCGGGCAGGCAGAAGTCTGTGCGGTGAGTGGTGGGAGGGCACGGGGCTCAGTTCTGCTCCTCGTCCCGCAGCTCTGAGGGCAGGAACTTGTACTGCTGCTGCCGGATCATGGCCAGCTTCTTCCGCGCCTCCTCCAGCTCCCGCTCCTTGCGCAGCATCTCCTCCTGGGCGGCGATGATCTGCCGGGAGAAAGCCCTGGGGTCACGGCTGCCTCCGACAGAGATGGCAGGAGCCTTTGGCCACAGCAATGCTGACCCCAGCGCTGGGCTCTCTGGCTTCCTCCCATCACAGCCACAGCCGCCCTGGGCTGGTGTGGCCCTGGGCACAAAGGCTCTTGTCCCTGCAGTGGGACCATGCTCCCCTGGGGATAACGGGGAGCAGAACCACTACTAGGGCTCAGCCCCATATGCGCCAGGGAGGGTCTCAGCTGAGAGCCTGTGGCACCCCATATTGGCAGATCTCAACCCCTGCCTGATCCTCTGCCCTTCACATGTGTCAGGGACACTGGGATGGTGCGGGTGCTGCACCAAGGAGAAGCCAGAGCATTACATTCCTGGGAACATGCACCATCTCACCGGCTGTGCCCGCTCCCACACGTGGCAGGACGAGGGTGAAGTCACAGTGTTTAATTGGCACTGGGTGGGATGGGTGCACCCCCATATTTTTGTGAGGCTCTCTGGAGACACGCCCCATGCTGGTGGGGGCTAGGATATGCTCCTGAGATGGGCACACACAGGTTGTGGTGTCAGCCACAGCCACCTCTGTCCCATCACAGCAGCCTCGCTCCTCACCTGTGCGATACCCCCGACCATCTTCTCCTTCACCACCACCGTTTCATCATGGTCCTGGAAGGCAGCAGCCTTCTGTGCTGCCTTCACCAGATTGTCAGACGCTCTCTTTACTGCATTGCCAGCAGCCTGCAGCAGGGAAGGGAGGGAGAGGCAGCGTTAGTCACAGCTCTAGGGTACAACTGCTGCCTGGGGGGGGTGAAAAATCCCTGCCCTAGGCCAGGCTGGCAGGCAGGACAGGCAGCCAGGAGTGCTGGGAGCTGCAGGCTGGGATTCCTTTACATGGCTCACTGCCTTGCCACCCGCTCATGACCATTTCAGGCGCTGCTGCTCCCAGCTGGGCTCTGGCTCCTGTCTGAGCGGGACAGGGATGGGGGGCAGCCCTGCTGACCCTCCCCAGCCCTTGGTCCTGAGGGACCAGTGCTGGGACACTGTGTTAAACCCCCAACGCATGGGCATTAACCTTTTGCGTGCTACAGCGTCTGAGGACGAAGGGTGCTACAAAATGTGCCCCCCAAACATTAACCTCTCGAATGCCAGTGACGCAGCGCACACGTTTCAGGCATTCCTGCGCCAGTTCATCATCCCTGAGCACTGCCAGGCTCAGCAGTCCCCCATCACTCACACGCCTGGCATGCAGTTTGCAGTGAAGTCCAAGTCACCTGGAGCCTGAGCCCCAGTCAGGTCCCCAGTGGCAGCGCACAGGCAGGGACAGTGAGCTTTGGGGAGCACCCACCTTTGTGCACCCCACTCCCACCCACCTCTCGGGCAGCCTGGGACTCACCTGGAGCCGCTTCATGGCCTCTGAGTCGTGGTCAGCCTTCACTTTACAGGCCACCAGGAGCTGCGCCGTGGAGGCAGCCACCTGCTTGGCGGAGGAGATGAGCTTCTCCTCGCTGGCGTGGCCCTGCACCGCTGCATTGGCGGCTTCGCACAGGTTGTTGGTGGCAGCAGCCACCATGCGTGCCTGCAGCGAGAGAGGCTGTCAGGGAAGGTACAGGAGTCTCCCCCAGGGAGGGCATGCCCTGACTGTCCCCAGGGAAGGTTGTGGAGCATGGGATGGTGACAACCAGCTTTGCACACCATCTCTCAGATGGTAGGAGAGAGAGGTAGAAGCTTGGTTGCTTCTTCTACTGGGGAGAAGCACAAGGGCAGACCATCCTCATCTTGGCAGCAAGAGCCAAGGGGGTCCGCCCCCATTCCCTGAGCATGACCTTGATACTCACGGCTGAAATGAGTCCCTGGGACCACTGTCCATCATCCACTGCGTTGGCGGGGATGGCGCCCACCTGTGAGGAGAGGAGTGAAGTTCATCACCCAGCACACCCCTGGGCACGGGGCATAGAATCATAGAACAGTGTGGGCTGGAAGGGAACTTCAAAGGTCAACTAGTTCAATCCCCCTGCCATAAGCAGGGACATCTTTACCCAGATCAGGTTGCTCAGAGCTCTGTCCAGCCTGGCGTTGAATGTCCCCAGGGATGGGGCATCAACCAGCTCTCTGGGAAACCTGGGACAGTGTTTCACCACCCTCACTGTAAAAGATTTCTTCCTCATGTCTAGCCTGAATCTCCCTTCATTCAGTTTAAAACCATCACCCCTTCTCCTATTGCAACAGGTCCTGCTAAAAAGTCTGTCCCCATCTTTATTTAAGGCCCATTTTAAGTGCTGAAAGGCCGCAAGAAGGTCTCCCCGGAGCCTTCTCTTCTCCGGGCTGAACAACCCCAACTCTCAGGGCACAAGGGTCATGGGCAGCCCCAGGAGAAGGTTGAACCCACCACAATCCTACATTTTCTTATTTCTTTTCCTCTTCCAGCCTTACCTTTCCTTGAGCCACTAATTCTCGCTGGGCCGCTGATGCTGCCTTCACCAAGGCACTCGTGGCTGCAGCAATGGATTTGGCAGCTTCCAGGATCTGCTCCTCAAAGTTCAGGCTCTCGTCTGCTTGCTAAGGGCAAAAGTGGGGTGTGAGTCCCAGGCAGGGGTGCTGGGACAGATGGGGCAGAGCTGGATGATGTCAGAGGGCTGAGAGGGCACACACAGAGCTGAATGAAGGGCTGTGGGGCACAGGAGGGTATGGACTGCCTGAGGAAGGTCCACCAAGGGATGTAGGAGGCAGCAGAAGCATGGGAAGAGGTACTGGCTGTCAGATGGAGCTTCCCACGCATGACCCATCACACCTGGCCAAAGCACAGACAGGCTGAGCACAAGGGTCAGCCAGGGCTCAGCATCACTACCTTGGGTTTAGCCCTCGGCTTCAGCTGCTCCAGCTTCTTGGCCGCTGCCTCAATTGCAGCTGCTGCCCCCAGCAGCTCGTTTTCAGCGATGACAGTCGGGTCTTCTGGGTCAACCCACTCTGTTCCTAGTAAAACGAGGAAGCAATGCAGGTTAAACCTGTGCATGCCTCATTTCTGACTTGCCATACCTCCTCCATCAGTCTGGAGTCCTCCACCCTAATCCCAGCCCTTAGTCCTGCCCCTCCAAGCAGGACATTCCCTTACCTTTCATGGCCTCGGCTGCCTGGATGAGCTCAGTGACGGAGCTGGCCACGCGTTTGGAGTAGCCTGCCAGCTGCTGCTTCAGCTCGTGAGTCGGCTTCTGCAGGATCTGTGGGGAAGGAGCAGATGTAAGCACCTGGAAAAGGGGGATCTCAGAGGTCTGTTCAGGGTGAGCTCCCCAGGGAAGGAAGGTGGGATCCCCCAGCTCCCCCACACGTGTACACATCAGGTGTTGTCTGTGATGCTTTTTCTAGTGACCCTGGCTGGTCTCTTCCTGCCTGAGGATGGGATGAACTTCCCGTTAGCACTGCTGCATCCACAGCTTCTGGGACATCTTGCAGCCACGAGTCCTTCACTGCGAACCTTCCTGTGCTCAGCAGCTACCCCCCCAGGATTTCTTTCCCCTACAAATCATTTCAAGCTCCAAAAGTATTTCTCCCTTGCTGTCCCCATTTTGGAGATTTGTCTGCAAACAAGCCGGACAAAGCGGGGGACCCTGGAGCCACATCCCAGCTCAGAAGGGCTGGTCCCACCAGTGCAAGGTGGCTGGCATACCCATGGGGCTCCTCCACTGAGGTGGGGGACACACACATGCACACACCACAGCACACACCTGTGCACACACACAGGGTCCGTATGCACAAGCAGAGCTCACCACCGGCCCAACTCGCACCGCAGTGGCGGCAGCTGCCCATGAGCCAGAGCAGGTGTGAGTACACACACATGGACCCTGGGGTCCTTGCACATACCACCCCAGTGCCAGACTGGGCACGCAGACACACTGTGAGCAAGGCACATGCTGAGGTTAGATACCAGCAGGCACCCCAATGTTGCCTTACTCACCGGCTGACAGGGAGGGGAGGAGAAGAGAGAGAAGAAAGCAGTGAACACCCTGGCCAGGACACGCGGGTGCTGGGGATCAGGGGGAAGTGGGTGCTCTCTGGTGGAGGGTGAAGAGGAGCCAAGAGAGGAGAGGTGGGAATGAAGGATCAGAGGTCCTGGGTGGAAAGCTGTGCTGCCATCATTAGCTCACACTTCAGCCTCGCAGGGCCAGGGGAGCTGGAACGCCTGGACGAGGCTCCAGGTCCAGAAGAGCCACCTACGCCCAGAGCAGCCATGGAGCTGCTCTCCTCCTTGCCCCCACTTTGCACCTTATTTCTCCTCACAAAATGCTTCACTGCAGTTTTTAGCCACCAGACTTCTCTGCTTTTAGAGGGAGAGACCTATTGTTACCAAATACCAAGTCCCTGTGGAGGTTCAAATTCCTTCCCCTCCCCAGTGAAATATGCAGGCTTTCCCACTCCTCTGCTGAGAGCCACGTTTTCCATCCCAAGCCAAATAACCCTCTTTCTTAAACACTAATCATGCTTGTTCACACTCTGTGCAAGGCAGCGGTTCTCCAGAGGACCCAGTGTACAGATGTGAACTTGGTGCTGCTGGGTAGCGAGGCAGCATCACATCTGTCACCCCTGTTCCCATACATCCTTCCTGCTCACCGCTTTCCAGGAACCTGCTGCTCCCTGATAAATGAGACCCACGAGCTTCGTTCCTGCCGTCGCAGACCAGAGTGCTGTGGAAGCCGGCAGGGCGGTCGTGGCTTTATCCTGGACTTGTGTGGGGCCATCCCAGCAAAGTCACCAGAGCTGCACTCAGAGTCCCTGAGCTGGCGGCACACAGTGATGGCTGGTTTGCCCTCATTAAGTGCATCCAGACTAAACGCCACGTTATTAAGTCTGCTCTCTGCTCTGACAACATGTTTAAAACTGCTAAATGGTTCCTGTCTAGAGCTGAGGGCACCCTGGAGGCTTCGAGCTTACTAAGATGAACCTCCAGTGAGCATTTCATGGGATGTACCAACATATGGTATTCAAGAGACGTCACATGGCAGCTGGACAGTTACACCCAAAATGCAGTGGAATAGCATGTTCCTGCAAGCAGGCTGACCTCAGGCACTGCCACATGGAGTCATTAATTAGCCCGAATCATCTGTTAACAACAGGTCAGCCAGAGAATTTCTCCTCAGCACTCCCGCCTTGGCTGCCATGACTTACGTGTTGCTAAAGCATCTTCCAGACAGACATTTGATCTAGATGCAGTGGATGGAAAACTCACTGCTCCCCTTGGAACTGTAGCCCTGTGGTTAACTCCTGTGGATAAAACCACCCTTCATCGCTGCCCAGCTTCAATTTCTAGACATTGATTCCCTCCTGCCTTCTCTTTGTGCTGCCAGCACTGGCTACCTTCTGCCTAAAGGGTCTTTCCCTGCAGGAAACCGCAGTCAGAGCTCACCACCTGGTACCTGGTGGAGCTGAACAAGAGATTCTCACAAAGTACTTCTAACCAGGTTAGTGAAACCTTGCTGCAGGGCTTACTTGCCCTCAGACATTTTCCTGACCTCAGTCTGAGGGCCCTTGCAGCTCTGCGGGCTGGACCTATGCATCCCTCCAGCGTCCTTTACTCCACTTCTGTGACCTCGCCAAGAATGCAAACCACTGGAAGGATCTCACTGGATCCTTTCTACCACTTTATGGTCCTAATTTGCTTCTGAATTGCACTTATCTTGTAGGACAGCTAATTAAAGCAGCCCAGCTGAAGTCCTCTGGAGGACTCAGAGGAAGATCAGATCAAAAGGGTGCAGCTGGTGCTTGCAGTCATCACCTCTGCTATTGCCCATCTCCCACTCTGCCATGAGCTTAATGAGCTCTGTTTTCACACTGCCTGAAGTCTCTTACTCCCACCACTTTTACTGGAAGCTGCTTCAGGATTTTGCTCCCATGTTGTCAAATTTCCAGCCTCTATTTGTTTATGTCCATTTAATCTCCATCTGTTGTTAGCCAAATACCTTTCTTCAGAGCCTGTTCATCTCTCTGACATCTGCTTCCACAGCAGGGCTTGGCCACACGCTCTGCACCGTGAAGGGGATCGTGCAGAGACCTCAGCAGGAGGAAACATAGAGCCCGGAGGACCTTGGGGATTTGGGGACAACCCTGGCATCCATGGGCAGCCTCTGCCCACCCTGGGAAGTGGGGCGGGGATACTCACCACCAGCACGTGCTCCAGCAGCTCCAGGTAGCCATCAGCACACTCCTTGCCAAAGCGCAGCGCCCGCTGCCGCACATCCCCGCTCACCTCCGGGTGGTAGGCAGCTTCCTGGAACCCAGAGACAGGGAAGCCCCAAATCACATCCAGCACCATCCCCGCTGGCACCCACAAACCCGTGCTAGATGCACGTCCCCTGCCTGCCCCACCTTGCAGGCGCGCAGCATATCCGCGATGGCACGGCGGCTCAGGTTGGCCGTGGCGATGACGTCCTCCTGCCGACATGAGTTGCCAGCGGCTACCGCTTTGGCCGTGGCCATCGTGATGCCTTTCGTCATACGGATGAAGTCCTCTGGGGTGGAGACCTTGGCAGGAGGCACAGGGGAGGAGAAGACCTGCAAGGCGAGATGCAGCAGTGAGTCCTGGGGCAGTGGGCAGGAGGGACAGCAGTCACAGCACCACGGCTGTACTCACCGCCAGCTCCTGGCGTATGTGCTCGATTGTGGCCTCCAGTGCCCGAGTTCCCTTTGTGGCCTCATCCTCGACGGCCTTCACGGTCTTCAGCAAGGAAGTGACGTTTGTCACCATCACCTGTAGAAGGAAGAAGAGAGCGAGGTGAAGCCCCACACAAGCTCTGGGCTGCTGCCGGCACCTGTCCCTCCCTCATTGCTTGGTCCAAAACAGCCCTGTCCCAATGCTCCACTCACACCAGCTCATCTTGTTCTCCTACCAATGCTGCCTCTGCATCTTGTGTCCCACCTTTTATGTATCACTCCCTCCCCCTTGCTCTGACTGTCCCTATACAGGCAGAGAAGTCCCCCTGCTCTTTCTCCAGCCCCCCTTCCCATCACACTCAGCTCAGACCTTGGCAGAGTTCTTCAGCTGGTAGACAGCAGGGTCATCCCCAGCTTTGCCAGCAGCTGCCTTGGTGGCACCAATCAGGTCTCCAAGTGCCTTGGCCACATCCTTCACAGCATTGATCAGGACCACCTGGGGAGAGCAAGACCAGGGCAATGGCATGGCTACAGTCACACTCACGCTAGGGGTGGTGTGGCCCATCAGCGAGAAATTTGGGCACACAGGCAGTCCAGCTCAACCAGAACCAGAAAAAGCCCAGCCAGCCCTGTCCACAACACATAGGATGCCAGGGCACCACATGACACATGCAACCCACAACCCCTTCAAGCAAGCTACGAGCAGCCTTCATTCACCCCACACACTCCATCCCACCTGAGTCTCCGGGTCTTCAGATCCCAGGCTGGCAGCACCCAGCTTCACCACCTCTGCCAGGCGAGTGATGGTGGACACAGAGGACTGGGCAGCCTGGGCTAGCTTCTCCTGGCTGGCTGTGGCATTTTGCACTAACACCTTGGTGTCCTCCACCAGTGCCTTGGCTGTCTTCAAGATGCCCTCCCTGGGGACAAGAAGGTAGTCAGAGAGGACACAGACCTCTACACGCACACGTGGTCCTTGGGGTGTACAGATACTGTGGACTCTGCCTTTTGTATGCACAAGCTGAAGGGGAAACTCAGCCAGCGTGATCTGAACTTGTAGCTCTCCTTGGAGCTGGTCCACAGCTCAGAAACACTGGAGACCATGGGACACAGTCTGACACCCCACCTCTGACTAAGCAGGGGCTGAAGTGTCCTGGTACCTGTGGTCAGCAAAGGTCTCTGAGTTCTCCCGGTTGAGTGTTCCTGCTGTGGCAAACATGATGGTGGTGTCTAGGTCAGCAATGATGCCGGAGACAGCGCTGGCTGCTGTGATGCAAGCTTGTGTCCCGCGGTTCCCAGCCTGCAGGGCTGCCAGCACGTGAGACACCTGCGGGGTACGAGCAGAGTGACTGGGGAGCAGAGCAGGTTCAGGAAACCCCCACCGCACATTCCTCCAGCAACTCCCAGGATGGTGACGCTTCACACTAAGGAATTGGAATCACATGGTCTGGACACTCCTTTTTGACTTCTACTTATTTGTTTTTACACTGTACCCATTGTGTTCGGGGGCCCAGAAGATTTTGAACTCCGCTAGTTTCCAAATGAGTAAGGTTTGCACGATGGACATTAGAACATGGCAGCTCATTTCTCCTTTAGCTGCTAAACTCAATTTCTGTACTTGGGCAAGTGCTCATAGAAGTTTCCTGATGGAAAACAGCCATGTAAAGGAAGGACCTGCAGATGGTCCTGAGCATGCAGGCATGTGCCAGGCACTATGAACAACTCTTGCTTTTCTACTCTTGCTTATGAGCCTTGCTGCTCTATCGCTGCCCTTATCCACAAGAGTTTTTTAGCCATGTTTTCATACGTGATTCAGAAGCACATTCTTTAGATTGACTGATGGACAGGATGCTTTCCACACCAGCAATAGATGGTGGAGAGACTGATTACCCAGCAGGAGCTGCTGGCTTGGCTGGAGACACAGCAAAGGCTATGGCCACCACTGCAAGAGCTGATCTGGAGAGCCCTGGGCTGCCAGCAGTTTGTCGATCAGTCTACCCTGGCAGGTCACCATGAGAACATCAGCAGGCAGTCCCTGGATGTCACACCCACCCATCACAGCACCAGCTGCTGTTACAGTGTCTGGAGAGGGGGATCCATCCTCCATCCTGCCAGCTGGGCAGGGTGACTGCGGCTGCAAGACCCAACAGAGCCCAACACAACCAGGGAAGAACCCAGTGTGGTGGCTCCAAGGGCACGTGGCTCAATCCAGCATCCCTCCCACGTGACCACACCACCACCCCTCTCTCTGGACCATTTACCTTCTCAGAAACCTTGCGTGCGCTCTCTATCAGCTCCTTCTTGGTGTAAGCATCGCTGGGGCTGCATTGCAGGGCTCCAGCCTTGGTCACCAGGGCAGCACAGCCGTGACCCAGCTCCTGCACCCGACGCTTGATGTGGGAGCCGATCTGTAGAGGAACACATGTATGAGAGAGCCAGCAGGGAATGAAGCTCCACATCCAGGATACCCTCCGGGAAACACCAGCAACCCTTGCGCAGCTCCTCTCTCCCAATCCCCCCACTCAGGAGGGGAAAAAAGGAAACATGGCTTTGCTGCGTGTTTCCACACCGTGTTGCAGGGAAGGTGTGAATGCTGCCTGTCCCCAGCTCTGATGGGAGATTTGAGTGTCGCTCTCCTCTGCTCTTACGCTCATCACACCCTGCTCTGCCCCACAGCACACTCCAGGAGTGCCCTCCATGCTTGTACCTCTTCATTTTCGGCAGTGAGCGCAGCCAGCTTGGCTTCTTGTGCCAGCTGTCCATAGTCGTTGGTGAGCTGGTTGGCGAGTATGCCCAGCTCATCTGGGTTGGTGGTGGATTTGGTGACCTGCCGATGGAAGAAGAAGCAGGAGTTGTAAGGACCCTACACTGTGAATGGGGAAGCAAGGAGGATGACCGCCCTGCCTGGGTGGCAGGCAGCGTTTTCCGCAGTGACAGGCTTGCTTGCACCCACCATCTCCTGCACAGTCACTGCGATGGCCTTGGCTGTCTTCACCATCGTGGTCTGGTAGTCCACAAAGGACCCCTCTGGCTCGCCCATCGGCACCTCGTCCAGCTGTAAAAGACCATTGTGAGACTCTGGCTCCAGGCCCAGCCCAGATTCCTTGTAAGTTTTGACTCTGAGCTTTCCTCTCGCCCATCCCCAGCCCTGGCCAGGTGCACTCCTCACTGCACTCACCTGGTTGATGGCCTGGGTGATGGAGTCCACCATGCCCCCCACGACACCTGCAGCACTGGCTGCCTCATTCAGGGTGGTGGTCAGGTCCTCCACTGCTTCCTTCATCATCTGCACGGCCTCCTCCAGAGCCTCCTGGGTATGGGCAGCTTGCTGCAAGGGCAAGACATAGTGAGGGAATGCAGGCAGCAGCCCATCTCCCAACAGGGATGCTGCACACTTACTCCAGCTTTCCATGTCCAGCACACTCTTGTGCACCACAGGGCACCCACACGGGAAGTGGTGCACACCACAGACACGTGCCCCTCCTGCTCACCTTGGGGTTCCCTCCAGCCTCCTTGGCCGTGTACAGCATCTGCAGTGCAGATTCAGCCAGTGTTTTGGTCTGGTCCAGGAGGTTCATCTGCTGCTGGTGGTTGGGTGTTTTGGAGGCAGCGCCGATTGCTGCCATAATCAGCGGCTCAAAGTACTGAGCCATCTGGGATACCTGAAGAAGAGTAGTGTCAGCATCAGCAGCTTCCAGCCCTGGCTGCCTTGTGCCTTTTCCCCCAAACCGTGAGCTCCTGACATCCACTGAGCACCCCATCAGCAGCTCCCCATCCCTGGGTTACCTTGTGTCCCAGCTGTGAGGCCTCAGCCCGTGCTGCGCTGGCCACGGGCTCAATCAGGTTGCTGATCTCCTGGACAGCAGTGATCATCTGGTTGTGCAGAGCCTGTTACAAAGAGAGAATGTTGTGTGAAGCTGCAGCAGGGCTGGGGTCACCGCACACTGCTGGGGAAAGCTGCCTGCCCCTGTTGAGTTTGCAGCAGTGCATCCCTGACCCACCTCCTGGGAGATATCTTCTCGGGGGGCCAGCTGCTGGCTGATGGCAGCAAGGGAGGCCTGGTCTACCTCCCGCATGCATCTGTTCAGCACCTCGATGGCCTCGTCACACTCCCGCTGTCCTGGAGCTTTGTCCCTGCATGACAGATGGATCATAGAATCACAGAATAGTTTGGCTTGGAAGGGATGTTCAAAGATCATCTAGTCCAACCCCCCTGCAATCTGAAACTAGATCAGGTTGCTCAGAGCCCTGTCAACCTGGCCTTGAATGTCTCCAGAGATGGGGCATCAACCACCTCTCTGGGCAACCTGGGCCAGTATTTTACCATCCTTATTGTAAAAAATTTCTTCCTTACGCCTAGTCTGAATCTCCCCTCCTTTAGTTTAAAACTATCACCACTTGTCCTATAACAACAGGCCCTGCTAAAAAGTCTGTCCCCATGTTTCTTACAGGCTCCATTTAAGTCCTGAAAGGCCACAATAAGGTCTCCCTGGAGCCTTCTCTTCTCCAGGCCTCTTCAGCCCAGTACTAGAAGGCATTATGCCAACCCTCTGCCTCCAGCCTTGGCTGGTGCTAGTGAGCAGGATCCTTCTCCCAGCCTTGGGCAAACCAGCATCATAGAGGCTGGATATACTGGCATGCGTTCCCATCCACCCACAACAAGGCTGGAGGAGCAGCTCCCATGCAGGACAAGATGGATAGTGTCTTTCATCCCATCCCTTGACTCCCCCCGACTGGTAGTGGTCAAGAAGATGAGCCAAAACATCCCCAGGGATGCTTGGTCAGAGCAGGGGTACCTGCCAGCACAGACAAGGCCACAGCCAAGGAGGCAGGACTCTCCTCACCTCATGTTGGTGATCAGCTTCTTGATGGAGTCTGAGACGGTGCGAGAGTGACCGGCCAGCACTGACCACTGTGGCGGATCCTTGGGGTTGACGGCCAGAGAGCGGGCAGTCTGGATGAGGCCGGCAGAGCTCTCCAGCATGGTCTTGGCCGAAGAGACAATGGGCTCCATGGCTCTGCGCCCCTGCACAGGGAGACAATGGGTCGCTGAGGTGTGCCAGGGATTGTGCATGGGAAGTTACTCTCTCTCCTGCAACCCTCACGCAGAGCAGCCCCCCAAATCCCAGGACTTGCTGCCACCTCTCCGTCACACCACCTGAAGGCACCAGACCCATAGTGGGACCATCCCAAGCTCGGGAGGAGACACAGTTCCTCCCCACCTTTCAGCAGCCCCCATCACAGCCAAGCCACATCCCCCTGGCCCCAGTGGCATCCCACCTCTGGGCTGATCTGGGCAGGAACGGTGGCAAACTCTGGGTTGGAGGCAAAGGCTGTCAGGTTATCCACGGCCTCTATGAGAGGGGCAGTGGCGGCACGGCACCGCTCCCGGTTCTCTTCGTTGAACTCGCCATCAAGAGCCTGGTGTGGAGAGACCAGGGCAGTTATCCAGACCCCACCATACCCCAAATTCCATCCCCACCACCGTGCCCCAGCAGGGAGACTGCACCTTGATGGTCTTCACTAGGTTGGCGGTGCTGTTGGCCACCTCCTTGGCCGACTGGACAAACTGGCGCTTGGCCACGGGGTTGGCAGTGCGGGAGGAGGCCAGGCGGCACGTGTTGCACAGGGCTGAGGTGTGCTTCGCTACAATGGTGGCTGCTGACAGCACCTGCAGGGAAGAGCAGGGTGAGGTAGGATCCACCATCTCTTCCCATCCCCACAGCTCTCCCTTCCCACCAACCCCACGTGGGGCACCAGTGTCCGCAGGGTTCCCTCTTGGGACCCAAGAAAGTTCACCAAGGTCCTGCACAACCCATACAATCCCCCAGCTGGACTGTTACCATTGCACCAAAGCTGTCAGCTGGTGCCCAGTATGGCTGATGAGGCCTGATGAGATACTAGCCATAACCTTGGCCAGCTCTTGGGACACAGCTCTCCTCACTAGCCTCATCCCTTTTGTGCAAAAAAATGTCCGTAACAGTGCCCCATCTCATACTCACTTGGGACTGGGTACAGGCAGGGTCCACCAGGTTCTGGCAGGCCATCTGGATGGCTTGGTTGGCTCTGGCAAACTGAGTGGGGTCTACCAAGCCCTGCTGTCCAGCCTGGCTGTTGGGGTCTGAGACCCCCACGAGGTAGGCAGCCTAGGAGCATGAGAGAGGTGGTGAGAGCAAGCTCGCACATGGCAGGGAGGCTCAGAACAGGCACAGGCTGTGGAAGAGACTGGTAGTACCATCCCAAAGGGCCAGGCGAGGGGTCTGTATGGCAACTACAAACCAGAGGTAATGCTCAGGGATGAGACATCATCAGAGATGAATACATCTCACCTGGGCAGCTGCCTCCGTCAGCCCACAGAGAGCTTTGGAGGCGGCACTGATGGATTCACCAAACTCAGGCAGTTTGCTGTTCTTTGCGTTCTGGGAAATGCCGGCCATGGACTCACCCAGCACCTGCAGGACACACCATGCATCAGTTATGGAGACCACCTCCTGCTCCCACAGTGCTCCCAAGCTCAGAGCTCACTGTGCTTCACCAACAGGGTAGGAATCACCTTTCCCTTTGCCCCCACGACTTTCTCAAACCTTCCTTATTCTTCTCAAACCTCCACTCCTGGCTCAGGGCTCACCTTGGAGTTCTCCATGACGCTGTCAAGGCAGTTAAAGTAGGACATGTCATTGACGGTTTGGGTGGGGTTCTCCAATAGCTCCTTCACCGTCTGCAGGAACACAAGTGTCACATCCAAGGGAAGGGTCCGTGCTCTTCATGTGCCCCTCCTCTTCGCTCCCTCTTGCCCCTTGCAGTAGGATGCAGGTTCCCCCTCCCCAAGATTCCAGCCCCTCCACTCCCTCAGCAAGACACAGCTTCTCACCTCCAGCTCCCGCAGGGCATTGTCACACTCCTTCTGGCCTGGTGCCTGCTGGGTGCACATGGTGATCAGCTGATTAATGCTGTCGGTCACAGCCCTGACGTGGACAAGGGAGAAAGACCCACGGATCAAGGCCAGCCCTACCACCCAGCCCCACTGCTACAGCTCACAGGGAGCAGTTCGTCCTACCGTGCTGCTGCCGCCAGCTGATTCTTGAGGTTGGGGGCTGTGGGGTCGGCGGAGAGAGCCTTTGCAGCCAGCAGCAGCTTGCTGGAGGACATGGAGATGCTCTTCAAGTTCGACACCACCTGTGCCTGGTCTTCCTTATTCTGCAAGGCACCAAGAAGAGTTACCTGCAGCAGTTTTCCAATCTCCATGCCCACTGTTAGTCTTCTCCAGTGGTTTTCAAGCTGAACCAGTTCCCTTCATATAACTCATCCGCCAACAGTGATGATATGGTGGCAATGGTCGCTGAACTGACCCAAGCCACTTTCTCCCTGCTCCTGCAGTTTTGCACAGCTCCAGACCCCATTTCACCGGCTGTGTTGGCCAACAGCAACCCTAACCACCTCTACCTGGCTACCCTTACCTGTGGTCAGCCAACTTCTGAGGCATCCCAAACCTCTCACCATACCCAGGACCCCACAACAGGTATTTGCTCTCACCGGGGACAGGCTGGCCATCTCCACTCCTGCCTGCAGGAACTCATTGAAGTCCTGCCCAAATTTGCCAGAGGACTTGGCCAGGTCTTGAGGGGTGCCACGTGATGCCTGCACCAGCTCATTGGCAGACTGGTTGAGCCCTGCGGCTGCCCGGTTCAGCTGGCTCTGCGCCTCCTGGAAGGTCTTGGTGCTGGGAGGGAACTGGAGGCAAGAAGAGGAGTTAGGAGAGACAGTGAGAAGGATGGAGATGGAGGATGAAGATCTGGCATATGCTTAGGGACACACTAGAGAAGAACCCAGTGTGGACAGACCGGCTCACATCCCTACAAAGCTTCCCCCTTCCCTCCCGCCCTGTCCCAGCTCACCGAATCCGCAAGCAGCCTCTTGCTGGCCTCTCCCACCATGCGGATGGCAGCATCCACGTCCCGCTGGCCCGGCAGGCAGTTAACACAGCGGCTCAGGGCCTGTGACACCGCTTTGGCCACCTGTGGAGAAGCAAAATGTGGTCACCTTCCCCCGGCCAGCCCCATACCCTTCCCAAGGGCTGGCAGGGGGCATAGGGGTACCCATTCTCCCTACCTGGGCCAGGCGTTGCTGGCTCTCAGGGTCACCAGGCTTGGCCACCGCTTTCCGCGCCTCCTCAATGAGGTTGTTGGCTTTATCCATGACATCGCTGGCGCACTCCAGCATGGCGCTCTGCGCTTGCGGGTCAGGGGTGCTGGCTGCCACACCGCGGGCAGCCTGGCTGAGCGAGCGCAGGGCCTGCGCCACCTCTCGGGCAGCGATCCCTGAGGGGATGGAGAGGTCAGTGGATGCCAGCACAGTCCCTTCCCCTCTCCCAGCCCTGGTGTGGAAGCCAGTACCTGTGTAGTTCTCGTTGCCCTGGGCCACCTCTCCCAGCAGGTGAGCGATAGCAGAGCTGACAGCTTTTGTGCTGTTCCCCAAGTCCTGGGCACATTTCTCCATCTGCAGAGGGATGAGTGGGGACACTGCTGGTGGGCTGCACCTTCTGGGGGTTCCTCTGCCACAGCGCCCACCCTACATCACACACATCACCCTTCCCCACGCCCTCACCGTCTCTCCTGGCAGAGGCTTGAGCTTGCCATCGCGGGCAGCTGCCTTGGCTTCCTGCAAGTCCCTCTCCAGGCTCTGCACCAGACCCAGTGCTGAATCTATCTCCAGGGGTCCACACGCCTCCTGAGCCTGAGATGGAGGAGAATGGAAGGTGAGCTAGGCAACTGCTGAGCTCACCCTGCTGTAGCAGAGACCATGACCCACCATTGGGCCATCCTCGCTGTCCCCCCTGCTCTGCAGTCAGGGTCCCACTGCAGGACAGGACCCAGCCTCTCACCTTCTGGGCAGCCGTGCGGAGCTCAGCCAGAGCTGCGGCCAAGTTCTTGGCACACTGGCTGAGCTGCATGGCGGAGGCTTGGTCTGTGATGGTAGGGACGGTGGCCTTGGCTGCAGCTACCATCTTCCCACCAGGCTGCCAAACCAAAAGAAAAAGCAGTGAGAAGGGGATGAACATGCAGCATCTCTGTGCTGCCCACGTATAGGTTTCCCAGTATCCCAGGTGTGGTAGGAACGCTGTAATGCCCGAGCTGAGGCAGGAGGCTCTGGGGGGCACGAGTACCTGCAGGAAGTTCTGGCTGGCAGCAATGAGAGCCAGCTGGGCGCTGGGGCTGTCCGGCTGGGACTGGCTTCCTCGTACGCCTTGCACCAGCATTGGGATCTGTTCTGCCACCACCTGCCAGAGAGGAGGATCACCAGAGGGCCTTGGCCATAGAATCATAGAACAGTTTGGGTTGGAAGGAATGTTCAAAGCTCATCTAGTTCAACCCCCTGCAATGAGCAGGGACATTTTCACCCAGACCAGGTTGCTCAGAGCCCCGTCCAGCCTGGCACTGAGTGTCCCCAGGGATGGGGCATCGAACACCTCTCTGGGCAACCTGTGCCAGTGTGTCACCACCCTCAGTGTAAAACATTTCTTCCTCATGTCCAGCCTGGATCTCCCCTCCTTCAGTTTAAAACTATCACCACTTGTTCTATCACAGCAGGTCCTGCTAAAATGTCTGTCCCCATCCTTTTAAGTACTGAAAGGCTGCAATAAGGTCTCCCTGGAGCTTTCTGTTCTCCAGGCTGAAAAACCCCAACTCCCTCAGCTTGTCCTCACAGCAGAGCTGTTCCAGCTCTCTGATCATCTTAGTGGCCTCCTCTGGACCCTCTCCAACAGGTCCAACAGGCCAGAAGGAGATAGATCTAGTCCAGATCCAGTAACTGAAAGATCAGCTCCCAGGGGAGCTGTGTGAGGACACCAAGGTCCTGCCTGCCTGCTGCAGCCAGGCACAAAGCCCTGGCATGGCTGACGGGAGAAGGGTCGGTAAAAGGTGGTGCAGGAGACCCCAGGATCAGGCCTGGGCCCTTACCTTGCAGCTCTGCACCAGCTGCTGCTGTGCGGCAGGGTTCTTGTTGGAGGACGCTGCATGCTGTGCGGCGGCGATGGTCTGGGTGGCGGAGGCGGCAGCTTGTTTGGCTGCGTGCTGGCAGAGGAAGGAATGGGTCAGCACTGGGCAGTCTGACGGAGTCCCCCTGCCACACACCAGGGCTCATCACCCCCTAAATTTTTCTCCTCTGCCTCCACCTGCGATACTGAGGCACCCCAGCATCCTCAATGCCCAGTGTCCCAAAGCAACACGGTGCATGCAAGGGATGGAACAGGATGGGAAAGGAGCAGTAGCGAGGGCTCTGTGCAGCATGGACACTGTACATGAAAATGATTTTATCCCTTTGGAAAGTGCAGGGATGTGGAAGCTCCTGGCCAGGTCTTGCTCACTGACAGTGCTGCCTCATCCTCCACAGCCCAGCATCCTCCCCCTTGCCCAGCATCTCACCTCTAGCTTGTGCACGAGCTTCTTCTTGATGGCATTCTGGGCTGCAGCATTGGTCGCCATGCGTAGCCCCTCTGCTGCCTCACGGAGCCGCTGCTGCTGCTCCTCACTGTCCGGGTGGGCTGCAGCTCCCTGGAGAAATCAGGAAACCCATCACACCTTTCAGGGGCCATTGGAGTCCACTGTCTTCATGAAGCAGCAGCTGTGCATTGGCCTGATGCTGAGCAGCATCCCCAGACAGCCTGACTACTGGGGAGATGCCAAAAGCCTTGCCAGGAGAGCTCAGCAGCAGCTCCTCTGCTACCACCCACAGCTTGAGGAGCCCCACTCCATTGTATAGGTCCTCAACTCAGTGCAGGACCTTGCTCTGAGAACTGGTCCCCCATCCAGGGGCTGCTTGTCCCCTCTGCAGTACCGAGCCAACAGTGCTGGATGGGGCTGGTGGTCAAAGCAGAGCCCATCCTCCCCGCACCACTGACCTTTGCAGCCTCCACCATCTTGGCAGTGGCATCAGCCAGGATCTTGGCTGCGCTCAGCAGCTTGCGCGAGTTCTCCAGGTCCGTCTCTCCCTCTGCATCAGCTTTGATGGCATTGACGAGGTCAGAGGTAGCCTGGGCCAGAATACGAGCCTGACGCACCATTTCCCCTGGGAGAGAAAGGAAGGGTGGCCCGTTACCAAGTCCCATGGGCTCCCTGATAGCTCCTTGTCCACCACCCTCTGTGCTGGCTGCCATCAGCCACTCTCACCAGCATCGCCCATGGAGCTGAATATGTTCTCGGTGACGTTGAGGATGGTGTCAGTGGCCTGGTCGTAGCGCCCAATGGGCTGCCCGCCCAAGGCGTGCTGCTTGATGTGCTGCAGAAGGTCATTCAGCGCCTGGGTGACAGCTGTGGCTGCCACCCCCACCTGCTTCAGGAGCTGGTCATCACTGGTGGCTGCCTTGGAGGCCTCCACACAACCTTCCGCCGACTTGGCCACCAACTTGCCAGCCTCGATCAGCTGCTCCTGGCAGACTGGGGAGCTGATTGTGGGAGCCACTACCTGGAGGGGAGGAGAAACGCTGGGCAGTGAGCATGGTGGGCTCCTTGCCAGAGCTGTGCAGAGATAACTGTCCCCAAATTCAGCTCCTCCAGAGAGGATATTCAATCCTTGGGTACACTGGCAGCGACCACAGCCTGAGGCAGCCCACACTTCTGGTGTCAGACCCCAAATGTTCTGCCCAAGGATGTGTGGTCCCAGTACACCTATGACCCCACCGTGGAGCTGCCACCAACCAGGTGATACTTACAGCCACACTGAGACAAGGGTTAACTTTGCTGCTTACCTTGGTGCAGGCCACCAGCTGGGAGGTGGAGAGGGCACACTGGGTGGCAGCAGCGATCACCTGTGTCTGCAGAGCCGCATCCTCTGTTTTCTGAGCCACGTTCTTGGACTTGAGCACGAGAGTGGCAGCCGCACTGGCCACCGCCTTCGCCAGCTGCATGAGCATGTCCTGGGGGGGATGGAGAGGGTCAGTGTGGGAGCCACACAGCAGGAGAACCAGCAGCCGCCCACAGGGGTCTCATGAAATATTCAGCAGGGAAACGTGAGCTGTCGGGGTCCTTTCATCTACTCTGTCCTGGCACTGGCAGTACCAAACACCTGGATTGGCTGGCAACACCTTGACCCTATCTCTACTGTGTGCTACAGCCAGCGGTGAGGCTGTAGCCTGGCCCTGTGCTGCAGCCTGCACCATGGCACCACCAAAAACACTGCCCAGAGCAGCTTGGGCAATGCTCAGCATCACCACAACATCATGGCTACAAAGATGATAAGGCATCTGGAGCACCTTTCTTATAATGAAAGGTTGAGAAAGCTGGGTCTGTTCAGTCTGGAGAAGGCTGAGAGGAGATCTTATTCATGCTTATAAATATCTCAAGGGTGGATGTGAAGAGAATGGGACTAGACTCTTTTCAGTGGTGCCCAACCACAGGATGAGGGGCAATGGGCACAGACTGAAGCATAGGAGGTTCCATCTAAACATGAGGAGAAAATTCTTTACTCTGAGGGTGCCAGAGCCCTGAACAGGCTGTCCAGAGAGGCTGTGGAGTCTCCTTCTCTGGAGACATTCAAACCCGCCTGGACACATTCCTGTGTGATCTGCTCTGGTGAACCTGCTTTAGTAGTTGGGTTGGATTAGATGATCTCCAGAGGTTCATTCCAAATCCAACCATTCTGTGATTCTGTGAACACCCACAACCTGCTCATTGTCCACTCCCCAGGCAAAAATCCACACTGAGGCCCTGACTGAAGCACAGCCACAAGCTGCTGCAAGGCACAACCAGCTCTGCCTGGGTTTGCAGCCTGAGCAAACAGCAAAAAAGTGACAAATCCCTCAGGCCAAATGCTAGGCACAAGCTGGCTGCCCCACAGCCAAACTGGGGGCAGGTACCTGCCCACAGGCTCACCCCACCAGCAAGAGGTGAGTGGGAGATGCTGCCCACACTGGTCACCTGTACTGCAGGCATACCAGCTGTTTTCTAGCTCAGTAGCGACGGGTCATATCTCTGCTGTAACTCCCACACCTAAAGGAGAGGTTGGACACAGCAACCAGCCTCCTTCCCTGGGAGGGTGGTGGGTAAGGCAGGGGGCTGCGTGGCCAGCCTGCAACAGGCAGAGACCAGCGCAAGGCAAACTGCTTTCCTGCGGGGCATCAGATGTGACAGCATGCTGCAGCCTTCAGGATTAGCTCCCATGGCACACTGTCAGCAAAAACAGGCAGCACCAGCGTGAGCCAGCAAATGCTTGGGGCAAAGACCTTGGTAGGCACGAAAGCGTTCTCTGCTTGCCCTGTGTGTGCTCACAGTGAGTGGCCCCACACCCTATGACAGCTCAGCCTCTGGTCACCAAGCCAGATGTGTGCCAGCATCCCCTCGCCTCCTGCAAGCCAAGACTGCTCCCGCTGTGATCCGCCACCTTTCCCGACAGGAGGAGAGACCAAAGAGCGCATGCACCCAGCTCCAGAGTCCCCAGAGTCCCCAGAGCGCTGCATCCGAGCCCAAGGAAGGAAGTAGATACACTCGGGTCTGGCAGCTGCAAGGCAAAGCATCCTGCTGCACATGTGCAATTTCTCTTCCACGTCCTAGATCTGCCCCTTGGGGCTGTCCTGTCCTGGCACTGCCACCTGGCCAAGCATGGCTTCTTGCCCTGGTCATAGCTTTTCTGCTCCCTTTGTCTGTCTGTCCAGGCTCTTCTGCTCCTGTTGAGGTTGTGTGGCCACCACAAACAGAAACCCATTCTTTATGGTGTCTCTTTTGGTCTATACTACATCTGGATCCTTCTCTTCAGCACAGTGTGCTATTTCCCTTGTGCTGGAAGGAACAGTTCTGAAAAAACAAGCTGGCTGGAAGTCAGCTCAGTCAAAATAAAACACGCCATGAGGCTCCAGCCACTCTGGATCTCCAATAGGGGCAGGCAGGCAGCTCCCACAGGCAAAGAGCAGCAGACAGGAGCAGAGCTGGCTCCCAGGGCAGCACTCACCCAAGGGTGACCCGAGTGCATGGACTTCTGAGAGCCAACCACCAGAAAAGCAGATTTTTGACAAGAGCCCTTCTCCAAAGAGTTCAGCTGATAGTCCCCAGAGGAGCACCCCTCACGTTGGAGAGGGCAGGGTCCATCAAGCCGTGCCTACAGTCCCCTTTTACCGTCTTTGGGTCAGAGGCAGGCAGGATCCAAGCACGCCGGCTTTCTGCGATCTACATGGGAATCCACAAGACAAGAGGTGTTATATCACAGCAGCTCTAGGGACAGAGATGGGCAATGGCCTGTCCCCTCACTCAGCAAAGTCACTGCCAGGCGCCGGCCCAACTTTAGTCTGGAGCCGTCCTGCCAGGTGCAAAATCTGACTGTTTTAGGGAGTGGGTGTCCCTGTTTGTCACCAGGTGCACTCACCTGGAACCGTGGGTCAGTGTCACTCTCCCCGATCTGCTGCAGCAGCTCCCCACTGGTCTGGCCCACGAGGCCGGCAGCCTGCAGGAGGTTCTGGCGAGGCTGCAAAGAATGAAGCAAAATCAACAACAGGCTCATGAGCAAGCCCTAAAACCTCAACTCAATGGTTCCCCTTGATTTCACCCTCCTCTCAGTCCCTGGGTCCCTCCTGCCCCTCACCTCAGCGCTGGCAGGCTGTGCTGTTTTCAGCAGGTCTGAGACGGCACTCGCCAGGTTCTTAGCTGCCTGCAGAAGCTGCCGCCCGTTCCCTCCCTCATCCTCCATCAGCGCAGCCAGCAGCTTCACGCCCTTGGACATCTCCGTCAGGTTGGAAGAGATGGTGGTGACAGCACAGCCCACGGCTGTGTAGTCTGTGTCTGCTGGATCCCCTGCACAGGGAGGAGACGAGTCATGATGGGATGCACTTCAAGTGATGCTCCAAGAGCATCCCCACACCTGTCACTAGTGTGGTTTTCCTTTGTGGGGGAAAAGACCCTCTGGCTCCTAAGCCTGAAAGGTTGTTGCATCAGTTCAGTTTGTGCAGGAGAGCCTGGGGAAAGAGAGCTGCACTGTGCCATGGGTGGACCTGGAGCTATGGCAGGGACAAGACAAGACACTTCTGGTCCAGAGGATGGCTGATCAGCTGAGGACTGGGAGGAAGGACTGGGCTGGGCACAGACAAGGATCTAAAGGCAAGGTGAGGTGCAGGGGCATGGCCAGCTCTACAGGTACGTTAGCAGCATTTGAGGCTGACTTAGCTCTAGCTGGAGCAGGTTGGCTCCTCCAGTTTCTGATGGAGGGCAGGAGCCATGACTTTCAGCCAGACAAGAGAGACCAAGCCTTCTGCAGATGGGGTATCCCTCCTCTCCAACCCTCCACACACCTGCAGTGAGGTTGACCACCGAGGCTGTGCCGGCAGTGATGGCATCCACTTGGGAGTGGATCTCATGCTTTGACTCATCCATCTTGTTTTTGCGCCAAGCTTTGGATGCCTGGAAAGGGAGAACAGGGTCAGGAGATGGTGGTGGAGGTGGTGGGTAGCTGCACCCATGCTCACACAGAGAGACACAGGAAAGAACAGACAACAAACAGGGAAGGAAGAGCTGCAACCACCCAAAACTCCCCAGCCCACCCTGACCAAGCAATATGACCAAATGTGCCCTCCAGCCCTGCACCCAGGGTGGGATGCAAGTCCACCTCTTTGCAGGCAGCAGATCTTCCCAGGAGCTGCTGACACGTCTCCTGGGAATGCAACCATCCCCTCCTAGCCCAGCCAACAACCTCCAGCAAGGTCCCCCTGAGCACCCCGCCTTCAGCCAGCACTCACAGCATCCTGCCCGAGAGGTGGCAAGGTCTCGAAGTCATCCAGCGTGGCCTGGGCTGCATGCACAGCCTGCATGCTGGAGTTGATGGTGCCAGTCAGGGCTTGCTGGGCTGAAGTCTGCAACACAGAGACAGATTGAGGCACACTGGAGGCTCAAAATCCGGGCTTAAATATTTGGCTCGCATGCCTTTCTGCAACGTGGCGTAACATGCTGTTGATGACCATGCTCTAGGTAGGTGTCTCCACAAAGGGGAGTGCACCTAGCAAAAAGGAGTTTCCCCTCTGCACCTCCCACTTGGAAATGCCCCATCCGCCATGGGTACAAGCAACTCTCATGGTTAACCAGCTCTCAAGGAGTGGGGAGCAGATGCAGTGGGACCCCACAAGGCTTCTACAGCAAGCCCCACAGCAGGCTGAGCGGTGCCAAAGAAAACAGCCTTCTCGTGGCCTTTTCCAAGTGCTTCTCCAGCTGCTGAGGACATGGGGATCATCAAAGCCAGGCACAGGGCTCT
Organism: Columba livia; assembly: GCF_036013475.1. Lineage (NCBI taxonomy): Eukaryota > Metazoa > Chordata > Aves > Columbiformes > Columbidae > Columba > Columba livia. Next base: position 11,212,322 of record NC_088642.1, on the reverse strand, counting down.
GCTGCAAACCACAGCACTGGTGGGGCTGGCCAGGCACAGCAGCTTGGGGCAGCTCAAAATGAAGGAGAAGCTGAGGCTACGGGCCAAGGGAAAATGCCAAGGTGTAGCTCAAGTTTGCAGAGCGGGTGCAGGAGGATGCCAGCTCAGCCAGGCCAGCAAGCACAGGAGGCCAGCGGCACTGAGCCCCTGCTCTCCACAGCAAGCCAACACCTGGCCACGGACCCAAAACTGATGGGTCTACACAAGCCTGATGGGCACCTTCTGGAGTTTGTGCCCTACGGCGGGCACAGGGAGAGCTTACCAGGGGAGGCATGTGCCCTCGGTGCATCTGGCCACTGGTGATTTGCAGCTGAGGCTGCGGCATCGTGCCCACCTGGAAGTTTTCTGGCCCTCCAGCCCCTGTCCGCATGATGGCTGGCAGGGCCACTGAGCCCAGTTCCGCCTTGCCTACACGGTTAAACTGCTGCTGCAAGACAGTCGACCTGAAATGGGGAGAAATACCAGGTTAAGGAACACCCACAGCCATGGCACCAGGCTCTGTGTGACCGCTGCCACCAAAGGACTGGCAGCTCTTCTTCCAGATATGCTGTTCTGCAAGCCTGGCTGGAGCCCACTCTCCATTCAACTTCTGCTTGGAAGCTAACTTGATCCTGGAGGACTTACTTCTTTGGAGACACAGAGTCTTCCAGCATGGTGGATTCCTCATCTCCCTCCAGTCCAAAGTGGTCTTTGCTCTTTTTCTGTATAGGAAAGGAGAAAACATTTCAGCCAGCACATACTTCCCGCCCTTGCCCTCCTCCTGCAGACCAGGCACCGTTCTGGGGCCACTGGGTCCCTCTGTCCCGTCTCCAGCCCCCTCAGCAGCACCATGTGCCAACGGCTGTCTGGAGGCGGCTGGCATGGGCACCCTGCACCCCTGTCCAGAGAGGAGCTGGTTTTCAGTGCCTTTCTCAGCAGCACCTCACCTTTTTGAGGATGATATCAATGTAGCCAGCAATCAGCTGGGCGATCTGCTCTCCTTCTGTTGTCTGCACTGAGTAGTAACCATCCTGGTAATCTCCAAAATCCTGCAATGGCAGGGCACAGGGTAGCACCGGAGCTGGGCACTGGCAGCCATCCTGAGCCCCTCTGGTATGTGCTAAGCACCCAAGAGCCGGCCTTCAAAACAAGAGCCAGGAGAGGCACCACACGAGGGCAAGGCTGTCCCGCCATGGGGCAACACCAAAGAGAGGGGCTGGTGTGAGAGCAGCCCCCGAAAAGGTCAACATTGGGGAAGGGTTGTGCAGGACCAGGGCTGGTCCATACCAGGGTGAAGCTCTTGGGCGAGGCTGCCCAACGCTTGATGTTGGTCAGGCTCCACTCCTGAATCACTTCCTTGGTCTTCTCGTCCACGCGCATCACGCACTCCTTGGTGATCCCCAGGAGCCGCGGCACCAGCTTGTTCTTCCCCTTCATCTTCTCCTGCGGGCCATGACAGAAGGGTTGTGGGCTGTCCCCAGGATGGATCCGTCCAGGCAGAGACCTTTGAGGCCTGCTGTGGCTACCAAACACCCCCAAGGCCACACTTTCTGGTGGTAACAACCACAAACATGGGGCTTGAAAATGAGAAAAAGCATAAGCCAAGGAGTGGGAAGGCAGTTCACAGGGAAAAGCAAGAAGAAGGAGAAGTGCATAGTGGACACTCAGGGAAAACCGGAGCAACGTGGGTTGAAGTGTAGCAGCTGGAGACGAGGAGTTTTGGTTGGTGAGAGGTGGGAGCAGGGGGACTGCTGCTCTACCTTGACCAAGAAGAAAGAGACCCCGTAGGTCTTGAGGGAACGGGCAAGTTTCACGTAGCGAACTTTGGCCTCAATCTCACTCATGTTCCCACAGTTCTTGTGGGCCTGCAACAGCAAAGAGAGAACATCACGCTAGCTCCACAGTCTCCTGGCTGTGCCCTGTCACAGCCTTTTGAGGCTCTCCCCAACTCACCAGCATCCCCTGCCCCTGCTACAGCATCCCTCTGACTTCTGGGACCTCAGGAGCTGCCTGTCTACCCACCTACAGCTTGCTGTTTTTCACCCACCAAGCTGCTATGTCTTGCCTTCGGAGACTAGAGCAGCCTCAACCTTTGGCAACGAGGAACAAGAAGCCCAGGTTTCAACACCTCCCTTGCACATACCATAAAGATCTTGCGCTCCCCTTTCTGCTTGATGTACTCCTTGGGCAGGAAATCCTTGAGTCTGCCAAGAGACAGCCAAGTCAGCTGTTAGCAGCAGAGCCCAAAGCCAGCATTTGTCTCCAACTACAGAGAGGCCAAACCCCATACCCTTGGACGAACCCCTGCCAGGGCACAGGCTGGGAGTTTTTGGGAGTAGGAAGCATGAGGGACAGGTTAGTGTAGTAATGAAAACTGCCCCAGGAGCTGCCTTGCTCAGTGGGGTGGAGATACTGAGGATGCAGACCCTCATGTGGCATCAGGGGAGACCATACAGTGCTCTGGGGTGCCCCCATGAGAGCTGGCTGCATGTCCTGGGGGTGCCAAAGGGACAGAATGGATGGGGGGTCTGGCACCCCTTGCAGCCAGCATGGACTTCCATGCTTGGCACTGTGCTGCGGCAAGGAAAAGAGTTGCTCCAGAACTATCTGTGTCACCAAGCCCCGTGTGCTGGCGCAGTGCTGGGGGCTGCCAAGCTGCCCTAGACGCCTGGGGCTCTCCAGGACACTCACTCCAGAAAGCCCGGCTTGTGCTTTTGCTCGTTGTGCGGCCCAAACTGGATCTGGCACTGGTAGCCGGCAAACTCGCAGGCTTTGTCAAAGGAAACAGGGTGGGAACCGTTCAGGATGTCGTCGCGAGCCTGTGTGGGAAGAGAAGACATCACTGTGGGCTGGGCAACAAGGCAGCCCTTTCACCGTTCTCCTCCACATCAAGTATGTCCTGTTTCCCAGACTTAAAAGAAGCAGCCCTGAAAAAGAGGAGGATCTAGGACGAAGCTGTCCCCTGTGGGGACCACCACCAAGGCTGGGAGAGGAACAGCAGCAGGACTTCAAGATGGTTCCTACCAAACAGGAGACATGGGATCCTCAGGGGAGCTCTGGAGTACGCAGAGGGCAGGGCTGGGACTGCCAACATTGGCTCTTACCCAGGGGACAAATGGGCATCCTGAAGTGAACCCTGTGGTAGCTCTTGGCCAAAATCCTCAGCCACCAGCCCTGGCAAGGGGCTGGCACATGGCAATGGAGCCAGGTGCTCCGGGGAGCTGTACCTGCACGTAGAGCAGGTTGAGCTGCACGGGATCTCGCGAGTCCACGTTCTGGTCGGAGTAGAAGAACTTGCGCCGCAGCAGCAGCGTTTCATTGTCATCGATGCCTTGCTCGCGCAGGGTCCGGCCATGGTCCAGCCAGTTCACTGTGGGCAAGGTCAGGGCATGAGCATGGATGGGATGCAGAGCAAGAAGCTTATGTCTGTCTGATGCACCCCAGCTCTCTCCCCTCTGCCCTGGGCCTCCATGTAGGAGACACTCTAAGGAGTGTGGGCACATGTTTCCTCACCACAGTCCTCTCCACTCCCCGTATAAGCTCTTCCCCTTGCAGGGGCCCCTGCTCCCCTCTGCACTACCTTGGCATGGGCTCACTCAATCCCCAGGATGCTCAGGTACTTACACTCATCATCTGTGTGCAACTTCTGCTTGAGCTTCTCCATCTTCTTCTCATCTCGCAGGAGGGTCTTGTCCTTCTTAAGGGTGCCAGTAACCTCCTCCTTCTTCTCTTCCATAATCTCCCGAACAAGTGAGTACTCATCATAGTTGGTGATGCCTGCAGAAGAGTGGAGGACCAAGCTCAGCACAACATTGCTGCCAAATATAGAGCTTGGAGCAATGCAAGGGTGCAAGGCAGTGTTCCCTCCCCAGTGTCACACACCCTTTGTACATCCTCACTGCCAGGCCAACAGCTGCAAAGCTGCGACTGCTCCTTCAGGCCCCCACCAGATGCTAACATCTCTCCCCCTGACCCTTCCTTCCCCTGTTGCTGCCCACTCCTCTCACCGATTCGGGCACAGATTGTCATGAGCATGTCTGTGACAGTTTTGGAGTCATCCACCATGACCGTTTTCACTGTCCCATCCAGCATGCGGATCTTCAGAGGTCGCTGTTTCTTCTTGTACTCCATGGTGTCCTGCAAGCACAGTGAGTACAGCTTCCAGCAGTGGCACCAGTGTGGGGTGCTCACATCCCACCATCACCCCAACAGCTCCTGTTTTCTCAGTGCAATTGTGGGGGGGATGTGGGGTGCTGCAGGGCACGATGCAAGGCAGCAGGGCAGGCACCCACACCACCTCCACACTGCGGGCACGTGCAAGCATGGAGCCAAGCTGGAAGGATGTGGGATGGATGCTTACCCCATTGCGAAGCATGTAGTAGTCCAGAGCCTTCCCAGCCTCCAGCCAGATCCCTTTCTTTGGGTCTTCATCCGAGAGGAACAGCCCGAAATCATTGGCTGAAAAACAGGTAGTCTCTGCCAGGGTAATCCTGAGCAGAACAGGGACACCAGCATGCCAGCCTGTACCCAGGGATGTGCACTGGTGCAGCCCAGCGAATGAAGCACAGCAGTACCATGAATGCTGGAGCCTAAACCTAATGAGTGGGCAACAAAGCTGGCCAGCAAGCTTCAAGGTACATGCTTCACCCTAGTAATAAAGGTAATAAAAAGTAAAAAGTAATCTGAAGCATGCCTACGAAATGCTGAACTTAGAACTGATAGTCACAACAGAAAGAAGAGCTTAGAGTTGTGGTTGAGAGCTCTCTGTAATCTTTGGTGTGACATGTAGCCGTGGCCAAAGCACGTCAGTAAAACAGTGGGTACTGGGAACTGGTCTAAAAAACCTAGGCACATCCATACTTCTGAGTACTCTGTGATGATGTGGTCTGCAGCTCCCCACAAGAACGTGGTGGAATTTGAAAACATAGAGACAGGGGCAACTTAAATGATGGACCTTTGGTATGGGGACTGAAGGAGCTGGGACGCCCCTGCTTCCGGATGAGGAGGCTGAAGGGGGATGGCATAAAATCTTATGTTAGGGAATAGACTGCCTTAGCTTATTGAACTATTAGATACAGTGCTTCTTCCAGAACCTGATTAGAAACTGCTTCTATAGAATCACTTAGAATAAGTAAGTTTGCTTAGCATAACTTCTGTAAGCTGTGAACCTTTGAAGCTTCTGCTTTGTTAAGTATAAAAGGCCTCAAATCTCCAAGATAGAAGATAAGGGGAGCTGCGTCCCTGGAGATAAGTAAAGAACAGCATCTAACAAAAGATGACAACAGAAGAATGTTTTGGCTATTGCCAAGCACTTATTTTTCTTCAGCTGCAGATGCAAAATAGCGAGCGAAGGTCAGGGCCTTGACTGATAGCCTGCCCGACAAAAATGAAGAGATTCTGTGAAGAACAGGGAGACCCGAGGCTCTAATTTTGCAATTGGACTATCCATACTTTTTTTCTGCTGAGGTCCCTCTTCAGGAGGCACCAGCTCGAGCTGCTACGCTGTACCTCGAGAATAAATTATTTATTTGAGAAGAATTTCTGGAATCCATGCCTGAGCCTCTGCTACGGGAAGCCTCGGGAAAAGGAACTTCCGTAACAGCTTACGAGATCTCAGAGGTGGTGAATAAATGCTGTTCACCAAATCCTGCTCCCTCAGGGCTGGGATACCCAGTGAAAGTGTCGCTGCTGGAGCTCAGGCAGTGGCACCCCAGCTCAGACCCACAGGGTTCATCCTGTTTTCCTGCTGCGAGAGGCCAAGACCACGCCTGGCTTTATCCTGGGGAAGGTTCTTCTCCACCTTTGCAACAACCCTGCGCCGCAGGCTGTCTTGGCTGGCTCTGTTTAAAACACGTCATTCCGTTGGCAGCTCTCTGCGGGGAGGGACAAATTCCTGAGCCGCCCTGTTCTTGCCTGGCTAACACTGCCATTAGGATCCTACTAAATAGGGAGCAGAAAATCACAGAGGCTTGGCTTGCCCTTTTTTCTTTTTTTTTTTTCAAAAGCTGTTTTCAAAGCAAATTCCAAGAGGATAACTCTAAAGCACTGAAAACTGAGCAGCTTGCCCCACATCCACAGCTTGGGAAGGGAGAAGTACTTCCTGAAACAGAGCAAAAGCAGAGCTGGAAACCTACCCAAAGGTGACAAAAACCCAGGGCACCCCAAAAAGGGACCCCCGAGTGCTATTGGGCAAAGAGAAACAAAAGCTGCAAGGAACTGATAGGCAAAAAAAAGCAGTGAGTGACTGAAAAGGAACTCGGGAGTAAGCAGTTCCCTTCAAGGCTTTCCCCTTGCCTTGTTTTTTATAAACAGGCTGGCTCACACCCAAGAGTAGGAAATGCAAAGCTCCTTCCAACACCGCCACAGCCCTGCATCCACACAAACATCCAGTCGCTCTCTGAAACTGAAAGCCATGGTCGGACAGACCACTGGCTACCCGGGCACGGCGTGAGAAGGCATTTCCTTCCATCCTCCCGGAATCTGCTGCTCCCAGATGTCACTGCACTCCCCCTCCTCTTCCCACGACTCCTGACCTCCTGTATGCTGCCTCTCCCCTGTGGCACAGATGCTTTTTGGGGGGGCAGGGATCCAGTACAGCCCCTGAGACGATGTCCCAGAGCTCCAGCCCCCTCATCCATGACAGGGTCAGGCCACTTCCATGTGGGCGTGAGTCATATCATAAGCTCATGAGCCATAAACTTAACTTGGAGCGTGGCAGCAGCAGGGAGATATTAGAGCTGAGAAGACTTAGCAAGGTAATGAAGCACCAGTGTGGGTCTGTCAGAGAGCTGCTCTTGGAGGACAGACCTGATAGATGACTATATAGCGCCCAAGAAAGGAAAAATTAACTTATATGGTTTATCAATGCTTGCTACAACCCCTGCAACTGTTTAAATCCACCTAGACCTGGCTAGAGGTGATGACTGCAAGCAGGAGAGAGGAGCAGCGACAGAAAGGGCAGGAGGCTCAAATTGCATTATGAGTGTTTCACTTCCAAATGTGGTTTTCTACCTTCAAAGCCCCAAAATTCCTTCTGGAGTGTCAAGGAGGGAGCCCTAGGAGCTCAGCCCCATGCCTCAGCGGACAGAAGGAAGTGGACTTTGCTCCCCCCACCCACCACTGCTCTGGGAAAGACCAGACAGGCAGAGAGACAGTAGAGGGAAGGGAGACTGGTGAAATGCCAGAAGCTAAGCTAGGGTGGCTCTGGTAAGGGAGGCAGCTCCACTGTGGACTTACGCTGTCCCATCTGGGCCTCGGGCACCCGCTCGCGGATCATCCGGCAGGCATCGTACACCATGGTGGAGGGCTCAAACTGCATCGTCTTCACCACATTGCCGATGCTAATCTTCAGCGAGAGTGCAACCATGGTGGCGGCTGGGCTGTCCCCACTCCTGCGTCACCTGCCAGAGGAGACACACGGGTTAGCTCTGACTGCAGGCACCTCTGGCATGCAGGGTCACTCCTCCTCCCCTCTGGCAGCACCTCTGCTCCCCAAAAGCTGGGGTATGGCTTCTAGCAGCAAGTAAGGGCTGCACCCTGCCCTGGTCCCAACTTCCAGTGCCGTGCTGATCCCAGGGTCTCTGGCCAGCATTGGGACCCTTATCTCCTCCTCCTGAGGTGCCAAATTTTGCTTGCCCATGGGAGTGACAGTAGCTGGTACCCAGCGGAGATGCTGCCAGCTCGGAGGAAACAAGTGTGTGGAAGCACACAAGATAAGCTTGGAGAGCGCAACAGAAGGGGTTATAATTAAACCTGCCATGACACAGAAGCCACAAGAGGAAAACCAAGCTTTGACCCGAAGCTGGCAAGGTCTGCTCTGGCTATCAGGGCCCCCCACATCGTCGGCGGATGGTGCTGAGCCAGCACAGCCCGGGCACTGATGGATCCAGAGGGACGGAAAAGCCCGGAGCTGCTCGGGGAGATGAGATAAGGGCACCAGGCACTGAACTTGCCCGTTAAAAATAATTACCTAGGGTAAGTACCGCTCACACCAAGTGAGTGCTCACAGATCAAGGTCTATGGCAACAGCTACTGTACAAACCCAAGGATGGGGAAACTGCACACAGGATGATGCACGAGGGCAAGGGACCAGCCACTGCAGGTGTCACAAGGGCAACTGAGAGATGCACCCTGCCATCTGAAACAGGCCCCAAGCCTGGTCCAGCTTGAAGGACTAACGTCAAGCTTGAAAGACTGCATACATCAGCTTCAAAGCAGGTATCCCTCAACAGGGCTCCAATACACCAGGTTTAGTAACACCTAATTAGAACTGTGATATCTTTATAGCAGAGTAAAATCAGAAAGAAGTAACAGAAGTAAAAGGAGGTTGCAAATAAATGCCCTGTTTGCCTGACACAGCTTGCAGGGCTTGTCAGACCCCTTTTCCTTTGGGTTTACACACTGTGCAGCAGCTTTCAGTGCCTTCCCAGGTTGCCACATGCCTTGGGGTCTCTGCGTTGGGTCTTTCTCCCCATCCTTCTCAGTATCCCTGGTTCCCAGCTGGCCCCAACCCAACACTTCCCAGCAGTGACACCCCTTTTCCTCTCCCCAAGAGCAGGCTCATGGGGAAGGAGTCCTCTGCTGTGCCTCACCCCAGGCTGCCTTGTCCTTAAACCCAGCTGGTGGGAGGATGCAAGAGCAACGGCGGGTTGCACCATATCTGCTTGTTCTCTTTTAGATTGATTTTCTCCTACCAGGCCTCCTATTATGGCTGTCAGTGAAAGGTTGCTGGCCACGTGCACCCTCAGCCCAGCCCAGGGAGGTTCTTGGCCAAGGTTTGCTGGCAGCCTCCCTTGCCTGTTGAGCACCGCAGTGGCACATGGTGATCCTGTGTGCCCCTGCCTGAAGCTGCCAGCTCTGATCCACCGCAGAAGCGGCTACACCTGGGCGGGCTGCTCCCAACCACAGACCCAAAGTGAGCTAGTGGTAGGATCTGAGATAGATAAAGCAGGCTCCTACATCTGATTTTGGCCAGGAGAGAGTCAGAGGGCAGGGGTCCTGCTCCTGCAGAGCCACAAAGCCATGTTGGTGGTGCAGGGAGGGAGGCAGGGATGGAGGAGCGTGCCGCCTCCGCCAGCACATGGAGTGGCTCCAGCTCTGCATTCCTGAGCCGTTCGGCAATGTTTCTGCGGAGGCCCGCGGCCCCCACTGCCTCTGCTGACGAGGAATGAAATGCATTTCGGGTCCGGAGCGAGGGAGCCCGGCGGCAGCGGGAAGGGGGAGGCGGAGGTGGCCGCCTGTGCCATTGCCATCCAGCCAGAAGCCCTAGCAAAGCGGTGGAGCCAAAGGGATGAGGAACACCCTGCTGTAGAAGGGGCTTTCTGGATATTTCACAGGAAGGGCAGGCGGCTGCGGTCACCAGGCCATCTTCTTTATATCTAAAAATATTCTTGAGTTGAGCATAAAGCTACTTTCCGTCCCTTCGCAGCAAAAGGAGAACACACCACTGACAGGACAAGGTCAGAGACCATGGAGGAAGGGAAGGGGAGGACACCGGACAGCAGAGAGGAACCAAGAGGAGCCAGGCCATGGTCTGCCATTTCTGCAGCCTCCTTCTGCCCTCCCAAAGCCACCCGAAAGCAGTCCCTGCACCAGAGGCTCCCCTTAGGACATCCTTCATGGGGACCACTGTGCTTTTCAAGACCCCACACGAGGATGACTGACTGCTCAAGCCTTCCTGCTCTTACAAAAACAACACAGCTTGGTAGGGAAGTTGCTCACAGTATCAAGCAAGTCCTCTGAAGGAAGGGAGACAGTTCATTTTAATTCCCATAGTCTAGGGAAACAGTTCTGGCTCCAGCAGCTGAATTTTGCTGACATCAATGTCTAAAGTAGAAATGCTCTCTGCTGCCTAAGAAGTACACCTCCTCAAACCCTGGAGAGATTTGTCAGCAAACACGACAATTAATCACACCGGGTTTGCAAATCTGCTGCCTCCTGCAAGGGCACCAACACAGACCTCTCCCCTCTGGGTACCACACGGAGGAGGAAAAGCCGACTAGACATAAGGGATGAGACAGCGTGGGAGCCCAGTGCTGCAAACCAGAAAAACAAAGGAAAAGGACAGCGAAATTCAAGCTGTCCCTGTGGAAATAAAAACAAAAAACACAAAACAAAACAAAAAAACCCAAACAAACCAAGTTGTGATGAACACACACCAAATTTCTGTGCTGGCTCATCTCCAGAGCAAGCAAACACATTCTCAATCGGTTGTTGGTATGCAAGGGCAGATAAGGCACTGGAGCAGTGAGCTGGCAGTCAGATTAACGCACTTCTGCATTTTATACCAAGCTGCGTGCAACTCTTTGAGCCACCAGCACGCTCCTGAGCCAATCGATAGCAAAATGAGGGGCAGGGGATTTTGATGGGGTGCCACCCAGCCCAGGAGCTGTCCTGGCTTCCTCCATCCCACCCCACACTAGGTGATGGAGCTCTCCAGGCTCTGCTTAAAGGCAGGGTCAGGCAGGGATGGCTGCGGGCAGGCAGTGCCGCCGGCCTGGGGAACCACCGTGTCCTTGCCGGGACCACTGAGAGCAAGTTTTCCGTCACGTGATGTAACTGCTATATTTGCATCGGCACTGCGAGAACGGTTACAGAGGTTTTATATCTTAAAAAAAAAGAAAAAAAAAAAAAGAAAAAAATAGAAAAAAAAAGTGATAGCAGGCTGTTGGCACACTCATGATGAGTTTCCAGAACAAGCTGCAAATCTTCAAATGTAACAATTTTGCCTTTTTAAATGTGCCCTTTCTAAGGGAGACTATGGATTAGGTTTAGGTTTGGTGTGTTGTGTTTCTTTTTTATGGTAATGCCTAATTTCACTTGGGAAAGGCCCCACTCCTGACCACCCCCAGGCTGCAAGCTGGCTGCAGGAAGCTTTATCAGCTGCAAATTGCCTCACTGTGGGGTTTTCCACAGGCTGTGTGTCTGGCCAGCACAGCCACCAGCACAGCCGGGCAGGTACCAGGCCATGCATGGCAGCATCTGCACAACAGCACGATGAAACAGGGCACAAGTTAACACAGTAAGAAGGCAAACCTGGCTCTAGCCAGGTTTTCCAGTACGGGATCAGTACACACAGCCACGGCAGGCACTGGGGCATGGGTGGCTGAGCCCCGTGCCAATGGGAAGGCTGAGCCAACAGCCGCAGCCCGGGATGGTGCTGAGTGCTGCTGAGTTGATTCAGCCCAGTTCCTCTTTCCCAGCTGTGCATCCGCATTGCACAGTAAAATGGTTTCTTCCAGCTGGGGCTGAGCTTGTTCTTGGGGAACATAGCAGACCACAAGGCCAGCCCCGGTCCCACAGCACCCCTGCGACCACCCAGCTGCTGCCCACAGCTGGGATGGGAGCATCCTCTTGCCCTGCTTGGTGTGGGAAACCAGCAGGCGACGGGTAGCAGGGCTGGGGGATCACAGCCGCATCCTGCCTGCAAGCTCACCCACACTGACGTGAAGCAGCTCTGGCCGTTAATCACCAGTGTTTCCCCACACATGTCTGCTCCTGACAGGCATCACTGCACCTCCAAAGGTGGGGGGCAAAAATGGTGGCAACCCCAGACTGCACACTGCCAAGGCAGGCCAAGGGCAGGACACCTGGCTGGTGACTTCACCTGTGGCCTCTCCTGCGTCCTTCGTGAGGCAGCCCTCCAGCACACACCCCAAAAGTGGTGCTTGGGGAGCAGTGGGTGCTACCATGGCCTCTAGATACCACCAGGTGACCTGAACTGGGCACCCACGCTTGCCAGGGGAAGTGACTCTCCTGCTGCTGAGCCACTAGCCAGGCAGAAACGGGAAAGTGAAAGGAGAACAGAGCCAGGTTTTGGCGGGCATCTCTGTCCAGCAGTCAACAAGGTTCAACTCCAAAAAGGAGGGTGCCCCAGAGGATGCTGTTTCCTCCTCCCCAGCCTTGCTGCTTCTCAAAATCTTCCAGGATGCGACACTTTAGTATGCGCTAAGCTCCCACCACCGCTGTTTGGTGGGCAAGCAACATCCATGGCCAGTGGTCCCCATGAACCATCACCTGCTCATATAGCACTAGGGAGTTTCACCCCATGGTATACAGGGGGGGTTTTGGACCCTACACTGGGCAACTTGTGGGCTTTGGCAAAGCTAAAGATCCCAAAACTATGTCCCCTCCCCTTCTCAGCAGCGAGGCACAGGGAGAGAGGAGAAGGGAGTAAACAATTATTGCTACCAAATATGGGTCTAACAGCCAGCGATGAAGCCACAGCAGAAGCATGTAGACATCCTGCCGGCAGATTCAAAGGGCTGGGGAGCTCACGGGGGTGCGGGCAGGATCTGGCAGGGAACGGGCAGAGGACGGGGCAGGGCTTCCCTTGCCCAGTGAGGTGCTGCAGCCAGGGCACGGTGGTGACCCACACTCTTGCCAATGGGGGTCAGTCCTGCCCCACAGCACAGACCCCAGCTCCACATGTCCCACCGCAGTGCCTCATCCTCAGGGGCCACGACCAGCTGCCTGTCCCGGGATGATCAGCGGGAGCTGCCTGCTTGAGCTGCCCCGGCTCCACTGCAGCCGTGGCGAGCATGTCCTCTGGCGTCCCCACCCAAAACCGCACCACGGGCCAGAGACACCCTTCCCACTCACTTCCCCCCAGTACAGGCAGGGTGGGCAGGAGGACACCATCGCCCCCGTGCCAAGCCGGTACCAAAGTTCGTCCCCCCACCCCGGTTCGAGGAGTGGTAGCCACAGCCTCTCCCACTTGGTCCCCGGGGGCCCCTGGGGTGCGGATGCTGGCCAGGGCCTGGCAAACAGAGATTTTGGGCCAAGGCCTAGGGTGGCTATTTCGGGGCAGGGCAAGGACAGGCCCACGGTTAACGGGGCCCGGCACGGCCCGCCCGTGCCTGACCGCGCTGCCCCGGCTCCCGATGGCGCCAGTGCCCGGGTGCCGCCAGCCCCGGGGCGCGGCCCAGAGCCCGGGCAAGCCGTGACCGACTCCCGGAAGCCCCCGGGGTCACCGCAGCCCGGGCCACAAGCCCCGGTAGAAGCACGGAGGCTCCGGCAACCGGAAAGCTACTCCCCCCCGTACCCCCGGTAACCGGGACGGGGGGGGGCTCCTCCCGGACATCCGTTTCCGGTAGCCCCCCGGGAGCCAGGGCGCTGCCAGTCATCAAGACCCCGTGTCCCAGGACCCCCTCCCTGGGTACCGGGACCCCGTGTCTCCCCTGTCCCCCGTCCCCGTACCTTGCGCGGGCAGGAGCAGCGCGGCGGCCCCGCCGAGGCTGAGCAAAGCGGGGCGGCACCGCCCGCTTCCCGCCCCACCGCCCCCTGCCGCGCATGCGCCGGGGCAGCGGGCGCCGCCGGGCGGCGCGACACGGCACGGAGTCCCGGAGCTGCGCTCCGCTCGGTTCCGCCCCGCACCCCGGCCTCAAGCCCGGGGCTACGCGTCTCTCGGTACTCTCGCAGCCCCACCCTGCGCCCCGGGGCTGGGCACAGCTCAGCGCCCGCAGCCCGGGGCCGCGCTCTGCCCGGGGCCGCGCTCTGCCCGCTGCTAACACCCTGGCGCCTCCGGGCCCCCGCAAGCTCGGGTCACTCCCGACCCCTCCGCCCCCACCTCACCCCGCTCCCGGCCGCCGCGTGCCCCCGCCCCGTCGCGCGCTCCCGCCACCGACACGCCACCGGCCAATGGGCACCGGGCGCCGCCGCGTCACCCCGGTAGGGGCGGGGCTGCCGAGCGCGCGGGACCTGCCGGGAGGCGGGTGACGTCACTGTTGGTGCCGTGGAAGCGGCGTGGCCGGGCGTGTTGCGCGGAGGTGAGGACGGGCCCGGGGCTTCGGGACCAGCTGCTCTGGGACCGCCGCCCTCGCCCCACCCGCGGCCGGGAGGCTCTGCTGGGCAAGGAGCGAGCTGCCCCGGGGCGGCGCGGCGCTGACAGCCCGCCGGTGGGGCGCCCGGGGCCGCGGCCCTGCCAGGCCTTGGGCTGTGCTGCCCGGCGGGGCCCGCCGGCTGCCGCTGTGCCCCAGGCCGGCGCCGCGCTTGCAGCCCCAGGGCTGGGTCTGTGAGAGGTCCCTCGGGTGGGTGTCCGGGCTGGGGAGCGGCTCCTCTCCCGCCGGCTGCTGTCCCCTCCTCAGCCTTCCCTCTCCTGCCCAGCGCCCGTTCCCTGCACAGACAGTCCCCAGTGTCCGTGGCGCTGCCCGGGCCCTGCCCAGCTCCGCTTCTCCTCCTTGCACCGTGTCCTGCCGCTGGCCATGACCCCTGGCAGGGCAGCCCTGCACACCAGCTTCCAGCTCCCGGTGGCTGGGGTCTGCCCTGGCTGCCTGTTTTTGGGTGGTTTTGGGTTTGTGGTTTTTCTTTTTTTTTTCTTATTTTATTTGAATGTGACACCTGCTAGCTAGATGTGAAAGGTTAACAGAGCGAATGGGGAGACGTGAAGGTCCTGACTGACAGCAGTACTTTGGTTCAGGCATCACAAACATGCAGGCGACCCTGGTACCAAACCTGCCGTGGCCCTGCAAACCCTGAAAATCCCATGAGGCAGCATCTCCTCAGGCACCAAGGATTCGAGGCCATGTCTTATCAGGAGATAACAGCAGCGTCCCGAGCTGGGACTAGACAAAAATAAAACTGCCCCAGCTGCACTTTTGCACAAACAACAAGGCTGAGTTTGAAAACCAGGCTGTTGCCTCACGCTATAAATGCCTGTGGCCTCACCAAGCCCACCAGGCTCAGTGGTTCGACAGTGAGCTGCACTGCGGTGAACTCCCCTGGGGCAGGGGACCCTCTCAGAGTCACTGCTCGAGGCTGACCGACCCTTCATCGGGTGTCTGATATCCGCAGCGAGGTAGGTGGCATTTTATATTCAACCTAAAAGTATATTGTATGCTAGTGACAGTTATATAGATAGGTATAGCTATAGCTTTATTGTAAGTGTAGTGAATAGTGGAGTGTTTGACAGCTGCGTGAGTGATTGTTTAAATAATCACTTAAATAATTGTTTAATTAGCATTGAATTATTGTTTAATCACCATTTGATTACCATTTCATTTTCATTCAGTTGTTGATTAATTATAATTTGATCATTGTTTAATCACTAATAAAACCCTTCTAGTTAACCTTTTAGTTAGTGATGACTTCTCTTAGTAATTTGCCTGTGGCAGGAGGCAGGTCCTAGTGGCTGCATGCTGGGGGTACAACACCTTTGGGTTTCAGTGCAACAGAAGGATCTTGCATGCTTTCCGTGGCATAAGGTCTGCGGCCCTTCCACTTTCCTTCTCCTCACTGAAGCTTTTGCACTCTGGGTGGAGCATCGATCCTGTGGCTGGGTCCCAATAGTCTGGTGGGGAAACTGGTGTGGTGGGGCCATCAGTGCTGGTCAACAGGCTTGCTGGGTAGATACTCGTGGGCTGGTTGTTTCTGCAGGGTCCTGGCAGCTGTTGCACATGGAGGCTTAGTCTGCAGGGACTGAGGGACATCTCAAAGGAGTGTTGGTGTCTGCCCTGGAGCCTGTGCTCACTTTGGGTGTCCTGCTCAGATGTCGTCCCCAGAGGAACTGTCTGCCCTGGCAGATGAGGACCTGCTTGAATTCCTCCTGAAGGATGATGCTCCCTGCCTTGAAATCCCAGGGGAGGAAGACGGTCTGCTGGAAGACTGGGGCCTGCCAGAGCCTGGGGTGAGTTCTTTGGGAGGAATCACTGTTGGGTTGTGGTTCAGGAGGTTTGGGTCCCTGCTGAGTAACATATTTTTTCCACAGCTGCTGGACAAGGAGATGGATGACTTCATCAGCTCACTGCTGAGCCCCTTTGAAGATGAACCAGTCACGCTGCAGGGTTATACGACTGACAGTAGTGTTTACGAGGATCAGCAGCTGTCCCATACCTCCAGCGGTGACTTTGCCGACAGCCCTCGAAGTTCAGACATTGTGCAGGTTGATCACAACTATTCTCTCCATCAGAACTGGCCTGTGCTGGAAAGTGTGAGGTCTGAAATGGCAGAAGGAGATGTTTCCATTGACCTTGGTAAGTGGTGTGCATGGGCTCTCTCTGTCCTGGGTACAGGCAGAAAAACAGTCCGACGGTGGAGTTTTTTGGGTGGTTGCCAGGCAGTGATGGAGAGATCTGAATTTAGTGTCTTTCTGCCGCTGTAAAATTGTGATTTCATGCTACTCAAAGCTCAGGTGCCGCTTCACTGAGGCCCACGATCCTTTCCTTCCCCAGGGCCATGGACAGATTTGGAAGGCTCAGACAAGGCGCTGGAACAGAGCTCTGGTTTCCTCACTACTGTTGCTGTGGATGCCAAACCCCAGCTTGTGCCTGAAGCCATTGTGCAGGTACTGACTGCCACACCTGTGGGCCCCAGCCTTTGCTCTGCTCACATCTCTTCTCCTGGCTTGTCTCTTCTGGGGCATATCTCTGAAGAAGCATGATGCTGATTTGGGAGCGTTGGTCCTGGTCCTGTGTGCTTGTCCTCTCTGCTCTGAGGTGGACTCACTTTATTTTGCATTCTAAGCAGGTGTATTTTTGTTGTTTTCTAGTCTGACTTCCCAGAGCTGGTACTGACAGAGGAGGAGAAGCAGCTCCTGGAGAAAGAAGGTGTTTCATTACCAACCTGTCTACCACTAACCAAAGTGAGTCCTTGCTATAACCTGTAACTGCCAAACAGGCTTGGACCACTTGAATGCTTCAACCAGAGTCAGGGTTTGAAGACACAGGATAGTGCCTTGATGAGAGCATTGGTGCCCGAGTGCTGTGTTGAAAGCAGGGTGTGGCAGGGTTTGATGTCCTTTTCCTCCTTTCAGGGCTCGGGGGACTCCTTATGCACAGCAGCCTCTGCTTTGCTAGTTGGGTGGATACAGAGAGCGGTGAGATCTGGCTGCTGTCAGTCTCACCACTCACGGCTGCTTGCAGGAGGCAGTTGCACCACAAATGCCTCCAGCTGTTTTTTTTCCCACTTGCTCAGTGGCTTATGAGCTGCATGCTTTTCATTTCCCTTAGGTTTACCTCACTTTTCTATACCAGGGAAGTTGCTGGCTGCAACAGCAGGCCGGGGTTTGCCTTGCAGCTCCCGCAGTTTGTTCAGCGCTGTGGGAGGGACAGAGGACAAAAGCACATGGGTCGAACACAGAAATGTGTGCAGGATTTGTGAGGGCTGGATTGCCAGTGCCCTGGGGTTGCTGCTAATGAGAAATGATCCTTGCAGACTGAAGAGCGGCTTCTGAAGAAAGTACGTCGGAAGATCCGGAACAAGCAATCAGCCCAGAATAGTCGTCGCAGGAAAAAGATCTACGTGGACGGCCTGGAAAACCGGTATGGGTACACAACAGTGTCACCCGACGCTGGGGACACAGAAAGATTCTGTTAGGGATCCTTGGAAGAATGATGAGGGCACTAAATTGTAGTTTCAATTTAAGTTTAATGTTCTTGACATACTATGGTTAGAACAGCACAAAATTTCTACAAGCAGAATTAATGTAGTGCAATCTATTAGTAGTGTAATACAGAATTTATAGAATCATTTTGATTGGAAAAGACCTTTAAGATCATCAAGTCCAACCATTAACCTAGTAATGTCAAGCCTATTTCTAAACCATGTCCCTGTGACTTATAATTCCTAATCATCTAGATCCTAATAAAACTTAATTTATCATTTCTAATCACCTGGACCCTCTACTGATGAAGTTAGATCTTAATACATGGTTTGCTGTATCAACATAATGATCATAATCCAGACTGAAAAATTATATAAAGAAATATGAGTTACTCCCTCAGTCGTGGGAGGAAGCTGATGATGGTGGAGTTGTCCCTGGCTGGGGGGGTCCTGTGTCTCATTGTCCAGCAGCAGTTATGGTCCAAGTTTCCCCTTAGGACTTGTAACTGCTTGATTTTATGGACAGTGCTCTGTGTGCTGTTACGCTTCCCTGCTCTGTGACAGGGTCGTCAACAACACCGGGCTGGCCAGGTGCCTAGGACCTTCAAGGCTGGTAAGGAAGAGAGTAACCGGCCTGGCGCCCAGGAACCTTGAGGCTGGTAGGGAGGGGAGGAAGAAATCTGTTTGGTTTGTCTACTTGGTGCACAGGACCTTCAGGGCCTGATAACGAGGGGAAGGGAATGAATATTTGACTTTCTTGATCACAGAGAATGGTGCTCTCCTGATGAAAGTTTGTTAGTTGTGCTAACGACATTACCAGCTGTCAGTAGCAGAGAGTAGCTGGTCACAAGCAGCTGTGCTGTGCTACTGCTGGAGTCTTGCCAACCCTGGGGGGAAAGTGAGCCTGACTGTGGGGCAGCAGCTCTCCTCAGGGGGCTCAGAAGCTTGAAGCATAGCCTGCCCTGCTCTCTTAGGCATGGAGATGGCCCAGAGCTTGCTTTGTTCAAGCCAGGCGTTGGCCTGCAAATTCCAGTGTATTCTCCAGGTCAGGCATGTGTTGCAGTACAGCCCGATGTTGTGGATCTGCAGAGCTGGTGTGTCACTGGGAGTGAGCATCCTTAGGGATTAGCCTGGTGCTTCTCTGGGGGACTGGGCGGGGCTCATCCTTCCCCAAACCTGGTGTGAGATATTACTCTCTGGGCTTTGCTCTGGGTGGTGCCAAGTAGACTCCAGGAGCAATTCTATCTACCTCAGCCACCCAGAGGAGGTGGCTGATTACCTGAGGAGAGACTCTGGTGAAGTCCCTGCGGTTGGCTAACAAAACCTCTTTGTTCTTCCCCTATGCTGTTCATCTTTCCTGGGAAGGGTGGCAGCCTGCACAGCTCAGAACCAAAGGCTGGAGAAGAAGGTGCAGCTGCTGCAGGAGCAGAACATGTGAGTTCTTATTGTTGGGTGTGACAGGAGATGTGGGGAACACTGTTCCTCTTCTTGGGATTGTGGCCTGTCCAGGGCTGCAAAGGGGGAGGAGAGAAACATGCAGGACTTGATTCAGCCACTGTATTAATTGGTGTTGCCTGCTCTCATGCAGGTCACTGCTCAAGCAATTGCGGAAACTGCAGGCCTTGGTGATCCAGTCAACCACCAAAACTGCCACAGCAAAAAGCTGCACCATGGTGAGTGGCTTCGGGCCCAGTGTCTGGGAAGGGGTCTCTACTGTACTTAGAAGTTTGGGAGAGAGGCATTTATTGAGGCTGGTGATGCTATCCATGTCCTTTGCTGAGGTCTTTGCTGTTCTCCTGTTTCCAGGTTCTGGTTCTGTCCTTCTGCTTCATTCTCTCCCCCAACATCTGCTCATTGGGCGGCAGAGAGCCACAGCCAGAGCTCAGAGGTGAGTGCCTGGGGGCTGAGATGTGGCTCCAGGTGATGTGCTGCCCTCTGACGCACAGCACCTTCCTCAGAGACAGCCTGAATTCCGGATGGGGGCCTCCAACCCAGCAGCCCCTTGTGAGGGGTGACCACTAGGTTTGGCTTTGCTGTCTCGACCCAGCTCTGGACTCTTCCTCAGCCCTGTTGCAGGGGCAATACCAGAAACTGGAGGGATCTAGTTGTCTTAATTACCAAGCTGTGCAGCGTTGCTCTCCCCATCTCACCCGGGAGAAGGCAGCTGTGGCTGAACAGTGTGTTCTTCTCTATGGGCTCTGTAATGGCCTGTGCTCAGAGCAGGATGGCGAAAGGTTGGGAATGACAGGGCTGGCTCTACCTTTCTTGCAGTGCTGTCCCGGCAGATCCGCGAGTTCCCGAACCAGGCAGCACCTGAAGTGCAGGAGAAGGCTGCGTTACAGGGGCTCATTCCAGAGCCTGAGGACCCCTCGTTGTTGGGCAGCCTCAGTCAGTCATGGGAAGAGAAGCAGAGCCCACCTAACCCGGATCTCAGATCTTCTTTCTACAGCAACTCGTCTTCTGACCCTCCAGCGACAGCGGGCTCAGAGCTGGGCCCTCCCCAGCCTCAGGAGGAGCTTTCCCAGAGCGACTCTTTGCAGGCAGCGATGCTGGCGGCCTGGAAAGCCAAGAGGCAGGAGTGGATGGAAGGTGCTGCCAGAGTTGTCATCCAGCAGCACCATGCCAATGAGATGTGACCCCTGCCACCTCCTGCCTCTTGGGGTGACTCCAGCCACCCTGCCAGGCAGGACAAACAGAGCTGCGTTAGCAGATAATCTATCAAAGCAGATTCTTCTGAATACTCTCCTGATCAGTGGCAGCTCAGAGGGTTTACCAGGGAGGAATTGTTTTAGGGTTGGCCTATTCTGATGCTCTGTATATCTATAGCATGACTCTATCTGAGATGGGGTAGGAAATGCTGGGAGCTTTGCAATGGATGCTGATGTGGCCTGCAGCCTGGGGCTGCAGAGAAGGGGTGTGGCATGAAAGCTGAAGGCAGATGGGCCTGAGGTGCCTGTGCTTCATCTGGCTGGATGCAGTTGGTGATGGAGACTGCTGCCCTGCTTCTTCCCTGCCCAGGTTGAGGTGAACAGGCTGCATCCTACACTTCTTGCTGCCTCTGGTGGCTGCAAGCATCTGTCCCTTGTTCCCTTCCTTGTAATCCTGCAGTGTTGCATGATTCCTATATGTGAGATAGTGAGCTGACCTTCAGTGTCCTCACAGGGAGTGATCCTGCCATTGCGACAGACCCTGCATGTCGCCTGTTCCTGCTAGCTTTTGAGCCACAGGCACAGCTCCTGGCCTGGCTAGAGAAGGTAATGTGGAGTCCTTCCCAAGCCGTGTATGTTCTTCCCCATCTGTAGGAGCTGGGCTTTTCATCTCCCACAGCCCTGGGAGCAGGACTTCTGGGCCTGAGGGAGAAGGTGTGCATGAGATGGGACTGCTGAGGGGCTGTGGAGCGGAGAGCCGCAGACCTGCTTGCCCTTGTGAAGGTTTTCTTGGCCACGGGACAGTTTAAAAGCTGTGTCCTCGTGTGCCTGGCCTTTGCTGCCCTGCCCAGTGATGTGGTCACCTGGCTCTGGTTGCTCCCCAGGGCTGAGCAGGGACACTTTGAGCTGGTGAGCGGTGCCTTTCCTGGAGTGCAACTTAGTGGTACCTGTTGATCATCCCTCCTTGTCCTGCTTCAGGACATTTCATAGAATCTTACAAAATAGTCTGTCTTGGAAGGGACCTTTAAAGATAATCTAGTCCAACCCCCATGTGATGAACAGGGACTTCAACTAGATCAGGATAATAATGATTTCCTTATTAATAACATGTAAGTAAATATTAATGATGTGTGTGTGACTGTGTCCTCTGGTTATTGTGGTGAGGGGCTGGGAGTGTTGTGGAAGGAAACAAAGGGAGGCTGGTGGATGATCACTCTCACAGCCTAGCGAAGGGGAACGTGCGCTGCCTTCCTGTGGCTGTGCAGAGGGGCTTGTTAAGGAACAGCGCAAGCTTGTGGGGCAGTTGCTCTGCTCTCGCCACCTTTCAAGGGTGTGAAAACACTCTTGAACCGCTTTTGGGGGCGAGTGGGTGTTGTGAGCATGCAGCACCCATGTGTGACCTGCGTGTACTCGAGCCCCCAGCGCAGCGGAAACGAGCAGCTTCCCCCAGAGGAAGCAAGAGGAGTCAGTGTCTGCCCCCACCTCTGCTTTCGTAACGGGGAGCTGCACAATCGCAGGAAGTGGAGCAGAGCCAGAGTGGTGCAACAGCCCCGTCCCCTTGGCCAGGGGCAGCTGGGAGGGACTTGCATGCAGGGTATTTGCTAAACCAGGGCTGGTTTGTGATCACTGGGTCCATGGGAGGCTCAGACAGAGCCTGAGGTCAGGCTGCAGAACGCAGTGTGGAGTTTGGGGGCATGAGGGCCCATCGAGGAGGTGGGTGCAGGCATCACTGCTTGCAATCCACTCGGGGAGTAGAGGGTACTTGTACAGGTGAATGAAATATAAAATTGAAGGTTGTGTCTCTGCTCAGGGAGGGGAGACAGGCACGGGGGTGGCTCACCCATGAGCCCTGTCTCAGGACAGGTAACAGCACACTTGAAACAGGAGCAGGGGCAGATCTGCCATGCCTGGGCCAGGCAGCCCATGAGCATCCCAGGGGAAACACTGGACCCTTCCCCAGGAGCTGTGTGGTGTGAAGGTCTAGGACTGTGTCCTCACTTCAGTTTCATTTTTTGCAGTGCAAGGCTGGGATGTGTAATGCCACCGATATCAGTTGGAGTCCCTGGCCAAGCACTAATCGATGTTGTATAAGTCACATGGAATAAAACACGGTGTTGCCAGAAAAGCAGGGAGTAGCTACCAGAGCTGGTGTTTGGCCAGGGGTAATGGAGGCAGCACCATGCTCTGCAGTGGCTGGGCTTTCTTGGCCAAGTGTCAGGAGGATAGATAGCTCTGGGGTAACAAGCAGGGTGAGTGCAGCGGGTTCCTCATCAAATGCAGCTGAACGCATGTTCCTGCTGGGAGTTTTGAGGATGGCTGCTCAATGGTCTCAGCCCCTGTTGGCTCAGGGCTGCTGTTTTTCATTGCTTTCTGTGTTCTTGTGCTGGTCCCACGGTGATCAGCTCTGAATTGGTGAGAGGAAGGAAGCTCAGCCTGGGCCCTTACACCTTGGGTTAGAGGGCAGCCATGATAAAAATGCCTGGAATAAGTCCTTTGGCCAAGGAGGCTTGCACCTTGTTTCCCTCAGGAAGAGGAACAAGAGGAGCCTGATATGCCTTTCACCCTCGCTGCAGACCATCCATGACGTCTTTCCCTTGCATGTTGCAGGGATCGGAGCGCGAGCTGTGTGTGTATCGGTGATGTCTGCACGCACACACAGCCCTGCACTCTGGCTTGGGTGGGTGTTATGGTCTCTGCTTGCCTTCCCCGCTGCATTGCCTCAGCCATTCCCAAGATCAACCTGTATCCTGCACAGGTTGCAGCAGGTGCCCGTGTCAGCATCATGGGAACATGCTGACAGACCAGAAACATGAGCCTTTCAGGGCAAAATATTCTGCTCAGCCCTCAGCAGGTCACATACGGGTGTTGCCAAATGGAAACTCTGTTTTGTTTGGTGACTCCACCAGTGTTGATAATGCCATCTCCTTTCCATGGTAGTAACATATTGGAAGTTACAAAAGTATGAAATGAAATTTGTCTCCTGTTGCTGGCAAGGGCCTGGGGTCTGTGGCCAGGACAAAACTCGTCCTGCTCATGGCATTAAAGAGATCAGGTTTTGCCTTTTCTTAAAGGAACCAGGGTTTCTCAGAGAGGTGGGAATTTCAGTCGGTAGCAGAAGACAGGCATACCCAAATCCCACAGTCAGCATCCGTCCTATTTTTATCCACCAGCACCAGCTGCTGGTTATTGGTGGAAACAGAAAAACTAGCAGAAATCTGAGCACTTGGTTAAAAAAGCAGCAGGAAATACAGCAGGGGAGTCACCACGTTCCCCCAGTTCTCGAAACTTGGCACCTTAGCCCCAGGACTACTGAACCCCCAAAGGAACTGGTCATGTCAGAGCTGCTATGGCAAAGTGTCTGAGGCAGGAACTGGAGAGGCTGGGCTGGGATGCCTCAAAAAAACCCAGCTGTTACCAGATGTGTCTATCCTCTCTTCCCTTTCCCTGGCCACATGCTGTATAGCAGGGGCTTGGCTGGAGACCCCTGTGTGTGTATTGCTCAGGGGACACAGCTGTCTTGGGACAGGCCATTTGGGAGCTTTCCCCACTCCTGGGTGGGTTGGCAGCTGGCCACCTCAGTGCATCCGCCGGGGCTGGGAATGGGAGGCTGCCGGCTCTGCAAAAGCTATTTGCAGCTGCCCCACGTATTCGGGTCCCCAAGAAACTTCCTCTGCTCTGCTCACACAGGGAGAGCTCTGCCTGGAGCCTGCCCTGCAGCCCTGGGACATGCTGTCCTAGCGAGGCTGTGCATCATCCCACTGCCTGGTCACAACCCAGCCTCCCCACACCCCTGGGGATGTTTGGGAGGGACCCCGAGGGACAAGTTACTCACAGGACAGCAGCAGGTTTGCAGGTGCAGCACTGCTCTATGCTGTCAGGGAGGGAACATGGGATAGCTCCCATCCCCAGGGACCCTCCTGCCCTTGGTGATGCTGCATGAAGCCTCTCCAGGAGGGTCACTGTGAGGCAAGACAAACCCAGTGGGTTTAAGGTAGGGCAGAAACCAGAGCCAAGCTCTGCATCCCCACAGTAACCTTTTATTTTGTACCTGGTGCCCAGCCTTCTTCCTGGGCTGAACTTGCCTGGGAAAGCATCAACCTGTGGGCTGAGCATTGCTGAAATGCAGCATGTCGGTGTAGGCAGAGCTTGGCTGGGAAAACCACCATCTCCTCGCAGTCCTGTGCCTCCTGGATTTTCCTGCTTGCTGTTATTTTATTCGGGTGAAAATGCTGGTGCCAATCCTGCAGGAAACGTGAAATTGGGATCATTCACCCAGCCAGGCTCCCCTACACTGTGCTGTTGTGTACAGAGGGGAAACCCAAAGTGGGGGCACCATGTCCTCCACTGCCTCACTGGGTGCTGAGTGCGATGCCCAGGGCACCAGCACACTGTGGTAGAGGCTGCACTGGGTGCTGGCATCACGTCCTGCTCTCTTGCTGCTGCGTGCAGGAGAGTGCCTGGGGGATTTGGCTGGGGCCAGATCCTGTCCTGGAGTCACCCACCCTGAGGCACACATGGGATGCAGGAGCTGGCCAGGTCACAGGGATGCTCCTTAGCACCTGCTCATCACCAGTGACAAACCCATTTCACCTTCCTGATCCCACCATCCCTCATCCCACAGGATTTCTCTCCTCTCCAGCTCCAGGGTGCAAGAAAGTTTGGCACAGAGGTGGCTGGGACCTGGTTCTCACCGGGTGGCTTTCCAGTCCTCGGTGGGGCTGTCAGACACCTCTCGCATGAGCCACACGGCATGCAGGGTCTCCTCCCCATTGGTGCTGATGTAACACTGGCCCAGGAAGGCAGTAGTCCGTGCTGCCTCTGAATCTGGAAGAGTCCAAGGGGATCATGAGCCAGGATGGAGAGATACAAAGCCACCCCTCTGGGTCCCATTGGCATCCCTGCTGCAGGGCCAAAGTCCCCTCCTGCCTACCTGGGAGCCGCCAGTGCACGGTGAAAGAGAAGGTGGGCTGTGGCACCAGTCCCGTGTCCTGCTGGGACCCCTCCAGCGGTGAGGTGAGGATTTGGGGGTCACTGGCTGCAGACCCCGGCAGGTAGGAACCGGAGAATCTACCGTCCTTGCTGAGGATGGACACGACCATCCGGCAGCCGGTGTCACTCCGCCAGGACCCAGAGAGGAGGCACTACAAGGCCAGCACTGTGGCTTGGGCTGCTCCACGAGGTGTAGGAGGCACCCTGCTCCTGCCCCACCACCTCGGCTCTTCCCGGGGATGGGGAATGTGGTGCAGACTCTGGGCAAAGCTGGTGCAACCAGCATCGCCGTCTTGACCAGGGCATTGCACCTGGTGCACTGATTGCCTTCTGCCCATCTGCTGTCTGCTGCGGCTGTCCAGAGGAGAGCAGGTCCCCCCCCCAATGCTAAAGCAGAGGGTGCGCTGCTTTCCCAGCACACTTGGTGGGAAATCTGGTTTCTTTGGAGCATGGCTTTGTTTCTGGTTGGATTCCCACAGCGAGAAGCATCCTTGCAGGAGTGTTTCCTCCCTCCCAGCCCCTCCGTGTCTTCCCTCAGCACTGCATTAGTGCTGGTCCCACCAGTACCAGTATCCCAGTGCTAGCTCCCTGCTGGGCACTGCAGCCCCAGCAGCAGGCTTTGGGGTCTAGCAGGGTGCCTGTACAACATCCACATCACCACCCATCCCCATACCTTCCTCTCCGCAGGGGTGACACACACTGCCAGGGCGAGGAACAGGGCAAAGGCACCAATCCCCATGGCCACAGGGCTGTGAAGCACACAGCACAGCTGCCTCTCAACCCTACACCCCAGCCCCCTTTATAGGACTGTAACTGGAGCCCCGCAGGCACGGGGCTGGCAGCCATGGGGTGGGTGGACAGGTGGCAGGATGCCCAGGACAGGCGAGGCGAGGAGGTCTGGGTGACCTCGGCAGTGCTGGAGGAATGTGGGGATGAGCACGGCTGTGGGGAGAGGTGGGGGCTTGGGCCATTTTTAAGGCCCTTATAGCAGCATGGAAAACATAACTGTCTTCCTCATGATTTTGACTCCAGTGCATGCAGGCTGGGAATTATTACCTGTGTAAACATTTAAGAGCTCTGTGCTTTACTGGTGCTACTGCCTGACCAGGGTGTCACCTACTTGGTGCCATGGCATCCCTGGCAGCAGCTGCAGCACTGCATGGAACAGGACGTTCGCCCTGCCTCCTACTTTAGCAGCAATAACGTTTCCCCAGAATCTTCTGGGTACCAGCTGCTAATTTTGCTGGTTTTGTTTTTAGAGGAGTTAGAGGAAGAAGTGACCACAGGGAGGCACTGGTGCCCAAGCAAACGTATTTGCTGAACACCCAGCATGCTGACCAGCTTTGTATTTGCACCTCTTATGTTTGCTGCTCCTAGGGGCTTTGGATGTACAAAATAGAGTGTGCGCTGTCGCTGAATTCCTGAGCTGCCTCCCTGCTCACTGCAGTGCCTGGAGCAGGCATGGTGTTGTGGGCAACTGAAAATTAAGGTGGGATTCAGCTGCATAAACACATGCCGTCCCCAGGACAGCAGTGTCCAGGGCACCGAATAGCAGCAGGGTTGCGATGCAGGTACTGCGGGTGGTGGAGTCCCACCCTGGGGTCACACCGCTCAGTGCCCAGCACACCCCAGGACCCTGCTGCTGCTGAGCACCTCTCCCTATGGTCTGGATGGCCCCAAAGTCTGTTGCAAGTGGAAACCACCCCTCTCCTAACACAGACTCTTCACTGTCACTTTTTATACAGTCCCAAACTCACTGGCTTATCACAACGACCTGAGAAATCCCCCCTCAGGGCTCTTGCCTTGGATTCCATACTCCATCCATTCAGTCTGACACCAGCCCCTGCCTTTCCACACCGCTTGGCAGGGACAAGCTGCCCTGCTTGAGGTGCCAGGGAGGTGGCAGCCACTGCTCCACATCACACATGACACTGTGCACTGACTTTGCTGGGGATGAGCCAGGCTGGACAGACTGTACCAGTCGTGTGCTGGTGGTCCTGGCCCTGGGTTATATTTGTAACGCTACTTCAAGAGGCTTCATCTTCACCGATGAACCTGCCAAAAACCCTGCACTGGAAGAGCTGACTAAGCTTGGCAGGTGTCCACAAAGGCAGATAGAGTGGCACTGCCAAAATGCAGCAGCACAGAATGGTAAAATCCCTGTTTCTAATGCAGGAGGACGAGTGGGATGGGATGGATTGGGGCAGGGGCTTTAACTGTGCTCACTTCGGGTGCCGTGTTGTGCAAAGGAAGCAGTTTACTGACATCTCACGTCTACCAATGCCATTACCTCCATCACCCAGCCCTATGGAGCATGGAGTCCTGGGGCTGGAAATGTGTCTGGTGGGGATGGATATGAAGATGCTGCAAGGTAGTCGTCTGGATTTGGGATGCTGACACCACCTCTGCCACTGGCAGGCAGGCGGGGAGTGGTGGTTCGGGGTGGAAGTTTGGGTTAGGATGAGGTGGAGAATGAGCCCAGGGAGCTAGATGAGAGGGATCAAAGGGCATCCAGATGTCCCTGGGAAAGGACAGCGGTGGCCAGCAGATAGCAGTGAGCCCTCCCCTCTGCAGGAGGACCCATGGAGACAGAAGGTACTTCAGAGGGGAAGTGAGGGCAGATTTTTTAAAAAAGATCACCAGAACTGACATGATTTTTAATTTTTTTTTTTTTAATGTGAGAGACTGATTTTACTTCCCTTGGTGGGGCCAGTCTGTAGCTGGAGGGTGCTGTCATGGGGTGGGTGAAGCTGCATGCTCACAGGATTGTGACAAGCTCAGCAGGGTCTTTCCTTTCGAGGTGCGTTTGCGTGTGAAGACATTTCTGCCTACCCTGCAGAAAGCAGAGAGATCCCGTAGGACAATTCACAGACAGAGCCCACTCAGGGGTGTCCCTAAATGCCCCCCAACTCACCCCAAGAAGCTGCCAGATGCCCCTAGCCAGGGCAAGCCCCTAGCCAGGAGGCATTGGCAAACCCACTGCAAACCTATGCTGTGGGGTTCCCAGGGGTGCTCCCCTCACCCAGGTGGATGCTTGTCCTTAGGGGTCCTGGGGAGGCCCCCTCTGTGGGACCACTGACCCCAGTGTCCCCCCACTACCTTGTGGCTTTCCAGTCCTCCTCGAGGGACCCGACGGCTTCACGCAGCAGCCACATGGTGGTCAGTGTCTCCTTTCCACCCGTGTCCACAAAGCACTGCCCCGTGAAGGCGGTGGTGGCGTCTGGGGGAAGCGTTTGGTGGAGGTTCAATGGGGATGACACCTCTGCTCACCAGCTGATTCCCCCTCCCCAAGGACCTGCCCTTCCCCAGCGCCTCCCTCAGGGGAGCCAGGCTCTGCAGCACCGCATCCCCATGCCCAAATGGGGTCTGGACTCACCATGGTCACCTTGTGCTGCCCAGCAGGGGTGTATGTAGAGACTCTGAGTGCAGAGGGGCTGACCCCTGCAAATACAGTATTTCCCATGCTGGGCAAGCACCCCTGCTTTCCTCTGCTTAGCTGCACCTAAGCATGACCCAGTAGACTTTCTAGCAAAGGAAAAGTCTTGCTGGCTGTGCAAGTGGCTCCCATTGACCCCTTGGTGTTAACCCTGGGTGTCCCAGCACTTACTGGAGAACTTGTCCCAGTGCACGGTGAAGGCGAAAGTGGGCCAGACCCCATCAGTGGGCTGCTGCTGGGCACCCTTCAGTGGGGAGGTGTAGGCGCAGCTGCCGGTGAGGGTGACCCGCGTCAGGTATTTCCCCTGGAAGTCCCCGTTGTCCCTCACTGCTGAAATCTCCATCAGCGAGTCCTGCTCATTCCTCCACAGCCCACTGAGCTGACACTGAAGGGACAAGGCCCAGAACACAGTGCAGAGGTGGGTCCCATCCCTCCCACCGCCCAGGTACAACTGCAGGCCATGGCTCTCCCTGTCCCCAGTTTGGGGTGATGCTCCCCCAGGTGCTGCTGGCTGCAGAGTGGATGGTGCAGCAAGGCACATCCCAGCCTGTCAGTACGTGTGGTGCTCCTGGGCACAGACCCTGCAGGAAGGGGTGCCCTGTGCACTGTACCCCTGGGTACAGACCTCATGGGAAGGGATGCCCCATGAATGGTGCCCCTGAGCACAGACTCCATGGGAGGGGATGCTCTGGGCATGGTCTCCCTGTGGGAGCAAAGCTTTGTTGAGATGGTGACTGGTTGGGTGAGGGTCACTCAGAGATACCTTCCCCATTGTCTGGAGAAGGTACTTGCAAAGCTTTCCTGCTTGTCCGAGCTTAAAATGACATTTAATAGAGACCACCCCCTGGCTGCCCATGCTGCCTTCCAGTGCCATGTCTGCCACATCCCCACCACCAACTGTCCCCATACCTTTCTCTCTGCAGGGGTGACGCATGTTACCAGGGCCAGGACAAGGACCAGGGTGAAAGCACTGCTCCCCATGGCTGTGGAGCTGTGAACTGTCCAGCACGGTTCCCTCCCAGCTCTGTGCCCTGCCTGGCCTCCTTTATAGGGCTGTAACTGGAGTCCTGTGGGCACAGCAGGTGCCAGGCTAGCAGCCATGAGGGGGGTGGCCAGGTGGCAAGGTGCCCAGGATAAGTGAGGTGAGGAGGTCTGTGTGACCTGGGCAGTGCTGCAGGAATGTGGGGATGAGCATGACTGCTGAGAGAGGAAGGGGAGCAGGGATGATCTGCACATCCACTATCCAAGAGGCCCTGCCAGCCCATTTTTTGCTCTGTGACAGAATCTTTGGGGTCAGCACAGCCTGGCACTGTCCTGCTGCCACCATCCCAGTGCTGCCATCCAAACACAATGCTGCAGCAAGCACAGCCTGACCAGCTCTTCTCTGCTGTGCTGAAGGGTGGTGTGTCTGCCCATGCGAGTTCATCCTCATGTCAGTCTCCTCCTGCATTGCAAGTTTCTTCTGTTGTTTCTAAGCTGTTTTTTCTCCTGGCTGTGTTGGGCTTTCACTGGCTCTAGGAGCTGTGACTGTTACTGCAGGGGCAGCTCTTGGACACCCCGGAATTAATCCCTCTTCACAGTGCAGAAGGGCTTTTCTGGAAGATACGTAGGTATTAAAATTTGCTTATCCCCATGGGAGGGGATGCCCTGTGCATGGTGCGTGATGCTTTGAGCCTGGGCAGGGTACAGCTCCATGTCAGAGACCAGCCTGAACCATCCCAAGGGGTCATTAATGGTTCAAGACTATATGAAGGATGGGAAGGTGAATGGGGGTCCTAAGACCACCTGGCTCTTGCACAGGGACATGACATAGCTACCTCCTCCAAGATTTATCTCCAGTCAGGTGAACATGTCACTGCTGATGCTTCAGGGGAAGACAGAACTGGCACCTGGCTGTGTCCAGATCAGAAGGGATCTCTCTGGCCCCTGCCCTGCACAGAGGATGAGCATCTGCTTCAAGCATTCACCAGACACACATCTACCTCAGGCTTGAAGACACCAGAAGGACCACTCTCCTCTTTCCAGAGATGTGGCGATGCCCGTGTGCGAACTGCACTTAGTTTTTAATTAGAAGATTATAGTATCTGCCTTTAGCTCCCATCCCAAGGACTTAGTCCAAAAGCCTTTGGGGTCCCACTGCTGTTCTCCCTTGCTTGCTGCCCAGCTGGCTCCCAACACCCACGCTCAGAGCTCAATGCTCCCCCTAGGGTCTCCATAGAATCATAGAATGTCCTGAGTTTGAACAGACCCACAAGGATCATCGACTCCTACTCCTGTCCCTGCATATGACAACCCCACAGTTCACACCATGTGTCTGAGAGTGTTGTCCAATCTCTTCTTTAACACTGTCAGGCTTGGGGCCTTGACACCTCCCTGGGGAGCCTGTTCCAGTGTCCAGCACGAGCTGGGTGAAGAACCTTTTCCTAATGTCCCCTGGCACATCTTCCTGTCATTCCCTTGGATTCTATCCCTGGTCACCAGAGAGAAGAGATTTGTGTCTGCCCCTTCTCCTCCCCTTGTGATGAAGCTGTAGCTGTGACGAGGTCTGCCCTCAGTCTCCTCTTCTCCGGGCTGAACAAACCAAGTGACTTAAAGCACTCCTGACACGGCTTAGTTGCTCCTCATATCCATGGATGTAGCCCCAGCACAGAGCAGTGGTGGAGAAGTCCTTTGCAGAGCTGCTCTGCCCAGGACTCACCATTGGCTTTCCAGTCATCTTCGAGGCTGTCAGCCTCCTCTGTGTGATTCATGTGGTCCTCAGTATTATCTTCCTGTCCTTGTCCATGGAGCACTGGCCATTGGAGGCAGTGGTGGAATCTACAGGGGGTGGGACTTGGGAGAGTGCTCTGGTATGGGACTTTCCCTCTCAGGCAAACAGCTTGCCCATTTGTGAGTGGGAAAGGCTGCTTGTGCATGGGTGATATTTCACTCCCCAGCCTCCCATCCTGCTGGGACTGGGGACATGACACTAGACAGGAGCCAGCTACATAGGGAGTGGGGGGTGAGCCCAGCTGAGCCTGCTACTGGCTCTGCACCACCTCATCCTGGGTAGGACCTGCCTGGACAAGAGCCAGAAGTGGGAACCAGGATAGTGCCATCAGCCATGCAGGTCTGGTGCTGGGGATAGGGGAGGACTGGGGACACCATAAGAGTACAGAGGACCATGAAGGACACCACAAGGAGGGCTGAAGAGTTCTGAGGACACTGCAGAGATGGAGGAGCGTTTGGGAAACCAAAGGGGAAGACAGGGGATCAGCAAGGACACTGCAGGGGCAGGCAGAAGTGCATCAGTGACAGCACAGAGAGGTCAGGGGAGGCCTGGGGACATATCAGGGAGGTCAGGAGAACATTTGTGACACCACAGGGAGGGTAGCGGAGCTCTGGGGACACAATGGGGAAGCTGGGAAAGGAGAAACACCTGAAAAGCTCCAGTTGATGGTGAAGCCAAAGGTGGGCTGGCTATTCTGGATCATGTGATACTGGGACCCTAGTGCCATGACACAAGGAACTTGTCTGAGGTGTCTCTCATGGTCGTGTGGTAGGAGCCAGCGAAGTTCCCTTATCCATTCACATCCTTGATGGCCATGTTGGAAAACCCGGGTCATTGATCCAGTGCCTGGTCAGCACACACTGGAGCAGAGAGGACTTGGTGCCACAGCACAGCCTGGTCAGGACAGCAGGAGGAGGGACGCCTGGCAGCTGCAGAGGGGAAGCTGGACAAGCCATAGGTCCCCCATCCACTCAGGGGGACCATCAAGTATGATGAGCTCAGTCGTGGGTTAGGGAGGCAGACTGCACCTGGGAGGGTGCCCCGGCTCCCATCCAGCCCCAGGAGGAGCTGGGAACCTGGCGAAGGAGCTTCTCCACCCTCCCAGATGACGACCCATGCTTGGCAAGACTGCAGCCAGAGCTGGGCCAAGGATAGAGGTAGAGGAGAAGAGCAAGATGTGTGGTCCCAACAAGGGGACTGGCAGGAGTGACGATAACGCAGATGCAGCAGAGGGGATAGGAACTATGGGACTTCACTTTTAAGTGAAGTTATAGGCCTGAAAATCAAATTTATTCTTTTGTCATCACTGCAGTGTGGCAGTGTACCAGCCTTTGCCTGTGCACACACCTGAATTGACAAGCCATGGAGACCTTGAGTGACCTGTAAACTCCCTAGCTCAATCTGCTTAGGTGGGACAACAGCTGGATTGAGACAAGTGTTGAGCACTGACATGCTCAGTGTTGAGATATCTGTAAACAGTCGATAAGAACAGTCTCTGCAGAAATGGTTGTGTAGGACAGCCTTCCACATGTGGTTAAGACATGTAAATTCTGGAAGATCCCTGCAACAGCAAATACTTCTCCGTTTTGACAGTCACTGATTGTTTGAGGGATTTGATCCCCTATGTAAGCATTACCCCATGCCAAGATCCCGATAAATGAGTTTTTCTTTTATTAACCAGAACACTATGTGTGAGCACTCGCTCAACACAGCTGTGGCAGCAGCCACATGCTCTGCATGACTGCAAGGTGCCTACTGCCTCCTCCAGCTCCCCGTGCCTCTGAAGGCATTGTGGGATATGAGTAGCCATGACCACGACGAAGGTTTGTCATATAGCAGGAAAGGCTGGTTTTCCTCACAGAGAGAGGTTTGCAGTGAGGCTGAAGGAGACCCTGCTGCTCAGGATCCTACAACACCAGGGAAGGTATCCCCATACACATCCCTCCCAGGGACATGAACAACCCTGGATCTCACTGGGTTGGGTCTGCCCACCCGGACCTGGCTGGCTATGCCAATGCCTTCCCAGAAAGTCCTGGGTGGTACAGGCAAGGAGGGATGGTGAGAGGGATGGGTGTGGAGACACGGAGAGAGATGGGGAGAAGGATGGGATGGGGATGGGGATGGGGGCTGGGATGGGGACAGGGATGGGTACAGGCATGGAGATGGGGATAGGGATGTAGATGGGGCTGACTAGAGCATCCTGGTGACATAGCACAACCTGGGTGTTACTGGCTGGAGTCCCAGTGTCCTCTGGCTGAGGGCTGTGCCTGGGCTTCGCCCCTGCCCTGCAGGAGCCCCTGTACCAAAACGGCATCTGGTCACTGCAGGGGACAGACAGAAGAACAGGGAGTCACCAGGTCAGGGCGAGGGCCTGTGTGCAGGGATGGATAGTGATCTGCAGCAGCTCCATGGATTCAACAGGTGAAAGAGGTGAAGCTGACAAAGCAGCAACAAGAAAACCCCAGGGCATTGCAGGTTGGAGTGGGCAGCCCTGGTCAAAGGTATCAGGTAATAGCAAAAGGCCAGGAAATGCTGGGGCAGGATCAGGGCAGGGTGGACTGTTGCTCTCGGGAAGCAGAACAGCCACAGAAGGATCAAGGATGAGGCCATTGGGAGGTGGGACCAGGATGGGGGAAGTTTGAGGCAGCTGCGGAATGTGGTTTGTGGGGAAGTGGTGGTGACACCATCAGTGTTTGCTTCCTGTAAACTCTGTTGTTTTACTTTCTGTTCCCCCATTTAGCAAGCAGGCTGCTCAGATCATCTTTTATCCCATCAGCTGTCTTTTTAGGACACCTCAAGAAATTGAATTGGAGGCTGTGGGGGTGACAAAAGGACAGAACCAAGTCTTACTGTCCAGGGGTCCCATATGGTCCTGCAAACTTCTGGATGGAATTGCATCCCCCCGGTGGGGTCCTCCCACCAGAGCTTTCAGCTTCATCCTCCCATACCCACTGGAGTCCCAAGGCTTTAACCTCACAGTCCCTTTGGAGAAGCTTTTGTGGACCCACTCATGCTTCTGGTGACAGCCACATCAGGCATTTCAGGAGGGTAAGCATGCGAACAAGCACAAGGTGGTCAGGGCAGTGCCAGGGATGCCCCTGTGCAACAGGGCTGAACTGAGGAGCTGTGTGTGGAATGCAGGGATGAGGATGAGGGTGCAGGGGTGAGGATGATGATGCAGCAGTGAGGATGAGGGTGCAGGGATGTCTTTTTATTGAAATCTGAACCACCAGGCACAACAGCCTGTTGGGCTCAGCCAGTACAAGCATACACTGGACAGGCTGTGGTCCGGGCACTCTCCAGGAGCTGGGGGAGATGAAAGCAGTCCCAGAGTCCAGCAGGGAAGGAGGGAGAGGAGCAGATGCTGAGGAAGGCTGGGGAAGGGTGGGCACACCATGAGAGGAAGAGGATGGTGGACAGGCCTTGACACTGCCCCAAGTCCCTGCTGCTTCCCAGTATCTTTCCCCAGCAGTCCCCAGGCAGACCCCAGACAGCACACTCCTTTGAGCCCTTCTCACCTCTCCCTGACCACAGAATTTCCCCCAGTGTGCTCAGGATACCTGAGTTAGGAGCTGCACATTATGGATTAGGAAACTCCTGAGTTAGAATCTTCATGAGTTACAGAAGTGATAAGTTAGTGAGTTCACATAGTAGACAGGTCCGTGCAAAGGTATTTGTTTGATGTGACGTGTTTGGTTTCTTTCCTAATGAGCTGTTATAATAAAGCATAATGTAATGGTAATATTTTACAGTGAATTTGAGCATCTGGAATGAGCCTTATCCTGTTCCACCCTCTGCCTGATGGGGTGAGAGCCAGTTACTATGAAATACATGCATATGTACATAGATACAACAGGGATCCCTCCAGTATCCAGACTTAGCCATCCAGTGTGCCCAGTAGCTGTCCCTGGAGCCCAGGTCCTCACCCTGGTCCTTCAAGTATCTAGTCTGAACTTTGGGCCACACCAACACCCCTGGCTCCCAACTCATGACCATGGACCCCTCTGTGGGATCTGCTACCCAGCTCTTCCTCATTGTGTACCCAGGACCAAGCCTTGCAGCCAGAGCGGTAGCTGGAAATGAAGTTTAATGGGAAGAAGAGGTAGACTGGGATGCAGAGATGCCATATGAGGCCAGGCGAGTGTTCTGGCTGCATGCAGCCTACAGCCCGGCCCCTGGCCATGTGGCATCGTACTGCTTTGTGCTAAAGATGCTGCCCAGTTCCACCCACCACAGGACCTCTGCAGGTGCCCCAAACAGGTACATGGACAAGAAGGCACTTGTTGAGGCCTGAAGCCATGGTCAGGAAACGGAATTACCCAGCTGCTCTCCTCCCCTTGTTCTGTAGCCCTGCCCCTCACAGACCCCCAAAACAACATCCCCCATCTCTCCCTGCTCCAGAGTGGCTTCTTGCACCCCAGGGTCACATGAGCTATGGCTCTCTGCCAGGCAGAGATGTGTTTAATAAGAACCATATGCAGGGAATGCCAACTTTTGGAAGGTGGCCCCAGCCAGCAGGCTGCCAGGAGGCACTGAGAGGCACTGGGAGAAAGCTGGGCATGGTCAGGGTGTGTTTCCCTGACAGGATGCTGGGAGCAGGTGGGAGCCCAGCCTGAGACTGGTGCAACAGAGAGCCTTGGGGATGCAGACAGAACAGCAGGGTGCAGGCAGCTCCGATCCCCATCCCTATCACTTGATGTGGATGAAGATGAAGGTGCCAACCCTGCAAGGAAAGTCCTGTCAGCAGAAGGGGAGGAAGGGCTGTGGGATGGGAAGGCAGGTTCAGGGCTCACCTGGTGTCTTTCCAGGACCTTTTCCCACAGGAGCCACGTGCTCTCCAGTGTCTCCTTGCCATGACAATCCACAAAGTGTTGACCCACAAAAGCTGTGGTGGAGTCTGGTGGAGTCCAAGGGGGCAGAGGGGTTCAGAGCCTGCATCTCCAGACAGGGGACCCTAAGCCAGCTGAACCTGGCAGACGGACAAACGGACACCACCTGCCACGTGCCCTGGGCAGACAGATAGATCTCCCTGCAACATTGTCCAGATTGGTTGTTTCTATATCGCCTGGACAGGTGGATGAGCACTGCTCCTGCCATGTTCGTTAGGCAGACAGACCCCTGCCAGCTGTCCTAGACACAGCCATCCCGCCATCACATCCCATTACATGAGCAAGTATATGTAGCTGGTCTCTGGCTGCAGCCAGGATTTCTCTGTGTGCTACAGGGAGTAGGGGCGACTAGCTGTAGGGAACCTTGCTCCGAGCATGGGCAGGGCATCTCTGGCTGCCCTGGGGTGCCATGCCAGGTACCGCTGTACCTGCAAACTGCCAATGCACAGTGAAGCCAAAGGTGGGTTGTTCTTTGTCACTGGGGTGCTTCTGGGCCCCTTGCAAGGGCAACACCAGGATCTGATTTTTGGTGGCCACCACAAAGTGTGGTAGGAGCCTAAGCAGGTCCTAGCTGCATCCAGGACTGAAAAGGTCATGTTGGAGCCCATGTCATTCTTCCACAGACCCTTCAGATCACACTGTGGACCAGGGGTTGTACCAGTGCCATGGGGACAGCACAGTCAGAGCTGGCAGCTCCCTTTGTCATGAATACTGCACCCTGGAGTGGCATGGCATGGCACAGCATGGCAAAGAGCACAACTCAGAACAGCATGGCATAGCATGGAAGAGCATGGCACAGAACAGCAAGGAACAGAACAGCACAGCACAGCCTTGTGAAACACACAGTGGCAAAGCACAGTATGGCACAGCATGGTATGGCATGGCACAGCAGGCACAGCATGGCACCAGACAGCAGAGAACAACAGAGCAGGAACAGGCAGCCTTTCAGCTGTTCACACTGCACACTAGGGATGGCACAGCACTGCATGGCACAGTACGACACAGCCAAGGTGTACAGCCCCTCATCCACTCACCCTGCACCCTGGGAACAACACAAGTATGGCACAGCAGGAGTGGGAAGCCCCTGGCCAGGCACTGTAAGCAGTAAGCAGCAGTGCGGGCTCCCTGTGGCAGAAGCAACAGCATCTGTGGTGGCTGTGAGTGGTGCACCGGCCCTGCCTATGCTGCCACCCTACGTCTGCTTGGCCTCTTTTGTAGTGGAGCGGGTTGCAGCTGGGCAACAGCTGCCCATGTTGGGCCTTCTGCCAAGGGCCACCCTGGTGGCAGCTGAGGCACCAAGCACCATGTCAGGCTGAGCAGGGTCCTGCTCTTAGAGCAAGGTGGGAGTCCTGAGAGAGCATGGTGGGGTGGTCGGGGCTGTGATGGAAGAGCCTTAGACATAGGGATGCCACAGCAGGGACACACACTGGGCCTTGGGAACAGTGACGGAAGAGGCCATGGGATGCCATTGAGGAGAGAGGAACATGGGCACTGAGCAATGACATGACAAGAGCTGGGTATGTGTTTGCAGCAAAGCTTTATTATCAGAAGCAGGTAGTGGGGCAAGACATGGGGTGTGCTAATTAGAAACAGGTGGTGGGACAGGAGATGGAATCTGTATATTAGAAGCAGGTGGTAGAGCCTGAGATGGGGTCTGCATCCCAGTCACCCTCACCAGTCTCAAAACTGCCAAACTTTTCCTGTGAGTGCAGGCCTGTGGTGGAGCAGGAGATGGGGTTTGTATCCCAGGTGCTTCCTTCAGCATTGAAATCCACCCCGGGGCAATCCTTCTTGCATGTGCACAGGCGGCCAAAGTAATATGTGCCACTCCTGTGGGGACACAGAGGAAAGACATGTAAGGGTGGGAAATACACCATTGCACAGGGCAAATGCACCCTCCCAGTGCTGTAACATGAATCCAGTCCTGTCCCAC
The DNA here is from genome assembly GCF_036013475.1 of Columba livia. NCBI lineage: Eukaryota > Metazoa > Chordata > Aves > Columbiformes > Columbidae > Columba > Columba livia. Next base: position 11,174,323 of record NC_088642.1, on the reverse strand, counting down.
CCCCCAGCAGCATTTGCACCTTGGCAGGACCCCCAGGACCCCTGCATGAGTACCACATCCTTGGTCACCCCCACACTGGCAGCAGCATTGCTGAGTGCTCAGCAGTGCCGGGTGGAAGAGCCCTAACCCCAGGGATGTGCAGGAGACATGCGGCGGGGACAAGAGGTTAACCTGATTGTTATCCAGCGGTGCTTGTGTGACATCAGGAACCAGGTGGTCTTCAGAACCTTATTCCCCCAGTAATTCAGAAAGGAGTTTCTTTTGAAAATGGTCTTCTTGTCTGAGGGATGAAGCAGGTGGTGGAGGTGAGCGTGCCTGGGGCTCTACGTCAGTGCTGAGCCAGGACCCAGCTACAGGGACAGTAGACCCAGCTTGTCCCTGCCTTCTGGGGACAGCAGTGATGGGGAAAGCAGGCAGGAGGGGTCAGAGGGCTGGGGGTCTCACATGGAGATGGGCAGACAGCAGCAGGTTTCAGCCCCCAGGGCATCCTATGTGATGCCAATGAACTCTGGGGTGAAGGATGGGGGAGTGTGAAGGATACCATAAGAAGAGGTAGCAGGTCATCAGGGACATCACAGGGGATGGCAAAAGAGCATCAAGGACACCACATAGGGGGCAAGGGAGCACTGGGGACACCAGAAGATGAGCAGGGTCACTTTAAGAATAGGACAGAAAGGGCAGGGGACAAGTGAGGATATGAGAGGGAAGGCAGATGAGCTCTGTGGACATCACAAGGAGGGCAGAGGGGCTGTGAGAACATCACAGGAAGGGCAGGGGAACATTTAGAACACCACAGGGAAGGCAGGGGAACTCTGGGGACATTTCAGAAAGGGCAGGGGACCATGGTAGACATTATAGGGAAGAGAAAAGACCTTTGGGTACATCAGAGGGAAGACAAGAAGGCAGGGGACCATTGGGAACAATATAGATAAGGCATTTGGGACATCCGAGCAGATTTCTGTGAACACAACAGTGAAACTGCAAAAGGAGAGGCACCTGATGACCAGTAGACGGTGAATTCCAATTCCAATTCCAATATCTGGCTATTCTGGTTCATGCTATGCTGGAACCCTTTCAGTGTATATGGCTTGTCAACGATGTACGTCCCATTAAATCTGCCTTGTTGATCCACAGGCCCGATGATCAGCAGGTGGCCCATGCCGTTGATCCAGTGGCCTTCCAGCTCCCACTGGGGTGGAGGTGACTCAATGTTGGTGCCACAGCACAGCGCAGCTTTGAGCAGGGTGGCAGGAGCGGGCACCCCCAGGAGCCACAGCACCCCTGCCACCCTGCCCCATGCATCCCAGCCCTTGGTTACCTTTCTCTCAGAGAAGCCGGGAGCCACCAGGGCCAGGCTGAGCACTAGAAGGAAGGAAGTCACTTGCACCATCTCTGTAGTGGGCAGACAGCTGGCGTACACAGGGATCTGCTCCTCGTAGGGCCCTGCCGATGTGTCTTATCTGTCGGCTTTTTATTGCTGTGGATGGCACCTCTGGCCAGGGCGTTGTGCAATCTAGGTGTTTCCAAATTGGCAGTTCCTAGTTGTAGGAGAGGGAGTTTACATGCAGATATTCCCACAACCACCTGCTGAAATGATGCCTCCTTATGGTGACCTGCCCCGGGGCCACCAGGCAATCTCAAGACAAGCCAGTGCCATGTTCTCAGCATGGCTATAAGTGTTCTTGCGTTGATCACAGAGGCACTAGTAGAAATGAACTGGTGCTCCTCACCTTACCCCTATTGGAATGACTCTCACACTGGTGAGAAAAGTGTTGCAATATGAAGACATGAAACAATTGCTAAAGAAACCTCAGACCAAATGGACAGAAATCCCTAATCACTATCCATCATGATGCAGAGAGGGTATGTCATGTCCTAGGAAGAGTGAAGAAAGATGGAGAACACAGATGGTGGGAAATCCTGTTGGGACAGTCTCTGACAGCAGCTGGAGCATTGAACCTTATACTATACCCTATTGTGATTTTAGTGACTCTTGTTACACTACGGTTGTTTTCAACTTTGATTTATATATCGAAGTCTGAAGAATGGTGTTTAGGGAGCAGGCTGCCTTAGGTTATTGTGTTATTTGGTATACTGCTTCTTGCAGAGCTTGTTTAGAAAATGCTTATCCAGGATTCGTTTAGCATAACTAACTTTGCTTAGCATAACTGCTGCAATCTCTGAACTTCTGAGCTTCCTGCCTCATTAGGCAAAAAAGGCCTCGGAAGATAAGGGTAGGTGTAGGTAAGCAAAAGAACAGAGTGTCATCTAAACTAAGTCAAAAGAGAAGAATTAGAATTGAAGCTGGCCAGTTCTGTGAAGGACAATAAAAAAGGCTTTGTAAAATATATTAATGGTAAAAGGAATACTAGAAATAACATTGGCCCATTACTTGATGAGCATGGCCACTTTATTAACAGGGACATACACAAAGCTGAGATGTTTAATGTTTTCCTTACCTTGGTCTTCAACACAGAAGATGGACTTGGGCGCCCCCATAACCCTGGATTGAAGAACCATGGCTGTGTGAACAATAAACTTCCAATCAATCTGGAACATGTACTGAGCCTGGCAATATCATGGAGAAGTTTGTTCTGGGAGTTATTGAAAAATATCTGAATGACAGTGCAGTCACTGGTCCCCAGCCAGCAGGGTTGATGAGGGGAAAGTCCCGCTTAACCACCTTAATTTCTTTCTATGACAAGGTTAGCCACTCAGTTGACCAAGGGAAGCCTGTTGGTATGGTATTTTTGGATTTCAGTAAAGTCTTTGATACCGTCTCTCACAGTATCTTCCTGGACAAGGTGTCCAGCACACAGCTGGATAAACACACAATGCAGTGTATGAGCAATTGGCTGACAGGCCGGGCTCAAAGGGTTCTGGTAAATTGGGTCATGTCAGCCTGGTGACCTAACACTAGCAGGGTCCCACAGGTATCCATCTTAGGGCCAGTACTCTTGATATCTTCATAAATGACTTAGATGAAGGACTTGAGGGAATACGAAGTAAGTTTGCCGATGACACAAAATTCGGAGGAGCTGTTGAGATTCTCGAGGGCAGAAAGGCCCTGCAGAGGGATTTGGACAAATTGGAGAACCAGGCAATCACCAACTGCATGAAGTTCAATAAGGGCAAGTTCCAAATTTTACACATGGTACACAGCAACCCTGGCTGTACATTTAGACTGGGGAACAAGATGCTGGAAAGCAGCTCTGCAGAGGGGGATCTGGGGCCTCTGGTTAATTGCAAGTTGAACATGAGCCAGCAGTGTGCCCTGGCAGCCAAGAGGGCCAACTGTGTCCTGGGTTCATCCAGCACAGCATTGCCAGCCGGGCAGGGAGGTGATTGTCCCGCTCTGCTCTGCACTGGTGCGGCCTCACCTGCAGCACTGCGTGCAGTTCTGGGTGCCACAGGATAAAAGAGATATAAAGCTACTGGAGAGTGTCCAGAAAAGGGCTATGAAATTGGTGAAGGGTTTGCAGAGGAAGCCATATGAGGAGCAGCTAAAGTCACTTGGTTTGTTCAGCCTGTAGAAGGGAAGACTAAGAGGAGACCTCATCACAGTTTGCAGCATTCTCACAAGGGGAGGAGGAAGGGTAGGCACTGCTCTCTTGATCAAACCCAAGGGAATGGCAGGAAGATGTGCCAGGGAAGGTTTAGGATAGATGTTAGAGGCAGATTCTTCACCCAGAGGGTGGTGGAGCACTGGAACACACTTCCCAGGGAGCTGTCATGGCCCCAAGCCTTTCAGTATTCAAGAAGAGATTGGATGATGCCCATGATGTGAACTGTGGGATTGTCATATGCAGGGTGTTGAGTTAGACTTTTTGATCCTTGTGTGTTCCTTCCGACTCAGGACATTCTATGATCCTGTGACTTTTGATGTTTTGGTTTGTGACAGGAACTTATTTTTCTCCAGCTGCAGTAGAAGCACCTCAATGTCAGGACTTTGATTTGCAGCCCACCTGACAAAAACAGAGATCCAATGAAGAATGGGGAGACTGTCTGGTGGACGAGGAGTCGGCTGAATGACATCCAGAGGGTAGTGATCAACAGCTTAATGTCTGGATGGACACTGATGCCAAGTGCTGTACCTCAGGTTCTGTATTGGGATCAGTACTGTTTAATGTCTTCTTCCATGGAATAGGGAGTGGGATCGAGTGCAGCCTCTGCAAGTCTGTAGATAACACCAAGCTGTGTTGCACACTTGACACACCTGGGCAATGGGATGCTGTTCAGAGGGAGTTAGACAAGCATGAAAAGAGAACACATGTGAATCTCATGAGGTTCAAAAAGGCCAAGTGCAAAGTCCTGCACCTGGGTCAGGGCAACCCCTGGTATGAATACAGGCTGGGAGATGAAGGGATCAAGAGCAGCCCTGCAGAGAAGGACTTGGGGGTACTGGTAAATGGAGAGCTGGACAGCAATGACAGCAAGTGCCAGCAATGTGCACTTCCAGCCCAGAAGGCCAATCGTATCTTGGGCTGCATCTCAAGGAGTGTGGCCAGCAGGTGGAGGGAGGTGATTCTGCCCCTCTGCTCCACTCTGGTGAGACCCCACCTGGAGTCCTGTGTCCAGCTCTGGAGTCCTCAGTGCAGGACAGACATGGACCTGTTGGAGAGGGGCCAGAGGAGCCACAGAAATGATCTGAGGACTGGAACCTCTGTCCTGTGAGGGCAGGCTAAGACAGATGGGCTTAGCCTGGAGAAGAGAAGGCTCCAGGAAGACCTTGTTGTAGCCTTTTGACTTTTAAAAGGGGTTTATGAGAAAGATGGCGACAGACTTATTAGCAGGGCATGTTACAATAGGAGAAGGGGTAATCATTTTAGACTAAAAGAGGGTAGATCAGACCAGAGACGATAAACATTTTTTTTATTATAAAGGCTTTGAAAAAATAGAATAGGTTGCCCAGAGAAGTTCCCCGGCACCAGAAACATTCAAGGCCAGGCTGGATGGGGCTCTGAGCAACCTGATCTAGGTGAGGAAGTCTGTGCTGATTGCAGGAGGGTTGGACTAGATGAGCTCTGAAGGTCCCTTTCAACTCTATTCTATGATTCTATGAGATTCTAGAGTCCAATAATGCAATTGGTCCAAAGTGATTCAAGGGGGGTGGGAGGACTGAATTGTGGGAGTATAATTGCCTATGGTTATTTTAATTTGAGGCCCCTCTTTGGGAAGCAGCCAGGTCGACCTGACCTGCACTGTATTTTGTGAATAAACTATTTATTTAAGAAGAGTTTCTGGAATCCATGCCTGAACTTCTCCCAAGGGGAACCTGGGGAAAAGAAACTTCCTGAACAATGGCTAAAAAATCCACAAAACCTCCCCATGAATATAGTACTGTTGAATCACGTTTGACAGAATGACATGTCTCTTTCTCTTATACAGATACATATGTTTGCTAACCAAAATATAATTGGAATACAGAATCACAGAATCACAGAATCACAGAATCACAGAATCACAGAATCACAGAATCACAGAATCACAGAATCGACTGGGTTGGAAAAGACCTCAGAGATCATCGAGTCCAACCCTGTGACAGAATGCAAACCGCCCTCACTCTCCCCTCCCTTCCTTCGATACAGAAGGTGTAGACACATCACGCACTCTCTCTGCTGCTTGAGACTAACAGCTTCTTTTGTTTGACTCCAGAGCCTGCTGGCCAGGGTCATTAAGAGAGAGGAGAAGGGAGCGCAGAGGCGCCAAGGAGTCGCTGGGCACCCACTGCCAGTGTGGTTGATGCTAGGAAGCTTCAGGCGTACCCCACAGCTAGAGTGGGGGTGCAGAGAAGCTTCTGGAATGCCTACAGTCAGATCTGATCAGGCTACATAAAACGCGATTCTCATCGAGGCTCCCCCTTTTTGTGTGGACCTCTTGGATCACGAGCCAGATGCTGCCACCGAGAGCCCTCACGGGACAGGGACGCCATTTGCCTCATCTCCACGTGTAGGTGAATTATTACTCCATGCTTCAATATAAGCCCGTGTATTTTCTTCAATTCCTCACAGGATCGTGAGTGCTTACTCTGTGCTTCAATATAAGCACGTGTATTTTCTTTAATAATTCTTTGCCAGATTCAGGCAAGTGTATACTTTTCCCAGACTCAGGGACGGCTCTGGCATTGTTTTTGGTGAAGCCACGTGTATGCACACTGTGCATCTCTAGTGCTACTAGTTGCTGCACCTAAATAGTTACCTCAGCTGATATTTGAACCTGTATTCAAGTCACTTTGGAGAGCGCTGCCCAGGGAGCTTGTGGAGTCTCCTACTCTGCAGACATTCAAAACCCGCCTGGACACATTCCTGTGTAACCTCATCTGGGTGTTCCTGCTCCGGCAGGGGGATTGGACTAGATGATCTTTCGAGGTCCCTTCCAATCCCTGACATTCTGTGATTCTGTGTGACTCTGTGATCTTCCACTGGTGAATCTGCTGTACCTTTTTTTACCAAATAAAAGTTTGTTTTGGACCCGGTTGTCCCCTAAACTAACTTCAGGGTGCCTCTGTGACAACACCATTATCTCTTTATAGGCACAGAGGCAAGAAGCGACCACACCACCACTCTGTGGAGCGATGGATTGACTTTAGTCATAGGGTAGAATGTGGTGGTACAGACCAGCCCAGGGCCACCTGGCAGTCTCAAGACAAGCCATAATCATGTTCTCACCTTGGTTACAAGTGTTTTTGATTTGATCATGAGGGCAGTGAGCAGAAATGAACTGGTCTTCCTCACCTGGTGATCACTAGACAGGCCAGCACTATGCTCCTGCCTAGGGGACAAATGTTCTTGTCTTGATCGAAGGGTGGAGTGAGTTGGGATAATTAAGCACTCCTCACCCAGTGGTTACAAGGCAAGCCAACATTGTTCTTATCATGTTCAGAGAGTGAGATGGGACAATCAGGCACCCCATGATTGTACCTGAGACTCTGATCAACTGGATCATTGCCCAGTCAGGGAAGTGCCAGGTCTGCCTGATGCAAGATGTGGCCAGTATGGAAATATACTGAACAAATTCATCTTCAATGCTACCATGGAGCCACCACAGAAATGAAATTCAGCAGGCAATGAGCTCCAAACAGACTTTATTCTAACCAGAACTGTTTAACAGAGAATCAGCTAGAAATCGGGTTTATCAAAAATTATTCTTCACTATGACCACATTATAAAACACAGATTCAGATATTGGTGAAGGGTTCAGTTCCTACACAACTGCTTCAGACTAAATAGATCCCATAACTCTAGAACGATGATTCAAAATGCTCGTCTTTCCACTAATCAAAAATGAGGACTCACAAGTATACCCAGAAGAGCACTCACCAATAAGGCAAGATATCTCAGTCCTCAAGGAACTCTCCCTAGATGTAATCCCAGTCTAATGGAAGAATTATAAATGAATTATTAAACTTTATTTCTTGTTTATATAATGTTCATTGCTACCTAGCTTTTGAACTACAAATGAACTTGCTCAATCACACTTTTTTTTTTCCTCATGACAGAGATTGCTCTTATAAATCACTTTATGTGACAGATTATATCAGCATTTCAGAGTGCATTGTTGCATTCTTTTTTGGCTTTCAGCTTTCTGTAACCTAATACTGCATCCCACCCAAGACTGGCAAAACTCTAAGCTATCCATCCTTCAAAAAGTAAAAAAAAAAAAAAGAAGAGGGAGGGGGAAAAAAGATGCAGATGCCCTCTGCAAGGAAGACCAACCCAAATGCATGTCTGCAGCAGGCTCCATTTATACTCTAGTTGAATCTGAGCTGTGGTCATTTATGGTAGTGGTCCGGTAACTTCTCTCAGCCAAGGCCTTCCATTGTTCAAGGGCCCTGTCTGTTGGCAAAGGGGCATATATATCATCACAGTGGTCCATCGGCTGATGTTTCGAGGGTGAGAGGGAAGTGCTTCTGCCACACAACAGTCATGACCACAGTCATGGTTCAACTGGTCTCTCTGGAGTGGTGGTACAGTCACCTCCTGCCTCTAAATTTATAAGGGAGTGATGTTTTGGTCAACCAACCACCATTTCTCAGTTATCTACCAACTATCAGAACTACTATCAGTAAGCAATAATACAATATCAATCAATAGTTAATCAATGACAAGCAGCAAGAGGAAGCACTATCCTAGGTTTGCATAAGCCTGCTTAACCATCCTGACAAAAGGAAAACCAAACACATCAAAGCTTTTCCCAACTAATTAGTCCCCAGTGTGGCAACAATTGCCTTTGAGTCCTTTGATGTTTCTTCATCTTGTGGATTTGGTCCTGAAGTGGCATCCATACATTCAGGATGTGAACACAGCACTCTATCGACATGTCCAAGACTTCACATGCTAACTAGTGGTTTTTCTGCTACACTTATGGTATTATTCTGCATTATCTCTTGCAACCTATTAAATAGCTCTTCAGCACAGATACATTTAAAGACAAAGATTCCTTGTTCAGCTTGTCACATTCACTCTTTTCCAAAGGGAAAAGATTTGAGTCATAGACATAGCGAGAGAAAGAGAGGTGGTTCCCTAATACAGAGTCCCCCTTACAGGTGTACAAAGTCAATTCTGTATCTGTAAGTTCTGTTCTGGCAGAACCGAGTTCATTACCATCATCATACATGTTAATAAACCTGAACTTGTTTTGATGGTAATCAGAGACAGTTTCTTTATCTGGACAGCTACCATAGCTCCCCATAACTTTTTCCAAAACCCATGCCATCTCTAGATTTGAACACTGGTATTTCCAGCCTTCCCTGCACCATCAGGGCTTCTATAACACTTTAGAGTTTCAAAGTTGGCCGCTGTCACCACTGCTAGAAGGAGTGACCAGTTAACCAACTTCTCCATAGTGCTGTAAGAGAATACAAAACTCATCTCAGGCTTAGAAATGGGGCTTTTGGCTAGACATCAGGGTTTATTCACCAAGCGTTAATTCAATGGATTTTCCAACACCCGTCCAGAGCTTCTCAGGCATATAAGCCTCTGGGTTTTGCCAGCCTTGTGGGCACAACGCCAGCTGAAGGCAGCTTCACCATGATAGGTTTTCCCTGGTGTGTTTCTGTGGAGGCTGGTTCTTTAAATTGTTTGACATAGAATCACTGTCTATTGGTGGCTTCTTGTGGCAAAATGCCCTGATCTGAGAGCTTCCATGACCCCCCCCCAGTGGATTTTAACAATAAGGACTGCTTGCGTCAGACCTGTGGCCCAAACGGGTCATGAAATATCAGTATGTTTTTCATGATATCATTAGTTCACTCAGCCATCCTGTTGCGTTGGGGTTGGTACGGTGTATGGAACATCCACTTAATACCTTTGCCTCAAAAACAACCTTGAACCACAGTGGCCATGAAAGGGATTCTGTTGTCACTTTGAATATTCTCAGGGTTAGGTAGAGAACTAAACCACTCATGCAATATTCGCACTGTTTGATAAAACAACAAGGGTCTGTCCAGCCCTTGTGGTCTCTTTTGCAATGTGCCACAACAGGAAGCATGCTCTGAGAAGCCACATTCTACCTTGAAAGAATCCTGTGGGTGCAGCAGGCCCAGCCCCTGACAGATTTTAAATTTGTCTTTCAGAATGTTACAGGCCTTCTTATGCTGTGAGTTCCAATTGCATTTCCTCCTCTTCCAAAGCAGGTCATATGGAGGGCAGGCAATCACCAAAAGTCCTGGTAGGTGTTTTCACCAGTACTCCAATGTGCCCAACAGCTGTTGAACCTTGGCTTTGATTTCCGGGGTCTGCCACTTCTCCATGCCCGACAGGGCATCAGCAGGTGCTGCAATAGCTCCCATGATCTACCAAGCCCTCAGGAATTCTGTTTCCTGCCTAGGACCTTGGCATTTGGAAGGTGGAATATCTAATTCAGTGTTTTGTCACTAGGTTCCTGATAGTCTCAGCTACCTGCCCAAGCTCTTCCTTGTTGTGTCCATCCACCAAGATGTCATCTATATACTAAGATATGTGAATGTCCAATGGCACTTTCACAGTCTCAAGGAGCACAGCTAAGATATTGTGGGCAACAGTGGGAGAGTGTTTATCCCTTGTGAAAGCCAAGCAGAAGTGTATTGTCTCCCTTCCCAGAGAAAGGCAAATTGGGGTTTGCCTTCCTCCCTTAGGGAAATAATGAAAAACGTATCTTTGGCATTTTGTATTCCCTCCGCTGACTCTAACAATCCTTTTCTTAGACTCACTCTGAGTCTCCACTACCCACCTGTCTCACCATCTCTTAACAACACTGCAGACTCCATCTGTCCCACTCTGTGTGAAAACTGAATTTTCCATTCACTAAGCTGAGGACCTGTCCCTGGGCTGCACAGGCAATAGCTCAGGGTTTCTCACCTGTTTTAATAAGAGGTTGCAGGTAATTGGAACTACTTTTCTCAGAGTCTCCCCAGACTTCTCCATCCTGATCCTTGGAATCTGCACTCACATAAACTTTCAACTTCAGGCAATGCGGGGGGCTGCCCCACTTGTGCCAGCACAATCTCGGCCCTTGGTTCCTATGTGAGTGTCTGCTCTCTCTTTGCTATTCTGACTTTATACAGTCTATCTCCAATTATCTCTTTTAAGCTGGCACACAGGCCGGCACACAGAATAGCACACAGGGTAGCACACGTGGTTGTGATGACCTGAGAACTGATTCATTTCTCTTCCACCTACTGTATACAAGGGCAGAAGAATTACAGCTGTGGCTCCACAATAATTCCTCCAGTTTTGGTTCTCTGCCCACTATGCTAATTTAAATGTTGCAGGAGCTCCCCAAAAATGAATTTAAGCAGGTGATACGCTCCAAACAGACTTTATTCTAACCAGAACTGTTTAATGCAGAACCAGCTAGAAATGGGGTTTATCCGGAATTATTCAACAGTCTGACACTATTATAAAACACAGATTCAGATACTGTCTAGGAGTTTGGTTACTACATAGATGATTCTGACTCAAAGGATCAGATCCCAGAACTCTAGAATGATGATTCAAAATGTTTGTCTTCCTATTCATAAAAAGTAAAGACTCTCAAGGGTACCTAGAAGAGGACTCACCAATAAGGCAAGGTGTCTCAGTCCTCGAGGAACTTGCCTTACATGCCATCCCAGTCTCAGGAGGGGAGTCGTTGACTGCAGACTGGCTGTCCGAGAAAGGCCAACTCAACAAATGTCTCCAGCAAATTCCATTTATACCCTAGGTTGAATGTGAGCTGTGGTCATTTATAGTAGTGGTCTAGAAACTTCTCTCAGCCAAGGCCTTTCTTTGTTCAAGGACCTTGTGTGTTGACATGAGGTATTTGCATGACCATGCTGGTCTATTGGTGTAGAAGTTTCTGTTGCTTTCAGGATGGGCTTAGGGGAGCAGGACATGAGGAGTGCACAGCCACAATACCATAATTTGGAAAATGGCTGTTAAGGGAATAGACTACCTTAGCTTCTTCAATTCTTTGGTATACTGGTTCTTACAGAACTTGTTTAGAAACTGAACACATACAATTTGCATAGCATAATGTAAGTTTGCCTAGCATAAGATCTGCAAGCTGTGAACTTCTGAATTCCAGGCCTCGTTAAGCAAAAAAGGCCTCAGAAGATAAGGGGACGTTCATCCCTAGAGGTAAGTAAAGGAGTAGAGCAGTGTATAAAAGGGGGTGAAACAGTAGGAAGATTTAGTTATTGCTTAGAACTTAAGCAACTGAAAGTGAGGTCTTTGATTGACAGCCCTCCTGACGAAAACCAAGAGATCCAATCAAAAGTCTCTGTCACGGGAAACCTAGGGAAAAGAACTTTCTGAACAGTGGCTAAACAAATTACAAGCCTCCCTGTGTGTAAAATATTGTTGGACCACATGTGATAGAATGAAATACATCTCTTTCTTTTACATATAGATATGCTAACCAAATGTGAAAAATTTCCCTAAATCTAAAACTGGAATATGGACTGTTTATAGACTGTGTGCACATACACAGGTACGTCTCAAGAAGAGCCAGAGGGCATGAATGCATTGCAAAGACCAAGTTTTATTTTAGTTACCACTCTACTGGGGGATCTCTGAAGTAGCACCTGAGCTCCCAGGCAGAAGTAACACAAGCGGGGACACAAGTGTTGGTCAGTTCAGCCCTGGCTAGAAGATCACTGGGTCTGCTCCTCTTGCCTGTATTTCAAGGCTTCAGGCAGATGCAGCCTCCTACTCTTTCCTACAACAAAACAGGAATCTCAGACATAGTGATAAGTTGTCTAGAGTTTCTCACAGGCCCATGTTATCTAACAAAGAGGTTCTACTCATCAAGCACACAAGGTCAGTAAAATAATCAGTGTGATGTATGTGCTTTTTCAACAGACAGCTGCAAGTCACTTGAGTGTATTTACAGTTAACCAACCTCCTCGCCAATCTTGCACTACATTCCCAGACACAGACACAGAGGGAAGATGTGACCATGCCAACACTCTGTGGGGTGATGGATGAATTTAGTCACAGGATGGCAAGCAGTTTTACAGACAGGCCCAGGGCCACCTGGTGATATCAAGACAAGATGATTTCATGTTCTCACCTTGATTACAAGTGATGTTGCTTTGATCACAAAGGCAGTGAGTAGAAATGAACTGGCTTTCCTCATCTGGTGATCAGTAGACAGGCCAGCATTATGTTCCTGCCTAGGGGACAAATGTTCTTGTCTTGATCAAGGGCTATATGTCCTCACCACTGCTGGAACAAGTCTCTTTATGGGGGAGAAAAGTGTTGCAACATGATGACCTAAGACATTTGCTAAAATAAGTCTACAGAAAACCCAGATACCATCCATCATGATGCAGAGGAGATACATCATATCGTAGAAAGTGTGAAGAAAGATGGAAAATATCAATGGTAGGAAGTCGTGTCCTGGTGGTCTCTGCCAGCAACTGGAGCTTCAAAATTTATGCTACATTCTATCATGACTGTAGTGACTCTTGTAATACTCTGTTTGTTGTTCAACATCGCTTTATAAATTATTTGGTATACTGCTTCTTACAGAAAGTGTTTAGATCTTGCTGGTATCTTGGATCTTGAAGAAGAGGTAGGTGAGGAGGTGGTACCAAGCCTGCCTACAAGATCACACAGGAAGAGGCGGTTGACTTCACAACTTAAGACTGCCTCTGATAAGAAAGAAAGAATGGTGATTGTAATAGGAAATTCCCTTCTGAAAGGAACAGAGGGCCCAATATGCACAGTTGACCCTCATCTTAGGGAAGTTTGTAGTCTACCTGGAGCCCGGATCAAGGATATCGCTAGAGAGCTCCCCAAACTGGTGCACCCGACAGACTACTACCCGCTGCTGGTCTTCCAGACAGATGGGGAGGAAGCTGCTTCCCATAGTCTGAGGGGAATGAAGAACGATTTCAAGGTCTTGGGAAGGATGGTGAAAGACACAGGGGCTCAAGTGATCTTCTCTTCACTCCTTCCATCTTCAAGTGATGATGTGGGATGGAATAGGAAAATTCAATCTCTAAATGGTTGACTCCAAGACTGGTGCTACAGGCAGGGCTTTGAATTTTTTGATAATGGCTGGTTTTATAAGACTCCAGTCTGGACAATGTTATGAGGGAAAGGTTTATCTTGCAGGGGCAAAAGGATGCTGGGGCAGGAATTAGCTGGGCTCATTTGGAGAGCTTTAAACTAGGCTCGAAGGGGGATGGGGTTGTAGCTGGGCTTGTCCCAGTGGGGCAACATTCTAAAACTGATGAGGACTGGGTGGCCTCCTATGCTCCTAGGGAGCAATTGGTGTGCTCTGCTTGGTCCCTGAAATGCCTGTACACCAGTGCACGCAGCATGGGGAATAAGCAGGAGGAGTTAGAATCCTGTGTTCGGTGGGGAGATGATGATCTGGTGGCAACTACAGAAACATGGTGGGACAGTTCACATGACTGGAATGTGGTCATGAATGGCTATGCCCTTTTCAGGAAAGACAGGCCAGCCAGGCGTGGTGGTGGTGGAGTTGCTCTCTGCGTGAGAAAGCAACTACAATGTACCAAATTCTGCCCAGGAGCAGATGAGGAGCGAGTTGAGAGTGTATGGGTCAGAATTAAGGGGCAGGCTGGCAGGGGTGATACTGTTGTAGGTGTCTATTACAGGCTGCCAGATCAGGCTGAGAAAGTTGATGAGACCTTCTACAGACAGCTGAGAGTGGCCGCACAGTCACAGGCCCTGGTTGTTGTGGGTGATTTTAACTTCCCTGATGTTTGCTGGAAGGACCATTCAGCCAGCCAGCCACAGTCCAGGAGGTTCCTCCAGTGCATTGATGATAACTTCCTCATGCGGATGGTGGAGGAGCCAACTAGGAGAGGTGCACTGCTGGATCTCGTCCTCACTAACAAGGAGGGTCTGGTCGAAGCAGTAAAGGTTGAGGGCTGCCTGGGTTGCAGTGACCACGAGATGGTGGAGTTCAGGATCTTGTGTGGCAGGAACAGAATAGCAAGTAGAATTTCAACCCTGGACTTTAGCAGGGCTAACTTTGGCCTTTTCAAGCAATTGCTGGGGGAAATCCCATGGGCAAGACTGCTTGAAGGTAAAGGGGCCCAAGATAGCTGGGTGGCATTCAGCGATTGCTTCTTCCACGCTCAGGATCAGAGCATCCCCACACGTAGGAAGTCAAGGAAGGGAGCCAGGAGGCCTGCGTGGTTGAATAGGGATCTGTTGGGTATGCTCAAGCGGAAGAGGAGAGTTTACAGGTCATGGAAGCAGGGGCTGGCCACTTGGGAAGAATATAAGGCTGCTGTTAGAGGATGTAGGAAGTCAGCTAGGATAGCCAAGGCCTCCTTAGAATTAAACCTGGTGAAAGGGGTCAAGGACAGCAAAAAGAGCTTTTTCAAATACATAGCAGATAAACCTAATACCAGAGGCAATGTAGGCCCACTGATGAATGGGGTGGGTGCCCTGGTGGCAGAAGATACAGAGAAGGCAGAATTACTGAATGCCTTCTTTGTCTCTGTCTACTCTGCCGGAGGCTGTCCTGGGGAGCCCTGTACCCCTGAGACCCCGGATGAAGCCAGGTCAATGGAGGAGTTTGCTTTAGTCGATGAGGACCGGGTTAGGGAGCAATTAAGTAGTCTGGACATCCATAAATCCATGAGTCCAGATGGGATGCATCCGTGGGTGCTGAGGGAGCTGGCTGAAGTAATTGCTAGACCGCTCTCCATCATCTTTGCCAAGTCTTGGAAACGGGAGAGGTGCCCAAGGATTGGAGGAAAGCAAATGTCACTCCAGTCTTCAAAAAGGGCAAGTAGGAGGACCCAGGTAATTATAGACCAGTCAGCCTCACCCCTGTCCATGGGAAAGTAATGGAACAGCTTATCCTTGGTGCCATCTCAAGGCATATCAGGGATAAGAGGGTTATTAGGGGCAGTCAGCATGGCTTTACCAAGGGTAAGTCATGCTTGACCAACCTCATAGCCTTTTATGAGAATGTAACAAGGTAGATGGATGATGGCAGAGCGATGGATGTGGTCTACCTTGACTTCAGTAAAGCCTTTGGCACAGTCTCCCACAGCATCCTCACAGCTAAATTGAGGAGGTGTGGCCTAGACAATGGAGTAGTGAGGTGGGTTGCAAACTGGCTTAAGGAGAGAAGCCAGAGAGTGGTAGTCAATGGTGCGGAGTCTAGTTGGAGGCCAGTATCTAGTGGAGTGCCTCAGGGGTCAGTACTGGGGCCAATATTATTCAATATATTCATTAACGATTTGGACGAGGGAATTGAGTGTACTATCAGCAAGTTTGCTGATGACACTAAGCTGGGAGGAGTGGCTGACATGCCAGAAGGCTGTGCTGCCATCCAGCGGGATCTGGACAGGCTGGAGAGTTGGGCGGGGAATAACCTGATGAAATTTAACAAGTGAAAGTGTAGAGTCCTGCATCTGGGCAGGAACACCCCCAGGTTCCAGTATAGGCTGGGGAATGACCTATTAGAAAGCAGTGTAGGGGGAAGGGACGTGGAGGTCCTGGTGGACAACAGGATGACCATGAGCCAGCACTGTGCCCTTGCGGCCAGGAAGGCCAATGGCATCCTGGGGTGTATTAGAAGCGGGGTGGTTAGTAGATCGAGAGATGTTCTCCTTCCCCTCTACTCCGCCTTGGTGAGACCACATCTGGAATATTGTGTCCAGTTCTGGGCCCCTCAGTTCAAGAAGGACAGGGAACTGTTGGAGAGGGTCCAGCGTAGGGCAACAAAGATGATTAAGGGAGTGGAGCACCTCCCTTATGAAGAAAGGCTGAGGGAGCTGGGTCTCTTTAGTCTGGAGAAGAGGAGACTGAGGGGTGACCTTATTAATGTTTATAAATATGTAAAGGGTGAGTGCCACAAGGATGGAGCCAGGCTCTTCTCGGTGTCAGTGATAGGACAAGGAGTAATGGGATCAAGCTGGAATACAAAAGGTTCCACTTAAAATTGAGAAGAAACTTCTTCTCAGTGAGGGTGACAGAGCACTGGAACAGGCTGCCCAGGGGGGTTGTGGAGTCTCCTTCACTGGAGACATTCAAACCTGCCTGGACATGTTCCTGTGCGACCTCACCTAGGCGTTCCTGCTCCAGCAGGGGGATTGGACTAGATGATCTTTTGAGGTCCCTTCCAATCCCAGACATACTGTGATACTGTGATACTGTGGTATAGAATTCACTTAGCATAACTAAGTTTTCTTCGTACAACTCCTGCAAGCTGTGAGCTTCTGAACTTCCTGCTTTGTTAAGCCAAAAAGGCCTCAGGAAATAAGGGGACCTGCATCCCTGGAGCTAAGTATAGGAACAGAATGACATCTAAAAGGAGGTGAAACAAAACCAACTTTTGGTAATTGCTTAGAACATATTTTTCTCCAGCTGAAGGTGCAAGATAGCATCTGAAAGTCAGAAATTTGATTGACAGCCCTCCTGACAAAAAACAAGAAGTCCACCGAAGAGTGTCATTCATGGGAACCCTAGGCAAAAGAAACTTTCTGAACAATGGTTAAACGACATATAAAACCTCCCAATGTGTAAATTGTACTGTTGAATCACATTTGACAGAATATCATACATCTCTTTCTTTTACATATAGATATGCTAAGCAAATGTGAAAAATTTCCCTAAATCTAGAAGGGGAATACAGCATTATCTGTCTATTGACACAGAGGCAAGTGGTGACCACACCACCACTCTGTGGAGCGATGGATTGACTTTAGTCATATGGTGGAACGTGGTGCTACAGACCACCCTGGCGCCACCTGATAATCTCAAGAAAAGATGTCATTGTGTTCTCCACTTGATTACAAGTCTTGTTGCTTTGATCATGAGGGCAGCAAGTTGTGGGACGGGATTTGGCTGGCCTCAGCAAAACTCCCAGCACTTATCAGTTGGTAAAAGGAGATGTGCTGGAACTTGTTGGTCACAGGCCATGGGAAGGATAGAGGCGAGAACCTTAATTAGAAGGAGTGAAGAGTGCTGATTCTATGTTTAAACAAGGTTCACAAGTTAATAAGGTTGTCCTGTAAAAAGGGGACTCTTGTTTTTGCACAGGGAAGATTGCTTGAGTTGGGGTGGTAACTGTTTGAGAAGGTGTCTTGGCATTAGCCAATCTGTAAATGTCTAGTGTGCAATGTAGACCAATCAGCTCGAAGCACGTTGCTGAGGAAAAGTATAAAAGTATGTGAAGCACACTAATAAAGCGGACATTTTGTTTGCATCAAACTGTGTCCCTTCTCTCAATCACGGCAGCAAGTAGGAATGAACTGGCCTTCCTCACCTGGTGATCAGTAGACAGGCCAGCATTATGGTCCTGCCTAGGGGACCAATGTCCCTGTCTTGATCAAAGGGTGGAGTGAGTTGGGACAATTAAGAGCTCCTCACTTGGTGATCGTATGGCAAACCAACATGGTTCTTGTCGTGATCAGAAAGTGAGATGGGACCATGAGGTGCCACCTGATTGCATTTGAAACTCTGACCAATGGGATCGTTGCCCAGTCTGGTAAGTGTCAGGGCTACCTGGTGCAAAATGTGGCAGGAATGGAAAGATACTGACCAAAGTCAATCATCTTGCAATCCTATAAATAATGGTCCTAAAGTGAGACAATTTGAGCTGCTCTGGATCTCAACGTGACGTTACCCAGTGTCTCACCATGACTGGGACGCCTCTCAGGGTCCATTTCTTGGAGACTCAATGATTGTCTATTGACAATTTAATGTAGCTTCAATGATCAACTGCTGATCGTTTTATGAAGATTGAAAGCCTAATTTTGGGCCGCTGGTGATTGTCATCTGATGAAGGTGAACACAAAAAAGTGAGCAATTTTTAATACTCATGAAAGGGAAATTTCGATCACAGGCTAACGTGTATGTGCCATTTGATTTTAGGACTGCTTTTTCTATCTATTTGTCTGCTTGTGTGTGTGTCTCTCAGTTTACCGTTTTTGTGAAAGTGTGTGTTTCAGTTAAAAAATCCTGCTGTAAATTTAGCATGACTCTCGTGGCTATTTTTGATCAATTGTAACAAATTTCACTTATATCACTCTTGTAAAATGGCTGATGATTAAACGCTACTAATAATTAAACAATGTACCCTCGTAATCTATGACAAGGCTTCCCTGGCACCTCACAGGAGGCCCTGGATCCTGCAGGTCAGTGGCTGCCAGGACTGATGTTTAGCCGGGGAATATCCCTCTCAGGGGACCATTGTCCCCTCTGTCAACTGTTTACCACCCCTCTGCCTAGCCTGGGATCACAGAATCACAGAATCACAGAATCGACTGGGTTGGAAAAGACCTCAGAGATCATTGAGTCCAACCCTTGGTCCAACTCTAGTCCGTTTAGTAGATCATGGCACTAAGTGCCATGTCCAATCTCAGTTTAAAAACCTCCAGGGATGCTTAGGGGTTCCAAGGACCCTCAACCCCAAGGCATCCCAGGGCTGGTCACAGCACACGGCCACATCCCACTCCTCCTCAGACCTTCAGTCTGTTGTCCTGCAATGTGCTGGCTAAGCTGGTGCACACTGGAGCTCTTAGGGAGATCACCAAGGGGCTGCTGGAGTAATCAGAGACAACAGGGGAATACTGATGAGTTACCTCATAAGAAAGAAGATGGTTTCCCCTAAGAAGGTGACACAGTTGACAACCCAGCTGAAATGCCTCTATACAAATGTACACAACATGGGCAACAAACAGGAGCTAGAAGCCCTAGCTGGTGCTGCTGTAGAGCTACAACCTAGTTAGCGTTACTGAAGCGTGGTGGGATGAATCCCATGACAGGATTGCTGCGATCAATGGCTCAAGGCTGTTCAGAGTTGACAGGCAAGGAAGGTTGTGAGGAAGGGTTGTCCTCTCAGTCAAGAAATTAACAGTTGTCTCTGAAGAATAGCCACAAGCAGGTTGAAAGCTTATGGGTAAGAATCAGAGACTAACACAAGAAAGGGAACATTGTGGTTGGTATCTCCTACAGACTACCTGATCAGGGGGAGACTATTGATGAAGCGTTCATACTCCAGCTACAGGAGACATCACACTCCTATATCCTCCACCTCCTGGGGGACATCAACCACCCAACATCTTCTGGAAAAGTAGCAGGGTGAGCTGCAGGCAATCCAGGAGTCTCCTGGAGCGCACAGAAGACAACTTTCACAGCCAGGTAATAGACAGCCCTACCAGAGGGTATGCCATATGGGATGTGACGGTTATCAACACAGTGACATCAAGATTAGAGACAGCCTGGGCTGCAGAGGTCATGCAGTGGTGGAATTTGCAGTTCTGAGAGTTCTGGGAGAGGTGAAGAATAAAGTCGGGACCCTGAATTTTAGGAAAGCTGAGTTCCAGCTCTTCACTCTTCAAGGAGTTGATCAAGAGAACCACCTGGGAAACTGCCCTCAGGGACAAGGGAGCAGAACAGAGCTGGCAGATCTTTAAGGATCTGGTTAAGAGATTTGGTTATGTGGGGAAATCAAACACCCAGGTTAAGGGAAGGTGTGGGCTGATGTCCATCATTATTTTTTAATATTTTTATGGGATATCATCCATCCCAGGCCAATGTCAACCTGTTAATGAGAGCACTGTTTTATCTAAACAAGAAAGATAAGATAATTGAAAAGCGTGTGAAATTAACCCTACAGGCAGGGGAAAAACTGACTACCTGCCCTCAGGTATCCTAATTGGGATTATAATAATCAAACAGAGAGAGATAACTGCTTAAAATCTGATAAATGCAATTAGAGCTTGTGAGGAGGCAAGAGTAAATTGAACTAAGGTACAGAAATGGATACAGAAGCCAGAGGAACACCTTGGTGACTAGTGGGGAAGATTGTGACAGGCTTTGTTTTTGTTCTTGTTTTGATCACAAGGGCAATGAGTAGAAATGAACTGGCCTTCCTCACCTGGTGATCACTACACAGGCCAGGATTATGCTCCTGCACACAGGAAAAATGTTCTTGTCTTGATCAAAGGCTGTAAGGTCTTACCCTTGTTGAAATGACTCTCATAGTTGTGAGAGAAGTGTTGCAACATGATGACCTGAAACAATTGCTAAAACAAATACAGAACAGTCAACAGAAAGCCTAATCACCATCCACCATGATGCAGAAGAATACACCATGCATCATAGGAGTGAAGAATGATGGAGAACGTGGATGGTGGAAAATCCTTTTGAGATGGTCTCTGACAGCAGATGAAGCATTAAACCTTATGCTACACCCTATCATGATTTTAATGATTCTTGCAATACTATAATTTTGTTCGAATTTCATTTCTATATCAAAGTTTGGAGAATGGCGGTTATGGAGTAGGTTTCATTAGCTTCTTGAATTATTTGATATACTGCTTCTTATAGAACTTGTTTACAAAAAGTTTATCTACAACTCACTTGGCATAACTTCAGTTTGCTAAGCATAAGTTCTGAAAGCTTTGAACTTCTTAACTTCCTGCCTCGTTAAGCAAAAAAGGCCTCAGTAGATACAGGGAGCTGCATCTCTGGAGGTAAGTAAAGGAACAGAATCGACCCTTAAAGGTGATGAAGCAGAACCTTGTTTTGGTCCATGCTGATAACTTATTTTTCTCTAGCTGTAGGTGCAAAATAGCAACTGAAGGTCAGGACTTCGATCGGCAGCCTGCTGTATAAAAAACAATGTATCCAGTGAAGAAGAGGGAGAATGACTGGTGGACAAGGAATTGGCTGGATTGTCACAATCCAGAGGGTATTGGTCAATGGATTAATGCCTGGATGGACACCACTGAGAAGTGATGTCCCTCAGGGGTCCATATTGGGACCAGTACTGTCTAATGTCTTCTTCAATAGCATAGTCAGTGGGTTTGAGTGCAGCAGGTTTGTGGATGAAACCAAGATGTGCTTGACATATGTGAAAAGTTGGGTTGGCATCTGGAGTGACTTGGGCAAGTTTGAGAAGTGGGCGCATGGGAGCCTCATGAGGTTCAACAAGGTCAAGTGGAAGGTCCTGCATCTGTGTCAGGGAACCCCCAGTATCAATATAGGCTGGGGGATGAAGGCATTGAGAGCAGCCCTGCTAGGAAGGACTTGGTGGTACTGGTGAATGAAACTTGGAGATGAGCCAGCAATGTGCACTTGCAGCCCAGATGGCCAATTGTTTCTTGGGCTGTATGGCCAAGAAGCGTGGCCAGCAGGTCAAGGGAGCAGGTTGTGCAGAGAGGTGGTGAATGCCCCATCACTGGAAACATTCAAGGCCGGGCTGGTTAGCGCTCTAAGAGATGTAGTCTAGTTGAAGCATATTGCAGGAGGATTGGACTAGATAGCCTTTGAAGATGCCTTCCACTGCAAACTGTTCTTTGTCACTGGGGTGCTTCTGGGCCCCTTGCAAGGGCAACACCAGGATCTGATTTTTGGTGGCCACCACAAAGTGTGGTAGGAGCCTAAGCAGGTCCTAGCTGCATCCAGGACTGAAAAGGTCATGTTGGAGCCCATGTCATTCTTCCACAGACCCTTCAGATCACACTGTGGACCAGGGGTTGTACCAGTGCCATGGGGACAGCACAGTCAGAGCTGGCAGCTCCCTTTGTCATGAATACTGCACCCTGGAGTGGCATGGCATGGCACAGCATGGCAAAGAGCACAACTCAGAACAGCATGGCATAGCATGGAAGAGCATGGCACAGAACAGCAAGGAACAGAACAGCACAGCACAGCCTTGTGAAACACACAGTGGCAAAGCACAGTATGGCACAGCATGGTATGGCATGGCACAGCAGGCACAGCATGGCACCAGACAGCAGAGAACAACAGAGCAGGAACAGGCAGCCTTTCAGCTGTTCACACTGCACACTAGGGATGGCACAGCACTGCATGGCACAGTACGACACAGCCAAGGTGTACAGCCCCTCATCCACTCACCCTGCACCCTGGGAACAACACAAGTATGGCACAGCAGGAGTGGGAAGCCCCTGGCCAGGCACTGTAAGCAGTAAGCAGCAGTGCGGGCTCCCTGTGGCAGAAGCAACAGCATCTGTGGTGGCTGTGAGTGGTGCACCGGCCCTGCCTATGCTGCCACCCTACGTCTGCTTGGCCTCTTTTGTAGTGGAGCGGGTTGCAGCTGGGCAACAGCTGCCCATGTTGGGCCTTCTGCCAAGGGCCACCCTGGTGGCAGCTGAGGCACCAAGCACCATGTCAGGCTGAGCAGGGTCCTGCTCTTAGAGCAAGGTGGGAGTCCTGAGAGAGCATGGTGGGGTGGTCGGGGCTGTGATGGAAGAGCCTTAGACATAGGGATGCCACAGCAGGGACACACACTGGGCCTTGGGAACAGTGACGGAAGAGGCCATGGGATGCCATTGAGGAGAGAGGAACATGGGCACTGAGCAATGACATGACAAGAGCTGGGTATGTGTTTGCAGCAAAGCTTTATTATCAGAAGCAGGTAGTGGGGCAAGACATGGGGTGTGCTAATTAGAAACAGGTGGTGGGACAGGAGATGGAATCTGTATATTAGAAGCAGGTGGTAGAGCCTGAGATGGGGTCTGCATCCCAGTCACCCTCACCAGTCTCAAAACTGCCAAACTTTTCCTGTGAGTGCAGGCCTGTGGTGGAGCAGGAGATGGGGTTTGTATCCCAGGTGCTTCCTTCAGCATTGAAATCCACCCCGGGGCAATCCTTCTTGCATGTGCACAGGCGGCCAAAGTAATATGTGCCACTCCTGTGGGGACACAGAGGAAAGACATGTAAGGGTGGGAAATACACCATTGCACAGGGCAAATGCACCCTCCCAGTGCTGTAACATGAATCCAGTCCTGTCCCACCCCCCAGCAGCATTTGCACCTTGGCAGGACCCCCAGGACCCCTGCATGAGTACCACATCCTTGGTCACCCCCACACTGGCAGCAGCATTGCTGAGTGCTCAGCAGTGCCGGGTGGAAGAGCCCTAACCCCAGGGATGTGCAGGAGACATGCGGCGGGGACAAGAGGTTAACCTGATTGTTATCCAGCGGTGCTTGTGTGACATCAGGAACCAGGTGGTCTTCAGAACCTTATTCCCCCAGTAATTCAGAAAGGAGTTTCTTTTGAAAATGGTCTTCTTGTCTGAGGGATGAAGCAGGTGGTGGAGGTGAGCGTGCCTGGGGCTCTACGTCAGTGCTGAGCCAGGACCCAGCTACAGGGACAGTAGACCCAGCTTGTCCCTGCCTTCTGGGGACAGCAGTGATGGGGAAAGCAGGCAGGAGGGGTCAGAGGGCTGGGGGTCTCACATGGAGATGGGCAGACAGCAGCAGGTTTCAGCCCCCAGGGCATCCTATGTGATGCCAATGAACTCTGGGGTGAAGGATGGGGGAGTGTGAAGGATACCATAAGAAGAGGTAGCAGGTCATCAGGGACATCACAGGGGATGGCAAAAGAGCATCAAGGACACCACATAGGGGGCAAGGGAGCACTGGGGACACCAGAAGATGAGCAGGGTCACTTTAAGAATAGGACAGAAAGGGCAGGGGACAAGTGAGGATATGAGAGGGAAGGCAGATGAGCTCTGTGGACATCACAAGGAGGGCAGAGGGGCTGTGAGAACATCACAGGAAGGGCAGGGGAACATTTAGAACACCACAGGGAAGGCAGGGGAACTCTGGGGACATTTCAGAAAGGGCAGGGGACCATGGTAGACATTATAGGGAAGAGAAAAGACCTTTGGGTACATCAGAGGGAAGACAAGAAGGCAGGGGACCATTGGGAACAATATAGATAAGGCATTTGGGACATCCGAGCAGATTTCTGTGAACACAACAGTGAAACTGCAAAAGGAGAGGCACCTGATGACCAGTAGACGGTGAATTCCAATTCCAATTCCAATATCTGGCTATTCTGGTTCATGCTATGCTGGAACCCTTTCAGTGTATATGGCTTGTCAACGATGTACGTCCCATTAAATCTGCCTTGTTGATCCACAGGCCCGATGATCAGCAGGTGGCCCATGCCGTTGATCCAGTGGCCTTCCAGCTCCCACTGGGGTGGAGGTGACTCAATGTTGGTGCCACAGCACAGCGCAGCTTTGAGCAGGGTGGCAGGAGCGGGCACCCCCAGGAGCCACAGCACCCCTGCCACCCTGCCCCATGCATCCCAGCCCTTGGTTACCTTTCTCTCAGAGAAGCCGGGAGCCACCAGGGCCAGGCTGAGCACTAGAAGGAAGGAAGTCACTTGCACCATCTCTGTAGTGGGCAGACAGCTGGCGTACACAGGGATCTGCTCCTCGTAGGGCCCTGCCGATGTGTCTTATCTGTCGGCTTTTTATTGCTGTGGATGGCACCTCTGGCCAGGGCGTTGTGCAATCTAGGTGTTTCCAAATTGGCAGTTCCTAGTTGTAGGAGAGGGAGTTTACATGCAGATATTCCCACAACCACCTGCTGAAATGATGCCTCCTTATGGTGACCTGCCCCGGGGCCACCAGGCAATCTCAAGACAAGCCAGTGCCATGTTCTCAGCATGGCTATAAGTGTTCTTGCGTTGATCACAGAGGCACTAGTAGAAATGAACTGGTGCTCCTCACCTTACCCCTATTGGAATGACTCTCACACTGGTGAGAAAAGTGTTGCAATATGAAGACATGAAACAATTGCTAAAGAAACCTCAGACCAAATGGACAGAAATCCCTAATCACTATCCATCATGATGCAGAGAGGGTATGTCATGTCCTAGGAAGAGTGAAGAAAGATGGAGAACACAGATGGTGGGAAATCCTGTTGGGACAGTCTCTGACAGCAGCTGGAGCATTGAACCTTATACTATACCCTATTGTGATTTTAGTGACTCTTGTTACACTACGGTTGTTTTCAACTTTGATTTATATATCGAAGTCTGAAGAATGGTGTTTAGGGAGCAGGCTGCCTTAGGTTATTGTGTTATTTGGTATACTGCTTCTTGCAGAGCTTGTTTAGAAAATGCTTATCCAGGATTCGTTTAGCATAACTAACTTTGCTTAGCATAACTGCTGCAATCTCTGAACTTCTGAGCTTCCTGCCTCATTAGGCAAAAAAGGCCTCGGAAGATAAGGGTAGGTGTAGGTAAGCAAAAGAACAGAGTGTCATCTAAACTAAGTCAAAAGAGAAGAATTAGAATTGAAGCTGGCCAGTTCTGTGAAGGACAATAAAAAAGGCTTTGTAAAATATATTAATGGTAAAAGGAATACTAGAAATAACATTGGCCCATTACTTGATGAGCATGGCCACTTTATTAACAGGGACATACACAAAGCTGAGATGTTTAATGTTTTCCTTACCTTGGTCTTCAACACAGAAGATGGACTTGGGCGCCCCCATAACCCTGGATTGAAGAACCATGGCTGTGTGAACAATAAACTTCCAATCAATCTGGAACATGTACTGAGCCTGGCAATATCATGGAGAAGTTTGTTCTGGGAGTTATTGAAAAATATCTGAATGACAGTGCAGTCACTGGTCCCCAGCCAGCAGGGTTGATGAGGGGAAAGTCCCGCTTAACCACCTTAATTTCTTTCTATGACAAGGTTAGCCACTCAGTTGACCAAGGGAAGCCTGTTGGTATGGTATTTTTGGATTTCAGTAAAGTCTTTGATACCGTCTCTCACAGTATCTTCCTGGACAAGGTGTCCAGCACACAGCTGGATAAACACACAATGCAGTGTATGAGCAATTGGCTGACAGGCCGGGCTCAAAGGGTTCTGGTAAATTGGGTCATGTCAGCCTGGTGACCTAACACTAGCAGGGTCCCACAGGTATCCATCTTAGGGCCAGTACTCTTGATATCTTCATAAATGACTTAGATGAAGGACTTGAGGGAATACGAAGTAAGTTTGCCGATGACACAAAATTCGGAGGAGCTGTTGAGATTCTCGAGGGCAGAAAGGCCCTGCAGAGGGATTTGGACAAATTGGAGAACCAGGCAATCACCAACTGCATGAAGTTCAACAAGGGCAAGTTCCAAATTTTACACATGGTACACAGCAACCCTGGCTGTACATTTAGACTGGGGAACAAGATGCTGGAAAGCAGCTCTGCAGAGGGGGATCTGGGGCCTCTGGTTAATTGCAAGTTGAACATGAGCCAGCAGTGTGCCCTGGCAGCCAAGAGGGCCAACTGTGTCCTGGGTTCATCCAGCACAGCATTGCCAGCCGGGCAGGGAGGTGATTGTCCCGCTCTGCTCTGCACTGGTGCGGCCTCACCTGCAGCACTGCGTGCAGTTCTGGGTGCCACAGGATAAAAGAGATATAAAGCTACTGGAGAGTGTCCAGAAAAGGGCTATGAAATTGGTGAAGGGTTTGCAGAGGAAGCCATATGAGGAGCAGCTAAAGTCACTTGGTTTGTTCAGCCTGTAGAAGGGAAGACTAAGAGGAGACCTCATCACAGTTTGCAGCATTCTCACAAGGGGAGGAGGAAGGGTAGGCACTGCTCTCTTGATCAAACCCAAGGGAATGGCAGGAAGATGTGCCAGGGAAGGTTTAGGATAGATGTTAGAGGCAGATTCTTCACCCAGAGGGTGGTGGAGCACTGGAACACACTTCCCAGGGAGCTGTCATGGCCCCAAGCCTTTCAGTATTCAAGAAGAGATTGGATGATGCCCATGATGTGAACTGTGGGATTGTCATATGCAGGGTGTTGAGTTAGACTTTTTGATCCTTGTGTGTTCCTTCCGACTCAGGACATTCTATGATCCTGTGACTTTTGATGTTTTGGTTTGTGACAGGAACTTATTTTTCTCCAGCTGCAGTAGAAGCACCTCAATGTCAGGACTTTGATTTGCAGCCCACCTGACAAAAACAGAGATCCAATGAAGAATGGGGAGACTGGTGGACGAGGAGTCGGCTGAATGACATCCAGAGGGTAGTGATCAACAGCTTAATGTCTGGATGGACACTGATGCCAAGTGCTGTACCTCAGGTTCTGTATTGGGATCAGTACTGTTTAATGTCTTCTTCCATGGAATAGGGAGTGGGATCGAGTGCAGCCTCTGCAAGTCTGTAGATAACACCAAGCTGTGTTGCACACTTGACACACCTGGGCAATGGGATGCTGTTCAGAGGGAGTTAGACAAGCATGAAAAGAGAACACATGTGAATCTCATGAGGTTCAAAAAGGCCAAGTGCAAAGTCCTGCACCTGGGTCAGGGCAACCCCTGGTATGAATACAGGCTGGGAGATGAAGGGATCAAGAGCAGCCCTGCAGAGAAGGACTTGGGGGTACTGGTAAATGGAGAGCTGGACAGCAATGACAGCAAGTGCCAGCAATGTGCACTTCCAGCCCAGAAGGCCAATCGTATCTTGGGCTGCATCTCAAGGAGTGTGGCCAGCAGGTGGAGGGAGGTGATTCTGCCCCTCTGCTCCACTCTGGTGAGACCCCACCTGGAGTCCTGTGTCCAGCTCTGGAGCCCTCGGCACAGGACACACATGGACCTGTTGGAGAGGGGCCAGAGGAGCCACAGAAATGATCTGAGGACTGGAACCTCTGTCCTGTGAGGGCAGGCTAAGACAGATGGGCTTAGCCTGGAGAAGAGAAGGCTCCAGGAAGACCTTGTTGTAGCCTTTTGACTTTTAAAAGGGGTTTATGAGAAAGATGGCGACAGACTTATTAGCAGGGCATGTTACAATAGGAGAAGGGGTAATCATTTTAGACTAAAAGAGGGTAGATCAGACCAGAGACGATAAACATTTTTTTTATTATAAAGGCTTTGAAAAAATAGAATAGGTTGCCCAGAGAAGTTCCCCGGCACCAGAAACATTCAAGGCCAGGCTGGATGGGGCTCTGAGCAACCTGATCTAGGTGAGGAAGTCTGTGCTGATTGCAGGAGGGTTGGACTAGATGAGCTCTGAAGGTCCCTTTCAACTCTATTCTATGATTCTATGAGATTCTAGAGTCCAATAATGCAATTGGTCCAAAGTGATTCAAGGGGGGTGGGAGGACTGAATTGTGGGAGTATAATTGCCTATGGTTATTTTAATTTGAGGCCCCTCTTTGGGAAGCAGCCAGGTCGACCTGACCTGCACTGTATTTTGTGAATAAACTATTTATTTAAGAAGAGTTTCTGGAATCCATGCCTGAACTTCTCCCAAGGGGAACCTGGGGAAAAGAAACTTCCTGAACAATGGCTAAAAAATCCACAAAACCTCCCCATGAATATAGTACTGTTGAATCACGTTTGACAGAATGACATGTCTCTTTCTCTTATACAGATACATATGTTTGCTAACCAAAATATAATTGGAATACAGAATCACAGAATCACAGAATCACAGAATCACAGAATCACAGAATCACAGAATCACAGAATCGACTGGGTTGGAAAAGACCTCAGAGATCATCGAGTCCAACCCTGTGACAGAATGCAAACCGCCCTCACTCTCCCCTCCCTTCCTTCGATACAGAAGGTGTAGACACATCACGCACTCTCTCTGCTGCTTGAGACTAACAGCTTCTTTTGTTTGACTCCAGAGCCTGCTGGCCAGGGTCATTAAGAGAGAGGAGAAGGGAGCGCAGAGGCGCCAAGGAGTCGCTGGGCACCCACTGCCAGTGTGGTTGATGCTAGGAAGCTTCAGGCGTACCCCACAGCTAGAGTGGGGGTGCAGAGAAGCTTCTGGAATGCCTACAGTCAGATCTGATCAGGCTACATAAAACGCGATTCTCATCGAGGCTCCCCCTTTTTGTGTGGACCTCTTGGATCACGAGCCAGATGCTGCCACCGAGAGCCCTCACGGGACAGGGACGCCATTTGCCTCATCTCCACGTGTAGGTGAATTATTACTCCATGCTTCAATATAAGCCCGTGTATTTTCTTCAATTCCTCACAGGATCGTGAGTGCTTACTCTGTGCTTCAATATAAGCACGTGTATTTTCTTTAATAATTCTTTGCCAGATTCAGGCAAGTGTATACTTTTCCCAGACTCAGGGACGGCTCTGGCATTGTTTTTGGTGAAGCCACGTGTATGCACACTGTGCATCTCTAGTGCTACTAGTTGCTGCACCTAAATAGTTACCTCAGCTGATATTTGAACCTGTATTCAAGTCACTTTGGAGAGCGCTGCCCAGGGAGCTTGTGGAGTCTCCTACTCTGCAGACATTCAAAACCCGCCTGGACACATTCCTGTGTAACCTCATCTGGGTGTTCCTGCTCCGGCAGGGGGATTGGACTAGATGATCTTTCGAGGTCCCTTCCAATCCCTGACATTCTGTGATTCTGTGTGACTCTGTGATCTTCCACTGGTGAATCTGCTGTACCTTTTTTTACCAAATAAAAGTTTGTTTTGGACCCGGTTGTCCCCTAAACTAACTTCAGGGTGCCTCTGTGACAACACCATTATCTCTTTATAGGCACAGAGGCAAGAAGCGACCACACCACCACTCTGTGGAGCGATGGATTGACTTTAGTCATAGGGTAGAATGTGGTGGTACAGACCAGCCCAGGGCCACCTGGCAGTCTCAAGACAAGCCATAATCATGTTCTCACCTTGGTTACAAGTGTTTTTGATTTGATCATGAGGGCAGTGAGCAGAAATGAACTGGTCTTCCTCACCTGGTGATCACTAGACAGGCCAGCACTATGCTCCTGCCTAGGGGACAAATGTTCTTGTCTTGATCGAAGGGTGGAGTGAGTTGGGATAATTAAGCACTCCTCACCCAGTGGTTACAAGGCAAGCCAACATTGTTCTTATCATGTTCAGAGAGTGAGATGGGACAATCAGGCACCCCATGATTGTACCTGAGACTCTGATCAACTGGATCATTGCCCAGTCAGGGAAGTGCCAGGTCTGCCTGATGCAAGATGTGGCCAGTATGGAAATATACTGAACAAATTCATCTTCAATGCTACCATGGAGCCACCACAGAAATGAAATTCAGCAGGCAATGAGCTCCAAACAGACTTTATTCTAACCAGAACTGTTTAACAGAGAATCAGCTAGAAATCGGGTTTATCAAAAATTATTCTTCACTATGACCACATTATAAAACACAGATTCAGATATTGGTGAAGGGTTCAGTTCCTACACAACTGCTTCAGACTAAATAGATCCCATAACTCTAGAACGATGATTCAAAATGCTCGTCTTTCCACTAATCAAAAATGAGGACTCACAAGTATACCCAGAAGAGCACTCACCAATAAGGCAAGATATCTCAGTCCTCAAGGAACTCTCCCTAGATGTAATCCCAGTCTAATGGAAGAATTATAAATGAATTATTAAACTTTATTTCTTGTTTATATAATGTTCATTGCTACCTAGCTTTTGAACTACAAATGAACTTGCTCAATCACACTTTTTTTTTTCCTCATGACAGAGATTGCTCTTATAAATCACTTTATGTGACAGATTATATCAGCATTTCAGAGTGCATTGTTGCATTCTTTTTTGGCTTTCAGCTTTCTGTAACCTAATACTGCATCCCACCCAAGACTGGCAAAACTCTAAGCTATCCATCCTTCAAAAAGTAAAAAAAAAAAAAAAGAAGAGGGAGGGGGAAAAAAGATGCAGATGCCCTCTGCAAGGAAGACCAACCCAAATGCATGTCTGCAGCAGGCTCCATTTATACTCTAGTTGAATCTGAGCTGTGGTCATTTATGGTAGTGGTCCGGTAACTTCTCTCAGCCAAGGCCTTCCATTGTTCAAGGGCCCTGTCTGTTGGCAAAGGGGCATATATATCATCACAGTGGTCCATCGGCTGATGTTTCGAGGGTGAGAGGGAAGTGCTTCTGCCACACAACAGTCATGACCACAGTCATGGTTCAACTGGTCTCTCTGGAGTGGTGGTACAGTCACCTCCTGCCTCTAAATTTATAAGGGAGTGATGTTTTGGTCAACCAACCACCATTTCTCAGTTATCTACCAACTATCAGAACTACTATCAGTAAGCAATAATACAATATCAATCAATAGTTAATCAATGACAAGCAGCAAGAGGAAGCACTATCCTAGGTTTGCATAAGCCTGCTTAACCATCCTGACAAAAGGAAAACCAAACACATCAAAGCTTTTCCCAACTAATTAGTCCCCAGTGTGGCAACAATTGCCTTTGAGTCCTTTGATGTTTCTTCATCTTGTGGATTTGGTCCTGAAGTGGCATCCATACATTCAGGATGTGAACACAGCACTCTATCGACATGTCCAAGACTTCACATGCTAACTAGTGGTTTTTCTGCTACACTTATGGTATTATTCTGCATTATCTCTTGCAACCTATTAAATAGCTCTTCAGCACAGATACATTTAAAGACAAAGATTCCTTGTTCAGCTTGTCACATTCACTCTTTTCCAAAGGGAAAAGATTTGAGTCATAGACATAGCGAGAGAAAGAGAGGTGGTTCCCTAATACAGAGTCCCCCTTACAGGTGTACAAAGTCAATTCTGTATCTGTAAGTTCTGTTCTGGCAGAACCGAGTTCATTACCATCATCATACATGTTAATAAACCTGAACTTGTTTTGATGGTAATCAGAGACAGTTTCTTTATCTGGACAGCTACCATAGCTCCCCATAACTTTTTCCAAAACCCATGCCATCTCTAGATTTGAACACTGGTATTTCCAGCCTTCCCTGCAGCATCAGGGCTTCTATAACACTTTAGAGTTTCAAAGTTGGCCGCTGTCACCACTGCTAGAAGGAGTGACCAGTTAACCAACTTCTCCATAGTGCTGTAAGAGAATACAAAACTCATCTCAGGCTTAGAAATGGGGCTTTTGGCTAGACATCAGGGTTTATTCACCAAGCGTTAATTCAATGGATTTTCCAACACCCGTCCAGAGCTTCTCAGGCATATAAGCCTCTGGGTTTTGCCAGCCTTGTGGGCACAACGCCAGCTGAAGGCAGCTTCACCATGATAGGTTTTCCCTGGTGTGTTTCTGTGGAGGCTGGTTCTTTAAATTGTTTGACATAGAATCACTGTCTATTGGTGGCTTCTTGTGGCAAAATGCCCTGATCTGAGAGCTTCCATGACCCCCCCCCAGTGGATTTTAACAATAAGGACTGCTTGCGTCAGACCTGTGGCCCAAACGGGTCATGAAATATCAGTATGTTTTTCATGATATCATTAGTTCACTCAGCCATCCTGTTGCGTTGGGGTTGGTACGGTGTATGGAACATCCACTTAATACCTTTGCCTCAAAAACAACCTTGAACCACAGTGGCCATGAAAGGGATTCTGTTGTCACTTTGAATATTCTCAGGGTTAGGTAGAGAACTAAACCACTCATGCAATATTCGCACTGTTTGATAAAACAACAAGGGTCTGTCCAGCCCTTGTGGTCTCTTTTGCAATGTGCCACAACAGGAAGCATGCTCTGAGAAGCCACATTCTACCTTGAAAGAATCCTGTGGGTGCAGCAGGCCCAGCCCCTGACAGATTTTAAATTTGTCTTTCAGAATGTTACAGGCCTTCTTATGCTGTGAGTTCCAATTGCATTTCCTCCTCTTCCAAAGCAGGTCATATGGAGGGCAGGCAATCACCAAAAGTCCTGGTAGGTGTTTTCACCAGTACTCCAATGTGCCCAACAGCTGTTGAACCTTGGCTTTGATTTCCGGGGTCTGCCACTTCTCCATGCCCGACAGGGCATCAGCAGGTGCTGCAATAGCTCCCATGATCTACCAAGCCCTCAGGAATTCTGTTTCCTGCCTAGGACCTTGGCATTTGGAAGGTGGAATATCTAATTCAGTGTTTTGTCACTAGGTTCCTGATAGTCTCAGCTACCTGCCCAAGCTCTTCCTTGTTGTGTCCATCCACCAAGATGTCATCTATATACTAAGATATGTGAATGTCCAATGGCACTTTCACAGTCTCAAGGAGCACAGCTAAGATATTGTGGGCAACAGTGGGAGAGTGTTTATCCCTTGTGAAAGCCAAGCAGAAGTGTATTGTCTCCCTTCCCAGAGAAAGGCAAATTGGGGTTTGCCTTCCTCCCTTAGGGAAATAATGAAAAACGTATCTTTGGCATTTTGTATTCCCTCCGCTGACTCTAACAATCCTTTTCTTAGACTCACTCTGAGTCTCCACTACCCACCTGTCTCACCATCTCTTAACAACACTGCAGACTCCATCTGTCCCACTCTGTGTGAAAACTGAATTTTCCATTCACTAAGCTGAGGACCTGTCCCTGGGCTGCACAGGCAATAGCTCAGGGTTTCTCACCTGTTTTAATAAGAGGTTGCAGGTAATTGGAACTACTTTTCTCAGAGTCTCCCCAGACTTCTCCATCCTGATCCTTGGAATCTGCACTCACATAAACTTTCAACTTCAGGCAATGCGGGGGGCTGCCCCACTTGTGCCAGCACAATCTCGGCCCTTGGTTCCAATGTGAGTGTCTGCTCTCTCTTTGCTATTCTGACTTTATACAGTCTATCTCCAATTATCTCTTTTAAGCTGGCACACAGGCCGGCACACAGAATAGCACACAGGGTAGCACACGTGGTTGTGATGACCTGAGAACTGATTCATTTCTCTTCCACCTACTGTATACAAGGGCAGAAGAATTACAGCTGTGGCTCCACAATAATTCCTCCAGTTTTGGTTCTCTGCCCACTATGCTAATTTAAATGTTGCAGGAGCTCCCCAAAAATGAATTTAAGCAGGTGATACGCTCCAAACAGACTTTATTCTAACCAGAACTGTTTAATGCAGAACCAGCTAGAAATGGGGTTTATCCGGAATTATTCAACAGTCTGACACTATTATAAAACACAGATTCAGATACTGTCTAGGAGTTTGGTTACTACATAGATGATTCTGACTCAAAGGATCAGATCCCAGAACTCTAGAATGATGATTCAAAATGTTTGTCTTCCTATTCATAAAAAGTAAAGACTCTCAAGGGTACCTAGAAGAGGACTCACCAATAAGGCAAGGTGTCTCAGTCCTCGAGGAACTTGCCTTACATGCCATCCCAGTCTCAGGAGGGGAGTCGTTGACTGCAGACTGGCTGTCCGAGAAAGGCCAACTCAACAAATGTCTCCAGCAAATTCCATTTATACCCTAGGTTGAATGTGAGCTGTGGTCATTTATAGTAGTGGTCTAGAAACTTCTCTCAGCCAAGGCCTTTCTTTGTTCAAGGACCTTGTGTGTTGACATGCGGTATTTGCATGACCATGCTGGTCTATTGGTGTAGAAGTTTCTGTTGCTTTCAGGATGGGCTTAGGGGAGCAGGACATGAGGAGTGCACAGCCACAATACCATAATTTGGAAAATGGCTGTTAAGGGAATAGACTACCTTAGCTTCTTCAATTCTTTGGTATACTGGTTCTTACAGAACTTGTTTAGAAACTGAACACATACAATTTGCATAGCATAATGTAAGTTTGCCTAGCATAAGATCTGCAAGCTGTGAACTTCTGAATTCCAGGCCTCGTTAAGCAAAAAAGGCCTCAGAAGATAAGGGGACGTTCATCCCTAGAGGTAAGTAAAGGAGTAGAGCAGTGTATAAAAGGGGGTGAAACAGTAGGAAGATTTAGTTATTGCTTAGAACTTAAGCAACTGAAAGTGAGGTCTTTGATTGACAGCCCTCCTGACGAAAACCAAGAGATCCAATCAAAAGTCTCTGTCACGGGAAACCTAGGGAAAAGAACTTTCTGAACAATGGCTAAACAAATTACAAGCCTCCCTGTGTGTAAAATATTGTTGGACCACATGTGATAGAATGAAATACATCTCTTTCTTTTACATATAGATATGCTAACCAAATGTGAAAAATTTCCCTAAATCTAAAACTGGAATATGGACTATCTGTTTATAGACTGTGTGCACATACACAGGTACGTCTCAAGAAGAGCCAGAGGGCATGAATGCATTGCAAAGACCAAGTTTTATTTTAGTTACCACTCTACTGGGGGATCTCTGAAGTAGCACCTGAGCTCCCAGGCAGAAGTAACACAAGCGGGGACACAAGTGTTGGTCAGTTCAGCCCTGGCTAGAAGATCACTGGGTCTGCTCCTCTTGCCTGTATTTCAAGGCTTCAGGCAGATGCAGCCTCCTACTCTTTCCTACAACAAAACAGGAATCTCAGACATAGTGATAAGTTGTCTAGAGTTTCTCACAGGCCCATGTTATCTAACAAAGAGGTTCTACTCATCAAGCACACAAGGTCAGTAAAATAATCAGTGTGATGTATGTGCTTTTTCAACAGACAGCTGCAAGTCACTTGAGTGTATTTACAGTTAACCAACCTCCTCGCCAATCTTGCACTACATTCCCAGACACGGACACAGAGGGAAGATGTGACCATGCCAACACTCTGTGGGGTGATGGATGAATTTAGTCACAGGATGGCAAGCAGTTGTACAGACAGGCCCAGGGCCACCTGGTGATACCAAGACAAGATGATTTCATGTTCTCACCTTGATTACAAGTGATGTTGCTTTGATCACAAAGGCAGTGAGTAGAAATGAACTGGCTTTCCTCATCTGGTGATCAGTAGACAGGCCAGCATTATGTTCCTGCCTAGGGGACAAATGTTCTTGTCTTGATCAAGGGCTATATGTCCTCACCACTGCTGGAACAAGTCTCTTTATGGGGGAGAAAAGTGTTGCAACATGATGACCTAAGACATTTGCTAAAATAAGTCTACAGAAAACCCAGATACCATCCATCATGATGCAGAGGAGATACATCATATCGTAGAAAGTGTGAAGAAAGATGGAAAATATCAATGGTAGGAAGTCGTGTCCTGGTGGTCTCTGCCAGCAACTGGAGCTTCAAAATTTATGCTACATTCTGTCATGACTGTAGTGACTCTTGTAATACTCTGTTTGTTGTTCAACATCGCTTTATAAATTATTTGGTATACTGCTTCTTACAGAAAGTGTTTAGATCTTGCTGGTATCTTGGATCTTGAAGAAGAGGTAGGTGAGGAGGTGGTACCAAGCCTGCCTACAAGATCACACAGGAAGAGGCGGTTGACTTCACAACTTAAGACTGCCTCTGATAAGAAAGAAAGAATGGTGATTGTAATAGGAAATTCCCTTCTGAAAGGAACAGAGGGCCCAATGTGCACAGTTGACCCTCATCTTAGGGAAGTTTGTAGTCTACCTGGAGCCCAGATCAAGGATATCGCTAGAGAGCTCCCCAGACTGGTGCACCCGACAGACTACTACCCGCTGCTGGTTTTCCAGACAGATGGGGAGGAAGCTGCTTCCCATAGTCTGAGGGGAATGAAGAACGATTTCAAGGTCTTGGGAAGGATGGTGAAAGACACAGGGGCTCAAGTGATCTTCTCTTCACTCCTTCCATCTTCAAGTGATGATGTGGGATGGAATAGGAAAATTCAATCTCTAAATGGTTGACTCCAAGACTGGTGCTACAGGCAGGGCTTTGAATTTTTTGATAATGGCTGGTTTTATAAGACTCCAGTCTGGACAGTGTTATGAGGGAAAGGTTTATCTTGCAGGGGCAAAAGGATGCTGGGGCAGGAATTAGCTGGGCTCATTTGGAGAGCTTTAAACTAGGCTCGAAGGGGGATGGGGTTGTAGCTGGGCTTGTCCCAGTGGGGCAACATTCTAAAACTGATGAGGACTGGGTGGCCTCCTATGCTCCTAAGGAGCAATTGGTGTGCTCTGCTTGGTCCCTGAAATGCCTGTACACCAGTGCACGCAGCATGGGGAATAAGCAGGAGGAGTTAGAATCCTGTGTTCGGTGGGGAGATGATGATCTGGTGGCAACTACAGAAACATGGTGGGACAGTTCACATGACTGGAATGTGGTCATGAATGGCTATGCCCTTTTCAGGAAAGACAGGCCAGCCAGGCGTGGTGGTGGTGGAGTTGCTCTCTGCGTGAGAAAGCAACTACAATGTACCAAATTCTGCCCAGGAGCAGATGAGGAGCGAGTTGAGAGTGTATGGGTCAGAATTAAGGGGCAGGCTGGCAGGGGTGATACTGTTGTAGGTGTCTATTACAGGCTGCCAGATCAGGCTGAGAAAGTTGATGAGACCTTCTACAGACAGCTGAGAGTGGCCGCACAGTCACAGGCCCTGGTTGTTGTGGGTGATTTTAACTTCCCTGATGTTTGCTGGAAGGACCATTCAGCCAGCCAGCCACAGTCCAGGAGGTTCCTCCAGTGCATTGATGATAACTTCCTCATGCGGATGGTGGAGGAGCCAACTAGGAGAGGTGCACTGCTGGATCTCGTCCTCACTAACAAGGAGGGTCTGGTCGAAGCAGTAAAGGTTGAGGGCTGCCTGGGTTGCAGTGACCACGAGATGGTGGAGTTCAGGATCTTGTGTGGCAGGAACAGAATAGCAAGTAGAATTTCAACCCTGGACTTTAGCAGGGCTAACTTTGGCCTTTTCAAGCAATTGCTGGGGGAAATCCCATGGGCAAGACTGCTTGAAGGTAAAGGGGCCCAAGATAGCTGGGTGGCATTCAGCGATTGCTTCTTCCACGCTCAGGATCAGAGCATCCCCACACGTAGGAAGTCAAGGAAGGGAGCCAGGAGGCCTGCGTGGTTGAATAGGGATCTGTTGGGTATGCTCAAGCGGAAGAGGAGAGTTTACAGGTCATGGAAGCAGGGGCTGGCCACTTGGGAAGAATATAAGGCTGCTGTTAGAGGATGTAGGAAGTCAGCTAGGATAGCCAAGGCCTCCTTAGAATTAAACCTGGTGAAAGGGGTCAAGGACAGCAAAAAGAGCTTTTTCAAATACATAGCAGATAAACCTAATACCAGAGGCAATGTAGGCCCACTGATGAATGGGGTGGGTGCCCTGGTGGCAGAAGATACAGAGAAGGCAGAATTACTGAATGCCTTCTTTGTCTCTGTCTACTCTGCCGGAGGCTGTCCTGGGGATCCCTGTACCCCTGAGACCCCAGAGGAAGCCAGGTCAATGGAGGAGTTTGCTTTAGTCGATGAGGACCGGGTTAGGGAGCAATTAAATAGTCTGGACATCCATAAATCCATGAGTCCAGATGGGATGCATCCGTGGGTGCTGAGGGAGCTGGCTGAAGTAATTGCTAGACCGCTCTCCATCATCTTTGCCAAGTCTTGGAAACGGGAGAGGTGCCCAAGGATTGGAGGAAAGCAAATGTCACTCCAGTCTTCAAAAAGGGCAAGTAGGAGGACCCAGGTAATTATAGACCAGTCAGCCTCACCCCTGTCCATGGGAAAGTAATGGAACAGCTTATCCTTGGTGCCATCTCAAGGCATATCAGGGATAAGAGGGTTATTAGGGGCAGTCAGCATGGCTTTACCAAGGGTAAGTCATGCTTGACCAACCTCATAGCCTTTTATGAGAATGTAACAAGGTAGATGGATGATGGCAGAGCGATGGATGTGGTCTACCTTGACTTCAGTAAAGCCTTTGGCACAGTCTCCCACAGCATCCTCACAGCTAAATTGAGGAGGTGTGGCCTAGACAATGGAGTAGTGAGGTGGGTTGCAAACTGGCTTAAGGAGAGAAGCCAGAGAGTGGTAGTCAATGGTGCGGAGTCTAGTTGGAGGCCAGTATCTAGTGGAGTGCCTCAGGGGTCAGTACTGGGGCCAATATTATTCAATATATTCATTAACGATTTGGACGAGGGAATTGAGTGTACTATCAGCAAGTTTGCTGATGACACTAAGCTGGGAGGAGTGGCTGACATGCCAGAAGGCTGTGCTGCCATCCAGCGGGATCTGGACAGGCTGGAGAGTTGGGCGGGGAATAACCTGATGAAATTTAACAAGTGAAAGTGTAGAGTCCTGCATCTGGGCAGGAGCACCCCCAGGTTCCAGTATAGGCTGGGGAATGACCTATTAGAAAGCAGTGTAGGGGGAAGGGACGTGGAGGTCCTGGTGGACAACAGGATGACCATGAGCCAGCACTGTGCCCTTGCGGCCAGGAAGGCCAATGGCATCCTGGGGTGTATTAGAAGCGGGGTGGTTAGTAGATCGAGAGATGTTCTCCTTCCCCTCTACTCCGCCTTGGTGAGACCACATCTGGAATATTGTGTCCAGTTCTGGGCCCCTCAGTTCAAGAAGGACAGGGAACTGTTGGAGAGGGTCCAGCGTAGGGCAACAAAGATGATTAAGGGAGTGGAGCACCTCCCTTATGAAGAAAGGCTGAGGGAGCTGGGTCTCTTTAGTCTGGAGAAGAGGAGACTGAGGGGTGACCTTATTAATGTTTATAAATATGTAAAGGGTGAGTGCCACAAGGATGGAGCCAGGCTCTTCTCGGTGTCAGTGATAGGACAAGGAGTAATGGGATCAAGCTGGAATACAAGAGGTTCCACTTAAAATTGAGAAGAAACTTCTTCTCAGTGAGGGTGACAGAGCACTGGAACAGGCTGCCCAGGGAGGTTGTGGAGTCTCCTTCACTGGAGACATTCAAACCTGCCTGGACATGTTCCTGTGTGACCTCACCTGGGCGTTCCTGCTCCAGCAGGGGGATTGGACTAGATGATCTTTTGAGGTCCCTTCCAATCCCAGACATACTGTGATACTGTGATACTGTGGTATAGAATTCACTTAGCATAACTAAGTTTTCTTCGTACAACTCCTGCAAGCTGTGAGCTTCTGAACTTCCTGCTTTGTTAAGCCAAAAAGGCCTCAGGAAATAAGGGGACCTGCATCCCTGGAGCTAAGTATAGGAACAGAATGACATCTAAAAGGAGGTGAAACAAAACCAACTTTTGGTAATTGCTTAGAACATATTTTTCTCCAGCTGAAGGTGCAAGATAGCATCTGAAAGTCAGAAATTTGATTGACAGCCCTCCTGACAAAAAACAAGAAGTCCACCGAAGAGTGTCATTCATGGGAACCCTAGGCAAAAGAAACTTTCTGAACAATGGTTAAACGACATATAAAACCTCCCAATGTGTAAATTGTACTGTTGAATCACATTTGACAGAATATCATACATCTCTTTCTTTTACATATAGATATGCTAAGCAAATGTGAAAAATTTCCCTAAATCTAGAAGGGGAATACAGCATTATCTGTCTATTGACACAGAGGCAAGTGGTGACCACACCACCACTCTGTGGAGCGATGGATTGACTTTAGTCATATGGTGGAACGTGGTGCTACAGACCACCCTGGCGCCACCTGATAATCTCAAGAAAAGATGTCATTGTGTTCTCCACTTGATTACAAGTCTTGTTGCTTTGATCATGAGGGCAGCAAGTTGTGGGACGGGATTTGGCTGGCCTCAGCAAAACTCCCAGCACTTATCAGTTGGTAAAAGGAGATGTGCTGGAACTTGTTGGTCACAGGCCATGGGAAGGATAGAGGCGAGAACCTTAATTAGAAGGAGTGAAGAGTGCTGATTCTATGTTTAAACAAGGTTCACAAGTTAATAAGGTTGTCCTGTAAAAAGGGGACTCTTGTTTTTGCACAGGGAAGATTGCTTGAGTTGGGGTGGTAACTGTTTGAGAAGGTGTCTTGGCATTAGCCAATCTGTAAATGTCTAGTGTGCAATGTAGACCAATCAGCTCGAAGCACGTTGCTGAGGAAAAGTATAAAAGTATGTGAAGCACACTAATAAAGCGGACATTTTGTTTGCATCAAACTGTGTCCCTTCTCTCAATCACGGCAGCAAGTAGGAATGAACTGGCCTTCCTCACCTGGTGATCAGTAGACAGGCCAGCATTATGGTCCTGCCTAGGGGACCAATGTCCCTGTCTTGATCAAAGGGTGGAGTGAGTTGGGACAATTAAGAGCTCCTCACTTGGTGATCGTATGGCAAACCAACATGGTTCTTGTCGTGATCAGAAAGTGAGATGGGACCATGAGGTGCCACCTGATTGCATTTGAAACTCTGACCAATGGGATCGTTGCCCAGTCTGGTAAGTGTCAGGGCTACCTGGTGCAAAATGTGGCAGGAATGGAAAGATACTGACCAAAGTCAATCATCTTGCAATCCTATAAATAATGGTCCTAAAGTGAGACAATTTGAGCTGCTCTGGATCTCAACGTGACGTTACCCAGTGTCTCACCATGACTGGGACGCCTCTCAGGGTCCATTTCTTGGAGACTCAATGATTGTCTATTGACAATTTAATGTAGCTTCAATGATCAACTGCTGATCGTTTTATGAAGATTGAAAGCCTAATTTTGGGCCGCTGGTGATTGTCATCTGATGAAGGTGAACACAAAAAAGTGAGCAATTTTTAATACTCATGAAAGGGAAATTTCGATCACAGGCTAACGTGTATGTGCCATTTGATTTTAGGACTGCTTTTTCTATCTATTTGTCTGCTTGTGTGTGTGTCTCTCAGTTTACCGTTTTTGTGAAAGTGTGTGTTTCAGTTAAAAAATCCTGCTGTAAATTTAGCATGACTCTCGTGGCTATTTTTGATCAATTGTAATAAATTTCACTTATATCACTCTTGTAAAATGGCTGATGATTAAACGCTACTAATAATTAAACAATGTACCCTCGTAATCTATGACAAGGCTTCCCTGGCACCTCACAGGAGGCCCTGGATCCTGCAGGTCAGTGGCTGCCAGGACTGATGTTTAGCCGGGGAATATCCCTCTCAGGGGACCATTGTCCCCTCTGTCAACTGTTTACCACCCCTCTGCCTAGCCTGGGATCACAGAATCACAGAATCACAGAATCGACTGGGTTGGAAAAGACCTCAGAGATCATTGAGTCCAACCCTTGGTCCAACTCTAGTCCGTTTAGTAGATCATGGCACTAAGTGCCATGTCCAATCTCAGTTTAAAAACCTCCAGGGATGCTTAGGGGTTCCAAGGACCCTCAACCCCAAGGCATCCCAGGGCTGGTCACAGCACACGGCCACATCCCACTCCTCCTCAGACCTTCAGTCTGTTGTCCTGCGACGTGCTGGCTAAGCTGGTGCACACTGGAGCTCTTAGGGAGATCACCAAGGGGCTGCTGGAGTAATCAGAGACAACAGGGGAATACTGATGAGTTACCTCATAAGAAAGAAGATGGTTTCCCCTAAGAAGGTGACACAGTTGACAACCCAGCTGAAATGCCTCTATACAAATGTACACAACATGGGCAACAAACAGGAGCTAGAAGCCCTAGCTGGTGCTGCTGTAGAGCTACAACCTAGTTAGCGTTACTGAAGCGTGGTGGGATGAATCCCATGACAGGATTGCTGCGATCAATGGCTCAAGGCTGTTCAGAGTTGACAGGCAAGGAAGGTTGTGAGGAAGGGTTGTCCTCTCAGTCAAGAAATTAACAGTTGTCTCTGAAGAATAGCCACAAGCAGGTTGAAAGCTTATGGGTAAGAATCAGAGACTAACACAAGAAAGGGAACATTGTGGTTGGTATCTCCTACAGACTACCTGATCAGGGGGAGACTATTGATGAAGCGTTCATACTCCAGCTACAGGAGACATCACACTCCTATATCCTCCACCTCCTGGGGGACATCAACCACCCAACATCTTCTGGAAAAGTAGCAGGGTGAGCTGCAGGCAATCCAGGAGTCTCCTGGAGCGCACAGAAGACAACTTTCACAGCCAGGTAATAGACAGCCCTACCAGAGGGTATGCCATATGGGATGTGACGGTTATCAACACAGTGACATCAAGATTAGAGACAGCCTGGGCTGCAGAGGTCATGCAGTGGTGGAATTTGCAGTTCTGAGAGTTCTGGGAGAGGTGAAGAATAAAGTCGGGACCCTGAATTTTAGGAAAGCTGAGTTCCAGCTCTTCACTCTTCAAGGAGTTGATCAAGAGAACCACCTGGGAAACTGCCCTCAGGGACAAGGGAGCAGAACAGAGCTGGCAGATCTTTAAGGATCTGGTTAAGAGATTTGGTTATGTGGGGAAATCAAACACCCAGGTTAAGGGAAGGTGTGGGCTGATGTCCATCATTATTTTTTAATATTTTTATGGGATATCATCCATCCCAGGCCAATGTCAACCTGTTAATGAGAGCACTGTTTTATCTAAACAAGAAAGATAAGATAATTGAAAAGCGTGTGAAATTAACCCTACAGGCAGGGGAAAAACTGACTACCTGCCCTCAGGTATCCTAATTGGGATTATAATAATCAAACAGAGAGAGATAACTGCTTAAAATCTGATAAATGCAATTAGAGCTTGTGAGGAGGCAAGAGTAAATTGAACTAAGGTACAGAAATGGATACAGAAGCCAGAGGAACACCTTGGTGACTAGTGGGGAAGATTGTGACAGGCTTTGTTTTTGTTCTTGTTTTGATCACAAGGGCAATGAGTAGAAATGAACTGGCCTTCCTCACCTGGTGATCACTACACAGGCCAGGATTATGCTCCTGCACACAGGAAAAATGTTCTTGTCTTGATCAAAGGCTGTAAGGTCTTACCCTTGTTGAAATGACTCTCATAGTTGTGAGAGAAGTGTTGCAACATGATGACCTGAAACAATTGCTAAAACAAATACAGAACAGTCAACAGAAAGCCTAATCACCATCCACCATGATGCAGAAGAATACACCATGCATCATAGGAGTGAAGAATGATGGAGAACGTGGATGGTGGAAAATCCTTTTGAGATGGTCTCTGACAGCAGATGAAGCATTAAACCTTATGCTACACCCTATCATGATTTTAATGATTCTTGCAATACTATAATTTTGTTTGAGTTTCATTTCTATATCAAAGTTTGGAGAATGGCGGTTATGGAGTAGGTTTCATTAGCTTCTTGAATTATTTGATATACTGCTTCTTATAGAACTTGTTTACAAAAAGTTTATCTACAACTCACTTGGCATAACTTCAGTTTGCTAAGCATAAGTTCTGAAAGCTTTGAACTTCTTAACTTCCTGCCTCGTTAAGCAAAA
Organism: Columba livia; assembly: GCF_036013475.1. Classification (NCBI taxonomy): domain Eukaryota; kingdom Metazoa; phylum Chordata; class Aves; order Columbiformes; family Columbidae; genus Columba; species Columba livia. The sequence continues at coordinate 11,130,205 of NC_088642.1, read as the reverse complement.
AAGGCCTCAGTAGATACAGGGAGCTGCATCTCTGGAGGTAAGTAAAGGAACAGAATCGACCCTTAAAGGTGATGAAGCAGAACCTTGTTTTGGTCCATGCTGATAACTTATTTTTCTCTAGCTGTAGGTGCAAAATAGCAACTGAAGGTCAGGACTTCCATCGGCAGCCTGCTGTATAAAAAACAATGTATCCAGTGAAGAAGAGGGAGAATGACTGGTGGACAAGGAATTGGCTGGATTGTCACAATCCAGAGGGTATTGGTCAATGGATTAATGCCTGGATGGACACCACTGAGAAGTGATGTCCCTCAGGGGTCCATATTGGGACCAGTACTGTCTAATGTCTTCTTCAATAGCATAGTCAGTGGGTTTGAGTGCAGCAGGTTTGTGGATGAAACCAAGATGTGCTTGACATATGTGAAAAGTTGGGTTGGCATCTGGAGTGACTTGGGCAAGTTTGAGAAGTGGGCGCATGGGAGCCTCATGAGGTTCAACAAGGTCAAGTGGAAGGTCCTGCATCTGTGTCAGGGAACCCCCAGTATCAATATAGGCTGGGGGATGAAGGCATTGAGAGCAGCCCTGCTAGGAAGGACTTGGTGGTACTGGTGAATGAAACTTGGAGATGAGCCAGCAATGTGCACTTGCAGCCCAGATGGCCAATTGTTTCTTGGGCTGTATGGTCAAGAAGCGTGGCCAGCAGGTCAAGGGAACAGGTTGTGCAGAGAGGTGGTGGATGCCCCATCACTGGAAACATTCAAGGCCGGGCTGGTTAGCGCTCTAAGAGATGTAGTCTAGTTGAAGCATATTGCAGGAGGATTGGACTAGATAGCCTTTGAAGATGCCTTCCACTGCAAACTGTTCTATGATTCTGTGAGAACCTACAGTCTGATTTTGCAATAGCTCCGGAATGATGTATGGGGAAGGGAGGCTTGGATTGTGGGGTATAATTGCCTATGGACTGGTAGCATGGCACCACTCTGCACCCAGGGGACAGCACAGCATGGCCTGGAGCTGCCTCTCAGGCTACCTTTACCTTCCTGACAGCAGTGGTACAGGGGCCAAGCAGTGCCAGGGTGAGCAAGTGGCAACAGCAGAGGCTCCCCATGGTACCAGCAGCAGAGGTGGTGGCCATGTGCAGTTCTTGGACTTTGTCTGTGCTGCTGCTCTGCATTTCCTTGGCTGTTTTTGTAGTGGAGGGGGCTACAACTGGGCAGTAGACGCTCATGCTGGGCCTCCTGCCGAAGGCCACCCTAGTGCAAAACAGGCCACTGGACACCATGCCAGACTGAGCGTGGTCCTACTTACTGGGCAAGGTGAGTATCCCAAGAGAGCATGGTGGAGTGGAGAGGGCTGAGATGGAGAAGCCTTGGCTATATGGGGGTGTTATGGCAGGGGAGACACACTGGACTTTAGGGACAGTGACGAGAAAGGCCATGGGATGCCATGGAGCAGATGCAGGAACATGAACACTGAGCCACAACACAAGTCGGGTGTGTGCTTGAAGTGAAGCTTTATTATTAGAAGCAGGTGGTGGGGCAGGAGAGAGGGTCTGCACCCCTGCCACTTCTGTGGCAATCCTATACAATTCCACCCTGTGGGGACACAGAGGGAGGAGACATAAGGGTGGGAAGTGCACCCTTGCACAAGGCACACGCAACCTCCCGGTGCCAAACACCCACCAAACACCGACACAGCTCCAAGCAGAGCTTACACCATGACAGGATACCCAGGGATGTCCTATGTGAGTATCTCATCCTCAGTCACCCCCACACTGTCAGCAGCTCTGCTGGGTGCTCACTTCTGTGGAGTGGGAAAGCCTGAACCTGGAGATGCACAGGGGACTCTTATGTGGTGGTGACATGAGGCTCACATGATGGGTTTCCAGTTGTCCAAGTGTGACCGCTTGAGCCAGGTGGTCTTATGAAGTTCTTTACCTGTCTCGTCCATGAAGCACTGGCCCATGAAGACAGGGATGGAGCCTGTGGGATGAAGCAGGAGGTGGAGATGAGTGTGTCAGGGCTGCAGGTCAGTGCTGAGCTGTGCCTCAGGGATGGGGACAGCAGACCTGGCCTGTCCCTGACCTCTGGAGACAGCAGTGATTGTGAAAGTGGTCAGGAGGGATCAGAGGGCTGTGGGTCTCCCATGGAGATGGGCAGACAGTAGTGGGATCAACCCCCAGGGCATCCTGTGTGCCTGGGACTGGGAGGTGACACCAGCCAAGGAATTCTAGGGTCAAGGATGGAAAAACATCAGCGACATCACAGGAGGAGGGCAGGAGCGCCTCATGATTACCACATGGAGGGGCACGAGAGCCCTGGTGTCCCCAGAGGATAGGCAAAGGAACATTGAGAAGAGCACTGGAAGGGCAGGGGAGCTCTGTGGACATCAGAAGCAGGCAGTGGAGGTATGGGGAAACCACAGAGATGGCAAGAGATTTTTGGGGACATAACAAGAAGGGCAAAAGAGCTCTGGAGACATCACAGAGAGGGCAGGGGAGTTCTGGGGGAATTGCAGGAATGGCAGGGGAACATTTTGGGCATCACTGGAATGACAGGGTGTTGTCATTTTCACTTAAAAGAATGAGTCCTGTCTGCAATCGCTATCCTAAAAACATGCAAATTTTTTCAGTTTTAGGTCAGTCTGACAAAGATAAGAGTGTCTTGCAAAACACCCGATCAGAGAGACTGACCTTGCAGCTCTAGACATTTTGGAGCTGCACAATAATTTGGGTCTTGTTTTAACGCATGTCTCAAGACTGTTGGATAAAGTGTCCTTTAGCTGAACTTTGCTTATTATACACTAAATTGATTATGTAACCAATATGCAAAGTTGTAATGAATTTGCTCTTTAGGACTACCCTGAGCAGTGACATGATTTTGTATGTAATGGCTGTTACTTTTATTGATAGCATGCTGGCTTCATTCCAACATCCAGACTTGCACAACTCTGTAATAAATAATATCTCATCTCTGTGTGCTACACTTTAGTTCATTTGTATGCACACAGATAAAGAACCCTGTTTTGGGGACAACAGTTGTGGCAACCCTGATAGGATGCTGTTAAGAGCCTTATCCGGTCCAGCTTACTGAAAACAGCGGGGAGCTGGACTCCAGCTAGCACCGATCTGCTGAATGGGGACTCCAGCGGTTTCTCTCCCTGGCTGGATGGTGAGCAGCTCTAAGGTGCAATGCTGCAATTGAGATAACATCTTGAATAAGTGTAATTGTGATCAGTTTGCATATTTGAATTTGGTTTGCATATCTGAGCTCAGTATTTGGTTTGCGTATTTGAATATGGTTGCATGCACTTGGTATTTGGAATAAATCTCCATGTAAGTCGGCTCACTGAGGGCCGCATTAGGAGAGATCTGCTACATGCAGATGCAAAAAAGTGTATGCACACTTGGTATTTGTTTGCATATTCGTATTTGTTACCAAAAGAAATGCATTTGGGAACAGTTCCTCTACTGAAAACTGTCTTGCTCACCCTTAGGATGCACCCTTACGTATTAGAGTAAATTTGTGAGGGCATCCTCCTCTGGTAAAAGAAAGCTTGAAATGGTATCATATTTAATTGTGGCCTTTCTATAAATTGGATATTGAGGAAAAATGGCATGAACATGGAATTCTAAGTTATGGTACTATATTGCAACCGATATTGTTCTGTAAAAGTTTGAAAAAACTGAATGAAGTACAGTACTGAATGTTATTTGTTCTTATTGTTAAGCAACAATTTTGAGATCTGAAAAAAATCTAAGTTGTTAAACTCTGTTTTGTACAGAATCTTTGCACTAGCTGGAGATATGAAAAAGAAAACTTAATGAAGTGATGGATGTGTAACTGGGTATCATTTTCTTTAAAAGCTGCTAGAATATGGACTGATTCGGATCCAGAAAATGAAAATAAATTACGTTTAATATGTTGTTTATTGACAACCTTAAGAAATTGCAGAAAGTTGGTGGGGCTGGAGGAGTAATTCTTGCTCAAGTACTTGGAATTGCCTATAAACTGTATAATAGCAAGAATGAAATGGAAATGTAATAAACAAATACATAGATAAATAAATAAGAAAAATTAGAAGTATAGAAATAAAACCCAGGCCTCTGCTGTACAGTTTGAGCTTAAACTTCAGGCCTGTGCTGTGCTGCACTGATTCCTCCACTGCAGGATAAACTCATCAGCTCACTGTAACAGAGCATCCTGCCAGGCAGCTCCTACTCTGTACCAGAGATAACACCGCCTGTGTGGCCTTATCTGTGTCTAAAAGTGCACTGAGAAGCCCTCATGTGAATATCCTTTTAAAAAAGAGTAATTTTACTGTAAATATATATATATGTTTTTGAAAGCTGACTGCTCACTACTAAGGAGGCACCAGTAAATGGAGGCAGAACCTTCCTCAGTGGCAGATGTATTGTGGCTAGAGAACTGTGATACTGAAGGAAGGGACGGGGGTGAATTTACAGGCATCCACAGCAGATCCCTTGTTTCCAACAAAGCTGGGGAATGAAACTATGGATTTTTAGGTAGACACCGGAGCAACGTATTCTGTAGTAGCTGTTGCAAAGGACCTATTAGCAAATTCACCATGCCAGTTCTTGGGGTCACAGAAAAGATAGAGTGAAGGCTGTTTTTGAAACCAATGGAATGCCAAACTAGGAACAAAATTTTAAAACACTAACTCTTGTGTATGCCAGAATGCCCTATGCCTCTCTTACATGGAGATTTGTTAAGTAAATTGCAAGCTTTAACAACGTTTCCTGAGAACTCTGTTCAGCTGCATCTCCCACAAGAAAATGCTTGGAAGGCACAGATCTATTTGCTGCAGTTAAAACAGCAAAGTGAGCAAGAAATCTCTAAGGAAAATTTGGATGTCATATTTCCACTAGTATGAACAGCTGAAGTACCTGGTAAAGCCAACACTACACCGATAAAAGTAGAACTGAAACAGAACTTCAAGCCAGTAAGAAAAAAAAAATAACAAAACACCATATCTGATAAACATGGAAGTTGTAATGGGGTAAGGGAGTTTAATAAACAAGTTTATGCACTGTGGACTTTTGCAGGAATGCCAATCAGAATATAATATCCCCATTTTGCCAGTAAAGAACACACATACTATGGAATACAGGTTGGTATAAGATTTGAGAGACATTAATCTGATTGTGACAGATGTACACTTGGTAGTGCCAAACCCATACACTCTTTTGACTAATAAAGCAGGAAATAAAGTTTGTTTTGTTGTTTTAGACTTGAAAGATTCCTTTTTCTGTATACCATTGGATTCAGAGAGCCAGAAGCTTTTTGCCTTTGACCGGGAAAGCCCTACCACTGGAAGAAAGATGCAGCTTGCTGGACCAGTTTGCCACAAGAATTTAAGAACCGTCCTACTTTATTTGGTAACATGCTGGCAAAACAATTAGAAGCTGGGCAAGTAGGTGTGACTGGGTTGCTGATTCAGGAGGCAAAGGAAACTAACCTGGAGAGAGAAGATTACTATATTTATATTGCATGCTGTGGCCTCAGTGCTGGAATGATGAGGACACCATTGGCTGTCGCCTAGCAGAAAGGTGCAGTACCAAGCAGCATTACTGCAACAGGATGATGTAAGTTTAAAAACAACAACATTTCCAAATCCTGATACTTTATTGCCTGTGTCTAGGGATGAAAATTTGGAGCACGATCACATACTAACTATTGAAGAAGTCTTTTCTAGCAGACCAGACTTAGAGGGTATTTCACTGAAATAACCAGAGTGGACTCTCTATACAGATGGGAGCAGTTTTACCCTGGGTGAGGAATAATCATCTGGATACGCTGTGGTAAATTCAGAGAACATGACTGCATCACAACCATTGCCATCAAACACATCAGCACAGAAAGCTCAGCTGATTGCTTTGACCAGAGCCTAAGAATTGTCACAAGATAAGAAAGCTAATATATATACAGATTCTCAATATACTTTGGAAATTGTATGTGCACATGGGGTGATATGGAAAGAAAGGGGACTTCTGACTTCACAGGGGTCACCTATCAAGCATGGGCAAGAAATATTGAAGCTCTTGATAGCTGTTCTAAAAATTAAAGAGGTGTCAGTAATTCACTATAAGGCTTGCCGGCTTGGACAATCTGAATTTATATGAGGTAAAGGTAAAGCTGATGAAACTACAAAGAAATGGCCAATGAACCAGTAAGTAATGTGTTACCTGATTCCACAAAACCCATATGAGGGCAGATAATATGATAGCAAATGTTAGAAGAGACACAATTAGACCTAAAACGCAAAGTTACGCTAATCAAATAGTGAAATGATGCCTGATATCTTGTAGAAATAATCATCAAATAAGGTTGAAGCCTCCACCTGGAGAGGTAAAAAGAGGGAGTTTTCCAGGAAAATATTTGCAAATTTATTTTTCAGAATTACCCAATGTAATAATTCCTAATATATTTTGGTATAAGGAGATACCTTTTCTGTATATCTTGAAGTCTTCCCATGTCAGACCTACAAAACTAGGGAAGTAACACAGAAATCATTGAATGAAATCATACCAAGGTTTGGGGTTCCAGACAGGATCTCATCAGATCGAGGCCCACATTTTATAGCAGAAATAATATAGACCATTTATACTCTTCTTGGGAGAAAGATGGGATCTGCATACCCCTAGGAGACCTCAGTTGAGTGGAAAGGTAGAAAGAATGAATCAATCCATAAAAAGCCAATTAGATGAATTGTGTCAGGAAAATAATTTAAAATGGATAAATGTATTGCCAATCGCATTACTGAGAATTTGCATTATGCCAAAAGTAAGAGGAAAAGTAAGTCCTTTTGGCATATTGTATGGGGGACCTTATTCAGTAAGCTTGACAGGAAGAGCTGATTGTCATGGTTTAATCTGAACTAGCAATACAACCACAATAGCTTTTCACTGACCTCCCACCCCCACCACTACCCCCGTCCAAGAGGGGAGAGAATCAAAAGGGAAGGGAGAAACTTGGACTGAGATAAACACGGTTTAATAAAATAACAAAATACTAGTACACTACTAGTAAATATAAGATAGAAATAAAAGATACTGTCACGGAGGCACCCCGTAGGTTAATTTAAGGGACAACAAGGTCCAAAACCAACTTTTATTAAATCGGTGAGAAACAGGGTTTTAGCACTCCATAGGTGACTTAAATAAAGGTTCGGATATCAGCTGAGGAAAATTATTTAAGGGGCAGCAACTAATACAACAGGCGGTCCACAGAGTGCATGCACGTGGCTTCACTCAAAACAATGCCGGAGCCGTCCCTGAGTCCCGGAGGAATACACACTTGCCTGAACACGGTGTGGGATTATTTTTAAAGAGATACACGCACTCGCAGTGAGTACGGGAAGTGTACACTCGCGATTCCGCGAGGGTTAATTTACAATACACCCGCAATCCTGTGAGAGTTAATTTACTTACACGTGCAAGTGTGCACGGAATCCTACACGTGCTTATGCAGAAGCACAGGAGGAAAATACACTCGCGATTGTGCGAGGGGCTCTCGGAGGCCACTCGCGATTGTGCGAGGAAATAATTTATACATGTGCTCGTATTGGGCATGGAAAGTTACGCGTGCAAGTGTGCACGGAAGGAAAATACACTCGCGATTGTGCGAGGAAATAATTTAAGGTACGCATGCAAATGTGCACGGGAAGTTACTCATGCATATGTGCACGGGAGGAAAATACACTCGCGATTGTGCAAGGAAATTAAGTACTCGTGCAAATGTGCACGGAAAGTTACACGTGCATATGTGCACGGGAGGAAAATACACCCATGATTCTGCGAAAATTAATTTTACATGCACTCATGTGGAGCATGGAAAGTTATACGTGCATATGTGCACGGAAAGTATAAATATACTCGCAATCCTGCGAGAAGTTTTACTTACACACGTGGCGGCAAGGCAAGCGGAGTCCCCATCCCGGGGAGGGGGGCTCTCGGCGGCAGCATCTTGCTCGTGCTCCGAGAGACCCACACAATGGGCGGAGTCTCGACGAGAATCCCATTTTTATCTGATCAGATCTGACTGTAGGCACTCTAGAAGCTTCTCTGCACCCCCACACTGAGTGTGGGTGCCCCTGAAGCCTTCAAACATCCCCACACTGGGCGCGTCTCAGTGTGCCTGGCACTCCCTTCTTCTAATGGCCCAGGAGCCAGGGTGCTCTGGGGCCAAACAAAAGAAGCTGTTAGCCTCAAGTAGCAGAGAAAGGGGGAGATGTGCCATACTGAAGGAGGGAGGGGGGTTTGCATTCTGCCACAGATACTCCAGGCAATTCCCCACAAACTCCGCACACAATAAGCAGCCAGTCCCAGGAAGCGATATCCCAGTCCTGAACAGCCAATTCAAAACAGAGAAAAAAGGAAAAAGGCAGAAAAGCCCAGAGGCCTCTGCAAAATGGCAAAAGGCTGGGCTAAACTTCCAGACTGAAACTCCCCTGGTTGTGCCCCAGAGAGAGAAAGAGAAAGCAGAAGAGCAAAAACCAGAAGGCCCCAACTGCTCTTAAATATGAAGCATGATGCTAATGAGATGGAATACTCTTATAGATCAGTCTGGATGTCAGTCAAGCTCTGGCCTATCCATAATCTCTCTTCCTCGATGCCTCACACCAGTGGGCAGAGCACTCGGAGTGTCCTTGGCTCTCAGACCAGAGCAATTAAAAACATCAGCTCTGTGCTGGGCTGTTATCTCTTGTTCTCAAACTAAGTCCAAATAATGAGTGTGCTAGCTATGAAAAAGAGAGCTTTCTAACTGCACAAAGAAAATTAACCCATTTTCAGTTAAACCAGCACACTGATCAAATGTGTATTTTGGGGAACTAAATGCTCACTGAATATTTGTTGTCTTTGGGAAAAACTTTCTCATCATTACACAGGGATATCCAGGAGAAAGCACCTGTGCTGTTGGATGTATCTTTACCTTCCTTCGGACCTGGAGATCAAGTCTATCTTTGGACCAGGAAGGACAAACCTTTGAAAGAGTGTTGGAAAGGACCCTGTACGGCATTGTTGGTAACCAACGCATCTGTGCAACTTAAGGGAGTCAGTTCCTGGATTCACTACACTAGATTAAATAAAAGTACAGTGACTGGGTAGAAATCATAAGAGATCATTCCTTTAACATTTAAAATTAAGAAAACTGAATGAACTACACTTGGACTGATACAGAATCTTATACAGAATTTAATTGTATTCAAGGAGGTTTATTAATATTGACTGTAGCATTAATATTAGCCTGTTTTCTTTGTAGAAATCTGTTTAAACATGCATCACAGTTACATAAGACTTTGCCTTTTCTATGGCATAGCAAGCTCAGAGACTGTTAAATCAGGAGAAGCCAGGGACCCAAAATGTACATTTTTATGATGTTCCAGAAGGCCATGCAGGTAGATAACAGGACCGATTGCTGTGTATGCACACTTTCCTGGAAAATTCAAATAAAGGCGTTTTTATAGAAGGAATACCAATTCCCATTAATATGCTTTGGGACCACTTTTAGGAAGCCACTTCATTTGAATATTGATCAATCTAAAGGAATCATGACAGAGTTAGAGGAGATTTGGAAAGATACTAAAGTCTTGCATGAGGTAGAAAAAAACAATACCTCTTACAGATGTCAAGAAATGTGGGCATGATTGATGTCCTCGATTCCCAATTTACAGATATGGATTAATAAACTGATTGTAATTTTTGCATTAGCAATTGTTATGTTTGTATGTTCGTATGTTCTGTTGCAAAGTATGCAGAAGGGTTGTGTTACAGTCACTGAAAGTGTTGCCTCCTTAAGCAAAAAAGGCCTCAGAAGATGAGGGGAGCTACATCCCTGGATATAAGTAAAGGAATAAAAAGGTGTCTAAAGGAAGAGAAAATAAAAGAATTTTTGGGTTCATGTCAAGAACTTATTTTTCTCCAGCTGCAAGTGCAAAATAGCAACTGAAGGTCAGGACTTTGATTGGCAGCCTGCTGAATAAAAACGAAGGTATCCAATGAAGTAGAGGGAGACTGGTGGATGAGGAATTGGCTGGATTGTCACAATCTGGAGGGCAGTGGCCAATGGATTAACGTTTGGACGGACACCAGTGAAAAGTGATGTCCTTCAGGGGTCCGTATTGGGACCAGTATAGTTTAATGTCTTCCTCAGTGGCATAGACAGTGGGATCGATTTCAGTCCCAGAGAGTTTGTGGATGACACCATGCTGAGTGGTGTGGTTACAAGCCTGAGGGATGAGAAGCCATCCAGAGTGACTTGGACAAGTTTGCAAAGTGCGATGTGAATCTCATGAGGTTCGACAAGGCCAAGTGAAAGGTCCTGCACCTGAATCAGAGCAAACCCCCATATCAATGCAGGCTGGGGGATGAAGGCATTGAGAGCAGCCCTGCTGAGAAGGACTTGGTGGTACTGATGGATGAAAGATTGGACAGGAACCAGCAATGTGCACTTGCCGCCCAGAAGACCAATCGTATCTTGGGCTGCATGAAAAGGAGCATGGCCAGAAGGTGGAGAGAGGTGATTCTGCCTCTCTACTCCGCTCTGATGAGACCCCACCTGGAGTCCTGTGTCCAGTTCTGGAGCCCTCAGTACGGCACAGACATGGGCCACAATTATGATCAGAGGGATAGAACAGTTCCACTGTGAGGACAGACTGAGAGAGATGGGGTTGTTCAGCCTGGAGAAAATACGGCTCCAGGGAGACCTTATTGCAGCTTTTCAATTTTTAAGGGAGGCTTATGAGAAGAATGGGGACAGACTTTTTAGAAGGGCCTGTTATAACAGGATAAGGGGTAATGGATTTAAACTAAAAGAGGGGAGATCAAACCAGAGATGGGAAAGAAATTGTTTATGGTGAGGGTGGTGAAATGCTGGCACAGGTTGCCCAGAGAAATGGTAGAAGCCCCATTGCTGAAAAGATTCAAGGACAGGCTGGATGGGGCTACCTGATGTAGTTGAAGTTGCCCATGCATATTGCAGGAGACGTGGACTAGATGACCTTTGAAGGTCCCTTCTAATGCCAAATATTCTATGATTCTATGACATCGCACAGCCTAATTTTGCACTTGGTCCAAACTGACATGCAGGGAGTACAAGACTTGGATTGTGGGGGGGATAACTGCCTGTGGTTATCTTTGTTCAAGGTTCCTCTTCAGGAAGCACCCAACTTGAGCTGCTCTGCACTGTACCTTGCAAATAAAATGTTTATTTAAGAAGAATTTCTGAAATCCATACCTGAGTGTTTGCAATGGGAAACCTGGGGAAGAGAAACTTCCTGAATAATAGCTAAATATATTACAAATCCTCCTTGTGTAAATGTTGAACCACATTTAACAGAATAACACATATCTCTTTCTTTTATATATATGTGCATATTTGTTTGCAAAATGTGAAATATTTCCCTCAAATTATAACTGCAATATTGCATTATCTGTTTACAGGTACAGAGGCAAAAGGTGACCACACCACCACCCTGGCCTCAGGGCCACCTGTCACAGATGAGTGATCTAGGGTTCTGCTTGCCACAGAGCAATATTTTGATCACTTAAAGAAAATTGAAACATAACGGAGTTAGATGTCGAGGTTCACTCTATTGCTTACTGCATAGAGGAAATATGCCAAGCAGAATCTGGTGAGAGTTGTTTCACAGTGATTTCTATGGGAACAGGCAATGCAAAAAGGGTAGAGGGAGGCCCTCCCATTGAATCACAAGGTTCAGAATGGACCCTCTGGCTTTCTAAACTCCTTCTCAGAGAGGAATCTAGGTGCAGCTGGATCCAGACTTAGCCCCAGACTTGATCAACAGTTCATATCTAAGAGACATAGAAAGTAAGGGAAAACACATAAAGAATAGTTTGTCTTTATGGTCAAAGGATTACAAATGCATACACAATTCTTTATTTCACTTGGCTACAATCACAGAGTTTCGTCATTCTGCATCTCAGCCTGCTTACCTCCCCTCTAGGGGCGTGGTCTCACTTCACTTCAAAGTCTGGATCGTAGGTCTCTTGAAGCAAGCTCTGGGGCTCATCCAGTGATCTGTGAGTGGTAAAAGATAATCACCATGCAGATACACTTTTCCAGCAGAGAGAGCACAAAGTAGGCTCACCCTGGCTGTCATATAGAATAAAGTGGTTGTCTCGTAGTCAAATCACATGCAGTGGGAAAGGCGCGCAGGAGACTCCTTGCACCCACAACTTATCGGCGTTCAGTGTGCTGTTCTGCTTTCTTGTGGGCTTCCTAAAAGGAGTCCTTGGCTGTGCTGCAGCTCAGGTCTTCACATCCTTTGGAGTCTGTACCAAACTGCTGCTGGTTTGGCTGGGGGGGTGGGCGGTGGGAGAATGCATCCACCACACCAGCTGGTGATCTCAAGACACGGCAAAATTGTGTTCTCACCTTCATTACAAGTGTTATTACTTCGATCACATGGGCAGTGGGTAGAAATGAACTGGCCTTCCTCACCTGATGCTCACTACACAGGCCAGGATTACGTTCCTGCCTACGGGACAGGTGTCTTGAGCAAAGGCTGTAAGTGCTGGAGCATTGAACCTTATGGGACACCCTATCTAGATTTTAGTGACTATTGTTATACTATGCTTGCCGTTCAACTTTTATTTCTATATTGAAGTTTGGAGAATGGTTGTTAAGGGAATAGACTACCTTAGCTTCTTGAATTACTTGGTATACTTCTTCTTACAGAACTTGTTTAGAAATTGACCATATAAATTTGCATAGCATAATGTAAGCTTGCTTAGCATAACTTCTGCAAGCTGTGAACTTCTGAACTCCCAGCCTCATTATGCAAAAAAGGCCTCAGAAGATAAGGGGAGCTGCATCCCTGGAGGCAGGTAAAGGAACAGAACAGCATCTAAAAAGATGTGAAACAGTAGGAAGTTTTGGTTATTGCTTAGACCCCCTTTTTCTCCAGCTGCAGGTGCAAAATAACAACTGAAACTCGGGACTTTGATTGACAGCCCTCCTGATGAAAACCAAGAGATCCTGCCAAGCACCTCTTTCATGGGAAACCTGGTTAAGAGATTTGGTTATGTGGGGAAATCAAATACCCAGGTTAAGGGAAGATGTTGGTCGATGTGCATAATTATTTTTTAATATTTGTATGGGGTATCACCCATCCTGGGTCGTTGTTAACCTGTTGTTGAGAGAGCTGTTTCAACTAAACAAGAAAGATAAGATAATTGAAAAGCATGCCAAATTAATCCTACAGGCAGGGGAAAATTTGACTGCCTGACCTCAGGTATCCTAATAAGGATTATAATAATCAAACAGAGCAAGATAATTGCCATCGTGCAGCAGGAAAGCTATGACATAGTTGCCATCACAGAAACATGGTGGGATGACTCATATGACTGGAGTGCTGCTATGTGTGGCTACAAGTTCTTCAGAAAAGATAGGCAGGGTAGGAGAGGTGGAGGGGTGGCTTTATATGTTAGAGAGTCACTCGACTCTGTTAAACTTGAGGTCAGCAGTGACAAGGTTGAGTGCCTGTGGACCAGAATCAGGGGGAAGTCCAACAAGGCTGACATCCTCGTGGGTGTCTGTTACAGACCACCCAACCAGGACGATGAAGGAGATGAATTATTCTACAAGCAGCTGGCAGATGTCTCAAAATCGACGGCCCTTGTTCTTGTGGGTGACTTTAACCTGCCGGATATCTGCTGGGAGCTCAATACTGCACAGAAGAGGCAGTCTAGGAAGTTCCTAGAGTGTATAGAGGACAATTTCCTTCATCAGCTGGTAAATGAGCCCACCAGGGGCAAGACCCTGCTAGACCTACTGTTTACAAACAGAGAAGGGCTGGTGGGAGATGTAGTGGTTGGAGGCCGCCTGGGGCATAGCGACCATGAAATAATAGAATTTTCAATACTCAGAGATGCAGGGAGAACCATTAACAAAACCTCTACGCTGGACTTCCGGAGGGCAGATTTTTGCCTATTCAGAAGTCTAGTTCAGAGCATACCCTGGGAAACAATGCTTAAAAACAAGGGGGCCCAGGAGGGTTGGACATGCTTCAAGCAGGTGGTTTTGAGTGCACAGGAACAGGCTATACCAGTGTGCCGAAAGGCTAGCCGGCGGGGAAGACAACCAGCTTGGCTAAACAGCGAGATTTTGAATGAAATCAGAAATAAAAAGAGACTTTACCGACTGTGGAAAAAAGGGCTGGCTACTTATGAAGAATTTATGGAAATAGCTAGATCATGCAGAAAAAAGATCAGGGAAACAAAAGTGCAATTTGAAGTTAACTTGGCCAATTCTGTCAGGGATAATAAAAAGTCCTTCTTCAAATATGTTAATAACAAAAGGAGGGGCAAGGAAAACCTCCATTCTCTGTTGGACTCTGAAGGAAATATAGTTAACAAAGATGAGGAGAAAGCTGAGGTACTTAATACCTACTTTGCCTCAGTTTTTACCAGTAATACAGGTGGCCCTCAGGACAACTCATCTCTGGAGGTGGTTGGCAGAGATAGAAAGCCAAATAGGCCCCTTGTATTCCAGGAGGAAATAGTTGGTGATTTACTGAGCCATCTGGATCCTCACAAGTCTATGGGACCAGATGGGATCCATCGTAGGGTGATGAGGGAGCTAGCACAAGAACTTGCCAAGCCGCTCTCCATCATCTTCCAACAGTCCTGGCTCACTGGGGAGGTCCCATATGATTGGAAATTGGCCAACGTTACCCCAGTTCACAAAAAGGGCTGCAGAGCTGACCCTGGCAACTACAGGCCTATCAGCCTGACCTCGGTGCCTGGCAGGGTTATGGAGCAGATCATCCTGAATGGAATCACACAGCACCTTCAGGATGGACAAGGGATCAGACCCAGCCAGCATGGGTTTAGGAGGGGCAGGTCCTGTCTGACCAACCTGATCTCCTTTTATGATCAGGTGACTCACCTGGTGGATGAGGGGAAAGCCGTGGATGTGGTCTATCTGGACTTTAGCAAGGCCTTTGACACTGTCTCCCATAACATACTCTTGCAAAAGCTGGTAGCCCATGGCTTGGACAAGTGTACTCTATGCTGGGTTAAGAACTGGCTTGAGGGCCGGGCCCAGAGAGTGCTGGTGAATGGGGCTGCATCCAGCTGGCGGCCAGTCACTAGTGGTGTTCCCCAGGGGTCAGTGTTGGGTCCAGTCCTGTTTAACATCTTTATTGACGATTTAGATGAGGGGATTGAGACCATCATCAGCAAATTTGCTGATGACACCAAGCTGGGAGGAAGTGTCGACCTGCTGGAAGGCAGGAGGGCTCTGCAGAGGGATCTGGATAGACTGGAAAAATGGGCTGATTCCAATGGGATGAAGTTCAATAAGGCCAAATGCCGGGTGCTGCACTTTGGTCACAACAACCCCCTGCAGTGCTACAGGCTGGGCGCAGAGTGGCTGGAGAGCAGTCAGACAGAAAGGGACCTGGGGGTGCTAATTGACAGGAAGCTCAACATGAGCCAACAGTGTGCCCAGGTGGCCAAGAAGGCCAATGGTATCCTGTCCTGTATCAAAAATAGCGTGGTCAGCAGGACAAGGGAAGTGATCCTTCCCCTGTACTCTGCATTGGTGAGTCCACACCTGGAGTATTGTGTTCAGTTCTGGGCCCCTCAGTTCAGGAAAGACATTGAAGTGCTGGAGCGGGTCCAGAGAAGAGCAACACGACTGGTGAAGGGACTTGAACATAAGACCTATGAGGTGAGGCTGAGGGAGCTGGGGTTGTTTAGTCTAGAGAAGAGGAGGCTTAGAGGTGACCTCATCACTCTCTATAACTACCTGAAGGGAAGTTATAGCCAGGTGGGGATTGGTCTCTTCTCCCAGGCAGTTAGCAATAGGACAAGGGGGCATGGGCTTAAACTCTACCAGGGGAAATTTAGGCTGGATATTAGAAAGAAATTCTTTACAGAGAGAGTGATCAGGCATTGGAATGGCCTGCCCAGGGAGGTAGTGGACTCGCCGTCCCTAGAGGTTTTTAAACTGAGATTGGACATGGCACTTAGTGCCATGATCTAGTAAACGGACTAGAGTTGGACCAAGGGTTGGACTCGATGATCTCTGAGGTCTCTTCCAACCCAGTCGATTCTGTGATTCTGTGATTCTGTGATTCTGTGATTCTGTGATTCTGTGATTCTGTGATTCTGTGATTCTGTGATTCTGTGTAATTGCTAAAATCTGAAAAATACAATTAGAGCTTGTGAGGAGATAAGATGAAATTGAACTAAAGTACAAGAATGGATACAGAAGCCAGAGGAACACCTCAGTGACTACTGGGGAAGATTGTGACAGGCTTTGTTGATGTATTGGTGATATGCAGAGGAATGATTCTCCAGAATTCTAATAATTAATTGGCAGCAACAGCGTTTGTGGATCAAGCCACTTCTGCCATCCACAACAATTTTAAAGATCATATCCCAGGGTAGCAAGGAGAAAATTTGAAAGATATTTTATTACCTGGAGCTACTGTAGTTTTACAATATGTAAATGATTTGTTACTTGCCAGTCAGACATATGAGGATTCCTTGAAAGATACTATTTGCTTGTGTGCTGCTTTAGCAGAAAAAGATCACCGTGCATCTATTTCTAAGCTTCAGCTATCTCAGCAGAAAGCAAAATACCTAGAATTTATATTAAAAGTAGGACATAGATTAGTAGACCCAGAACAGGTCCAGGCAGCCCTGTGTCCCAATTGGGTCATGAGATATCAGTATCCCTTTTTATCTTACCATTAGTCTGCTCAACCATCGCGTTGGCTTGGGGGTGATACAGTGTATGGAACACTCTTCTCAAGCCCAGCCTTGAACCACTGTGGCTATGAATTGGTTTCCATTGTCACTTTGAATGCTCCCAGGGGTGGGTACAACACCAAACCACTCACACAACACTCACACTGGTAAAACAAGAAGGGTGTGGCTGGACCTTGTGGTCTCTTTTGGAATATGCCACAATAGGAAGCATGCTCTGAGAAGCCCCATTCCAACTTGAATTGAAGTTGTGGGTGCAGCAGACCCAGCACCCAACAGATTTTAAGTTCATCGTTCATAAGGGTAAGGGCCTCTCTATGCTGCAAGGTCCAATCCCATTGCCTGCTCTTCTAAAGGAGGTTATACAGCGGGCAGGCAATCACCAAAAATCCTGGAATGTGTTTTCTCCAGTAGCCCAACGTACAGTTGTTGCAAGTCAGCTTTGCTGTTCAGGGTCTGCCTCTCCTCAATGCCCAATAGGGAGTCGTTGGGTGCTGCAAGAGATCCCACAATCCACCAAGCCCTTAGGAATATAATTTCCTACCTAGGATCTTGACATTTGGACGGTGGAATATCTAATTCAGGTTTTTGTCACTAGATTCCAAATAGTCTCAGCTATCTGCACAACCTGGTCCTTATCATGACCAAAGTTAATCATCTTGCGACCCTATAAATCCTAAAGCAAGACTTTGGAGCTCTCCTGCATCACAGCAGGGTGTGATTCAGTGTCTTCTGCTGACTGGGATGCCTCTCAGGGCCGATTTCTCAAGGACTCAACAACTGCCTATTGGCAATGTTGTGTAGATTCAATGAAAGCCAACTGACCATTTCACAAAGATTCAAAGGCCTAATTTTCCTCAGTTGATGATTGTCTCTTGATGAATATCAGCATGTGAAAATGAGTAATTTATAAAACTCACAAAAGGGAAATTTTAATAATAGGTTAACATGTGTATGTGTGAGAGACTGTGTGGGTAATCTGATTTTAGAATTGTTTTGCCTGTCTGTCTGTTTGTTTCTATGTTTCAGTTTACCCTCTTTTGTGTGTATATGTGTCTTTCAGTTAAATAAACATGCTGTAAATTTAGCATGAACTTTGCCATTTATGAATCTGCAAATAAGTGCCTATTTTTGATACATTGTAACATATTGCAACTATATCACTCTGGTAATTTGACTGATGATTAAGTGCTATTAGTAACTATACCACCTACCCTTGTAATCTACCACAAAATGTGAATAAATCCTAAATTGCGCTAAATCAAAACTGTGAAAAATTCTGTGTGCGACAAGGCTTCCCCGGCACCTCACAGGAGTCCCTGGTTCCTGCAGGTCAGGGACCACGAGGATGGATGCTTAGCTAGGAAGAATCCCTCTTGGGGGCTGTTGTCCCTTCTGCCACCCATTTGCTACTCCACTGCCATGCCCAGGGTGCATAGAGGTGCCAAGGAGCTGTAACCCCAAGGCATCCCAGGATCAGCTGCAGCACATGGCCTGACCCTGCTCCTCCCCACCCAACATCCTCATACAAACCCACAGATCACTGGCAGCTGTGCTGGGTACCGCCGTAGCTGTGAACTACCACCGCACAGTGAAGCCAAAAGTGGGCTGGTCCTTGTCACTGGGGTGCTGCTGGGGTCCTTGCAGGGGCGACACCAGGACTGGCTTGTTGGTGGAGATCATGGTGGTGTGGTAGGAGCCTGAGAAGATCCTTGCTGCATCCAGGGCTGAGAGAGTCATATTGGAGCCCATATCATTCCCCCACAGGTCCTGCAGGTCATACTGGGGACTGGAGCTTCTGCCAGTGCCTTGAGCAGTGCCAAGCCAGCACAGAATCACAGAACGTCAGGGACTGGAAGGGACCTCAAAAGATGATCCAGTCCAATCCCTCTACCGAAGCAGGAACACCCAGATGAGGTTACACAGGAATGTGTCAAGGCGGGTCTGAATGTCTCCAGACGAGACTCTACAACCCCCCTGGGCAGCCTGTTGCAGTGTTCTGGCACCCTCACCATGAACAGGTTTCTCCTCATATTTAAGTGGAACCTCCTGTGTTCCAGTTTGTACCCATTGCCCCTTGTCCTATCATTGGTTGTCACTGAGAAGAGCCTGGCTCCGTCCTCCTGACACTCACCCTTTATATATTTCTAAACATTAATGAGGTCACCCCTCAGTCTCCTCCAAGCTAAAGAGACCCAGCTCCCTCAGCCTTTCCTCATAAGGGAAGAATGCTCAACTCCCTTAATCATCTTCATGGCTCTACGCTGGACTCTCTCAAACAGTTCCCTGTCCTTCTTGAACGGAGGAGCCCAGCACTGGAAACAATATTCCAGATGCGGTCTCACCAGTGCGAGTAGAGGGGGAGGACAACCTCTCCCGACCTACTAACCATCCCCCTTCTAATACATCCCTGCTGCAGCCTGTGGGGACACTGGGATGTGTACTCCCGCGTGTCTGGGGTCTGGAATGTCCCCTCTGCATGGCAACTGGGACTGGTGGCATGGGAACTGGCTGGACCAACACCTCTCTCTCCCCTGGCAGGTTAGAGGAGGGCAGGGCATTGATGGCGGTGCTGGGCGCTCACCATATCAGGTGTAGGTGACCAGCACTATCTCTGAGGACAGCACAGCCAGAACTGGTATCCCTGTGGTCATGCACACTGGAACCTGGAGTGGCACATCATGCCTTGGCATGGCACGGAACAGCACAGCTCAGCTCAGCACAGCATGGTAGGGCACATCATGACACAGCATGGAATATAATGGAACAGCACAGCACAGCATGGCAAAACACACTGTGGCGAAGCACAGTAGGCAGAGCAAAGCATTGCACAGTGTGGCACCACATGGCACAGCATGGCACCAGACAGCACAGAACAGCACACCAACAGCGAGCAGCCTTTCAGCTGTTCATGCTGCATCCCGGGAATGCTATGGCACAGCCAGGGTGTGCAGCTCCTCATCGGCTCACACTGCACCCTGGGGATAGCACATCACAGCATGGCACAGCATAGCAGGAGCAGGCAGCCTCCAGCCAGGCACTGGCCCCAGACTGCTGTTACTTTCTCAGCAGCTGTGGTGTGCGGGCAAGCAGGGCCAGGGCAAGCAGGAGGCAGCAGTAGAGGCTCCCCATGGTGGTGGCAGCAGTGGTAGCTGTGCATGGTGCCTGAGCTCTGCATGCACTGCTGCCCCACATCCTCTCAGCATCTTGTGTAGTGGACTGGGCTGCAGCCGGGCAGCAACTGCCCATGTCAGGCCTCCTGCCAAGGGCCAGCTTGATGGGACATGGGCCACTAATTCCCATGCCAGACTGAGTGGGGTCCTGTTCCCTGGGCAAGGCGGGATTCCTAACAGAGCACAGTGAGGTGGTGGGGGGTTGTGATGGAGGACCTTGGACCATGAGGGGGTCACAGCAGGGAACACACACTGTCCCCTAGGGACAGTGACAGGAAAACCCATGGGATGCCATGGAGGGAGAGGAGAACATGGGCACTGAGCCACGACATGAGAAGCCAGATGGTTGTTTGCAGGAAAACTTTATTATTGGAAGCAGGTGGTGGGATAGGAGAGGGGGTCTCCATATTAGAAGCAGGTGGGGTGGCAGCTGATGCATTGAGCATCGCAGGTGCTTCTGCGAGCCTTGGAATCTCCCACAATGCCACCCTGCTCCTGTAGGTACCGACGGGTGAAGGTGTTGGTGCCAACCCTGTGGAGACACAGAGGGAGGAGATGTAAGGGTGGGAAATGCACATTTGCAGGGGCTACATGCTCCACCCCAGTTCTGAATATCCACTCAGTCCTATCCCACTTCCCAGCAGCATTTGTACTTTTGCGGGACCTCTGAAAGGCCATGCACAAGTACCCCATCCTTGGTCACCCTCACACTGGCAGCAGCTCTACTGAGCACTCAGCATCACAGTGTGGGAGAGCCCAAACCTAGGGATGTGCAGGGGACCTGCATGTGGCAGGGAAAGAAGGCTCACATGGTGG
Organism: Columba livia; assembly: GCF_036013475.1. Classification (NCBI taxonomy): domain Eukaryota; kingdom Metazoa; phylum Chordata; class Aves; order Columbiformes; family Columbidae; genus Columba; species Columba livia. Next base: position 11,109,460 of record NC_088642.1, on the reverse strand, counting down.
CTTTCCAGTCATCTTTGATGTTGTCCGCAGCTGACCGCAGGAGCCACATGGTCTTCAAAGTCTCCTTCCCCCCATCGTCGACAAAACATTGACCCGTGAAGACGGTGATGGAATTTATGGGAGGGTCTGCAGACAAGTGCTGAGCTGTGTCCCAGTGCAGGGGACAGCAAACCCAGGCTGTCTCTGCCCTCTGGGTATAGCAGTGATTGGGAAAGCAAGAAGGAGGGGTCAGAGGGCTGGGGGTCCTACACAGAGATGGGCAGACAGCAGTAGACTGCAGCCTCCAGCACATCCTATGTGCCCTGGGACTGGAAGGTGACACCAGCTAAGGAGCTCCGGGGTCAAAGATGGAGGACTGTCAGGGACATCACAGGGAAGGGCAGATTAACGTGAAGGACACTACATGAGAGGGCTGGAGAGCAGTGGACACATCAGTGGATGGGCCAGAGAACATTTGGAACAGCACAGGAAGGACAGAGGACAAGTGAAGACATGATAGGGAGGGCAGGGGAGCTCTGGGGAAACCACAGGAAGGTCATGGGATCTTTGGAGACACCAGAAGAAAGGTAGGAGAGCTCTCAAAGCACCACAGGAAGGGCAGAGGAGCTCTGGGGATATCACAGGAAGGGCAGTGGCGTTCTGGGGACACCACAAAAAGGGCAGGGGAAGATTTGGAACATCATAGGGAGGGCAGAGGAATGGTGGAGACATTGCAGAGAGGGCAGGGGAGCTCTGGGGACACTACAAGTAGGGCATGGGACCATGGCAGACATCACAGGGAATACAAAAGACCATTGGCAATGTTACAGGGAAGGCAAGGGACCATTTGGGAACATAACAGGGAGTGTAAGGGAGCTCTGTGGATACTGCAGGGAGGCTGGGGAAGGAGAAGCACCTGTAAAGTTCCAGTTGACGGTGAAGCCAAACGTTGGCTGCCTCCATATGTTCGTTGCATGCTGGTACCCTGCCAGTGGCGAAATATGGATCTTGCCTGGGGCTTTTTTCACAGCCGTGAGGTAGGAGCCATCAAATTTGCCTTCTGTATTCACAGGCCCGATGGTCATGTTGGAGCCCAGGTCATTGACCCACTCACCAGTCAGCACACACTGGAACAGAGGGGACCCAATACTGGTGCCACAGCATGGCCCGGCCACGGACAGGGCAACAGGAGCAGGCACTCCCAGGAGTCACAGCCCCCTGCCCACCCTGCACCATGCATCCCAGCCCTGCCTTACCTCTCGTGCAGAGAAGACAGGAGCCAGGCTGAGCACCAGGAGGAAGGGAGTCACTTGCACCATCTCTGCAGCGCCCAGGCAGCTGGAGTACATAAGGATGTGCTCCTCATACAACTCTGCTGATGTGTCTGCTCCCTTGCCTTTTTATTGCTGCCAGAGCTGCAGGTGGTACCTCCAGCTAAGACATTGTGCAATCCGGGTGTTTTCAAACTGGCAGTTCCCACAGCTTATCAGTGTTCAGTGTGCTGTTCCTCTTCCTTTTGGGTTTCCTAACAGGAGCCCTTGGCCTGAAGGCAGCTCAGGCCTTTACATCCTTTGCAGTCTGTACCAAACTGCTGCTGGTTTGGCTGGTGGGGAGATGGTGGTGAGTGCATCCACCACACTAGCTGGTGACCTCAAGACAAGCCAATGTCGTGTTCTTGCTTTGGTTACAAGTGTTCTTGCTTTCATCACAAGGGTAGCGAGTAGAAATGAACCAGCCCTCCTCACCTGGTGATCACTACACAAGCCAGCATTAAGGTCCTGCCTAGACGACAAATGTTCCTGATGAAAATCAAAAGATCCTGCCAAGCACCTCTGTTGCAGGAAACCTAGGGAATAGAAACTTCCCGAACAATGGCTAAACAAATTACAAAACCTCTCCATGTATATAGCACTGTTGAGCCACTTGTGACAGAATAAAATACATCTCTTTCTTTTACACACATATGTATGTATGCTAATCAAATGTGAAAAATTTCCCTCAAATTACAACTAGAATATGCCACTATCTCTTTACAGACACAGAGGCAAGAGGTGACCATACCACCTCGCTGTGGAGCAATGGATTGACTTTAGTAATGGCGTGGAATATGGTGTCACAGACCAGCCCCGGGCCACCTGGCAATCTCAAGACAAGATCACCTTGTGTTGTCACCATGATTACAAGTGTTGTTGCTTTGATCACAAGGGCAGTGAGTAGAAATGAACTGGCCTTCCTCACCTGGTGATCACTACACAGGACAACATTATTGTCCTACCTAGGGGACCAGTGTCCTTGTCTTGATCAAAGGGTGGAGTGAGTTGAGACAATTAAGCGCTCCTCACTTGGTGATCACAAGGCAAGCCAACATTGTTCTTGTCATGATCAGAGAGTGAGATGGGACAATCAGATGCCATCTGGTTGCATTTCAGACTCTTACCAATGGGATCGTTGCCCAATATGGGAAATGTCAGGGCTGTGTGGTGCAAAATGTGGCTGCAATTGAAAAATACTGACTGATGTCAATCATCTTGCCATCCTGTAAATAACGGTCCTAAAGCCATGGGGGGTTCTGGGTCTCAGCGGGATGTGGCCCAGTGTCTTTCCCTGACTGAGATGTCTCTCAGGGCCCATTTCTTGAAGACTCAATGATCATCTATTCAGAATTTCATGTAGATTCAATTATCATCTGCTGATCATTTTGTAAACATCAAAGGCCGTATTTTTTAGCAGCCAAGGATTGTCCCCTGATGAATGTCAACACAGAAAAGTGAGTAATTTATAATACCCATGAAAGGGAAATGTTAATCATAGGTTAACATGTGTGTGTGTAATTTGATTTTAGAACTGCTTTTTCTGTCTATGTGTCTGCTTGTATGTGTCTGTTTCAGTTTACCTTTTTTGTGAGTGTGCGTGTTTTTTAGTTAAGAAAACCTGCTGTAGGTTTAGCATGAATCTTGTGGCTATTTTTGATTAATTGTAACAAATTTCACTTATACCACTCTGGTAAACTGGCTGATGGTTAAGCACTACTGGTAATTATACAACCTATCCTTGTAATCTACCACAAAGTGTTAATAAATCCTAAATTGCTGCTAAATCAAAGCCATGCAAAAATTCTATGCGTGACAAGGCTTCTGCAGCACCTCACAGGAGGCCTGGGCTCCTGCAGGTCATCAGTTTCATCTGGAATGAGCCTTATACTGTTCCATCCTCTGGCTGATGGCATCAAAGCAAGTCAGTGGGAAATACATGCATATGTACACAGGTACAGCAGGGATCCCTCCAGAATCTGGCCTTAGCCACCCAGTTTGCCCAGTATGTAAGTCCACTCCCTGGTCCTTCCAGTATCCAGCATGGATTTTTGAGCACACCAACACCCCAGGCTCCTAGCTTGTGACCATGGTACCCTCTGTGGGGGCTGCCACCTAGCCCTCCCCAATTTGTGCACACAGGACCAAGGTCTGCACCCAGAGCAGTAGCTGGAAATGAAGTTTAAGGGGAAGACGAGGCAAATTAGGATGCAGAGATGCCAGATGAGGCCAGGCGAGAGATCTGGCTGCATGCAGACTTCACCCTGGCACCAAGGCATGCGACATCGTTCTGCTCCACATCAGGGATGCTGCCCGGGCCCACACAGCAGAGGACCCCTGCAGCTGTCCCAAACATGTGCACAGGCAAGAAGATACCTGCTGAGACCTGAAGCCATGGTCAGGAAGTGGAAACACCCAGCTGCTGTCCTCTCCTTGTCCTCTAGCCTCATCCCTCCTAGAACCCCCAAAACACGTCCCTTAACTTCTCCCTGCTCCAGAGTGGCTTCTTGCACCCCAGGGTCACATGGGCTATGTCTCTCTGCCAGGCAGAGATGTGTTTAATAGACTCCTATGCAGGGAATACCGACTTTTGGAAGGTGGACCCTGCCAGCAGGCTGCTCAGAGGCACTGAGAGGCACTGGGAAGAAGGCAGGCAAGGTGAGGGTGTGTTTCCCAGCCAGGATGCTGAGAGTAGCTGGGAGCCCAGCCTGAGACTGGTGCAACAGAGAGCCTTCAGGATGCAGGCGGGACAGCAGGGTGCAGGCAGATCTGGTCCCCATTGCCATCATTTGATGCAGGTGAAGATGGCGGTGCCGACCCTGTGGGGAAGCCCTGTCATCAGGAGGAGATGCAGTACTATGTGATGGGAGGGCAGGTTCAGGGCTCACCTGGTGGCTTTCCAGGTGTCCCTGCAAGATGGGACTTCTTCCCGCAGAAGCCACGTGGTCTCCAATGTCTCCATCCCACAGCAGTCGACAAAGCACCGGCCCACAAAGGCGGTGGTGGAGGCTCGTGGAGCTCAAGCGGGCAGAGAGGCTCAGAGCCTGAACCTCCAGACAGGAGAACCTAAACCAGTGCCTGAGGCCTGCATGTTCTGCCGCCCCATGTCCACTCAGCCTCTCTTTGTAGTGGAGGGGGCTGCAGCTGGGCAGTGGATGCCCATGCCGGACTTCTTGGCAAGGGCCACCACAGTGTGAGATGGGCCACCAGTCCACATGCCAGACTGAGTGGGGTCCTGCTCCTCAGGTAAGGTGAGGGTCCTGAGAGAACACAGTGGGGTGGTGGGGTTTGCAATGGAGGATCCTGGGCCATGGGGGGTCACAGCAGGGGACACACACTGGGCCCTGGGGACAGTGACAGGAGAGGCCATGGGATGCTGTGGGGAGACTGGGGAACATGGGCACTGGGCGTTGACATGAAAGGATCTCAGTGGTTGTTTGCAGCAAAGTTTCTGTCAACCTAGCTGTGATGCCACCCACCTCCTGTGACTGTGGGGGAAGTTGCTGCTGCTGACCCTGTGGGGACACAGATGGAGGAGATGTAAAGGTTGGAAATGCATACTTGCAGATGGCAAATGCAACCTCCCGGTGCCAAACACCCACCCAATCCAATTCAACCCCCCAGAAGTGTTTGCATCATGGCAGGACCCTTTGGGGGCCAGGCACGAGTACCCCGTCCTCAGTCACCTTCACACTGGCAACAGCTCTGCTGAACACTCAGCACCACAGCGTGGGAGAGCCCCGACCCTGCAGATGCACAGGGGACCTGCATGTGGCAGGGACAGGAGGCTCACATGGTGGATTTCCAGATGTCCTTGTTGTCCACATCTGACTGCTGGAGCCACACGGTTTTCAAAGCCTCCTCCCCCAACTCGTCCATGAAGCACTGGCTTTGTGAAGATGCTGATGGAGGCTGCAGGGATGGGGCAGGAGGTGGAGGTGGATGTGGTCAGTGCTGCAGGTCAGTGCTGAGATGTGGCCCAGCACAGGGGACAGTAGACCCAGGCTGTCCCTGTCCTCTGGGGACAGCGGTGATGGAGAAGTAAGGCAGCAGGGGTAAGAGCACTGGGGTCTCACATAGACATGGGCAGAGAGTAGTGGGCTTCAACCCCCAGAACATCCTGTGTGCCCTGGGGCTGGGAGGTGGCACCAACCAAGGAGCTCTGGGGTCAATGATGGAGGAACATCAGGGGTACCACAAGGGAAGGCAGGCAGTTTTCAGGGACATCACAGGAGCCAGCAGAAGAGCACCAAGGACGCCACATGGGAAGACACAGGAGCACTGGAGACACGAGTGGGTGGGCAGGGAACATTGTGAACAGCAAAGGAAGGGCGGGGGACAAGTCAGGACATGATAGGGAGGGCAGGGGAGCTCTGTGGAAACCACAGGAAGGTCAAGAGATCTTTAGGGACATCACCAGAAGAGCTTATTGCAGGGGGGTTGGACTAGATGAGCTTTGAAAGTCCTTTCCAAGCCAAACTATTCTATGATTCCATGATTTAGTTTTATTTTTAAAATCTACAGCTAGTGCATAAATTCCATGTGAATCACAGTTTAATGACTTACATTATTTTCTGATCTCGAAGTTATAGTGTAACAATAAGAACAAATTAACATACAGTACTTCATCCCACTTTTCCAAACTTCTGAAAAGAACAGTAATTGCAGTGAAGTCCTGTAACTTAGAATCCCATATTCAGGCCTTTTTTTCCTCATTATCCAATTTATACAAAGGCCACAACTGGGTATAATATCATTTCAATCTTTCTTTTATCAGAGGATCCCCTCACAAATTTACTCTACTGTGCAAGGATGCATCCTAAAGGGGAGCAAGGAGGCATTTCAGTAGAGGGACCAATTCCCATTTTATAGCCATCTCCCTGGACAAATTTATTTTGGTACCAAGTTCTAACATGCAAGCAAATACTAAGTTTTCTTAATCCAAGGCTGTGTACATTCAACTGGAGTTCATTTATTCATTGTGCCTACATGTACCAGGTATCTCTTACCACAGTCCTCAGTGGAGCTGACTTACATAAAAATTTATTGCAAATACCAACATCAAGCATGCAAATAAGTTTAAATATGCCAAATACATACTGAGTTCCAACATGCAAACCAATTACACAATTACACAAGTCTGGATGCGGACATGAAGCCAGCATGCCAGAAAGAAAATTAACTGCCATTATACACAAAACCTTATGACCACATTCACACCCTAAAGAGCTAAGAGGTTACACTTTCGCATATTGGTTACATAATAATTTTTGCAAGTCACTCTTATCATTCTTGAAAGATCAGACTGAGGACATAATAATTTCTGCAAGTCACTCTGACTTGCTGAATGTGTGTCAGTTTGTGTTACTGTTAAGAGAAATGAGATTAAATAGGAGGTTTGCGTCTCTTTTTAATCTTGAGACTTATGTTGCACCTTTGGAAGCTTTAGCAAAAAGCACAAGCTGCTCGAGAAAAAGCAAAACAGCAAAAAAGCAAAACTGCCCCCCTGATTGCAGACAATGCAGCTTCACAGGCCCAAGCTACAGCTCCTCCACAATGCCTGGCTGCCAAGGTCGCTGCTTCGATTGTGGATGATATTACTTCTCCAGCCTCAAAGGCTAACAAGATAGCCCCTCCTTCCTCACATGCTGGGCACTGTTGCTGTTGTAACCATAACAACCACTGTGATTATGCCAATGCCAGTGACAGTCATTCAGACTCTGGAAATGAACCAAAGGTGGTGAGGCCATATCAGCATCAGTTACAGGTTGTAGGAAAGTCACTAGAAAGACTACTCATGCTGCAGCTGATGGCACAGGAGACACAGGGCCAACATCAACCCAAGGGGCATCATCACTGCAGGGAGGAGAGGAAGTGATGACCACTCAGTCCTTTTCTCCAGTTGAGCTGAGAGATCTGCGAAAAGACTTCAGTTGTCCTGAAGGTGAGAATACTGTAACCTGGCTGCTCCGATGCTGGGACGATGGGATAGAAACAATCAAATTGGAAGGTGGCAAAGCCAGGCAGCTGGCATCTCTGTCAAAAGATTCCACCATAGATAGGTACGTTTCAAGAGAGCCTAACACCACTACCCTCTGGACCTGAATCCTGACAGCTATGAAAGTAGGACTTCCCTACAAGGAAGACTGCATATGCACATTAGGGAAATGGAATACTGTGGAGAGAGGTATCCAGTTTCTGAGAGAATTAGCTGTGTGAGAGATCATCTATTTTGGACCAAACAACCAACAGGGGACAGAACCAGGCAGAATCAATTGTACACAACCCCTGTGGTGCAGATTTGTACAAAGTGCACCACCTGCATATGCTAAGTCATTGGCATCAATGGTCTGGACACCAGGAGTACAAACCATTTCTGTCACAATTGAACAGCTTTGGGAATTTGAGGACAGCCTTGTTCGTTCTCTATGGGCTTGTGTCTCTGCTGTGGAGAAACTGTGTGAGAAATCTGATGATCGGTTTGAAAAGCTGTTGCAAGAAATCAAAGAACTCAGAGAAGACAACGTACCGTTCACGACCTGTATGAACCTATGTTTTAGCTATTAGGAGAAGGCATTTCCAATCTCAAGAGAGAGAACAGAAGCAATCCATAAAAAGAGGTTCACTGTAGTTCTTCCTACATGAGCAGGGAGAAAACATGAATAGGTGGCATGGAAGACCTACCTCAGAACTTCAAGAATGAGTATGTGAGATAAAAGGAAAAACTCCTAGGAAAATGGCTCCTCTAGTTTATAGAAGGGGCAGAAGAGATTCTAATGCTCTTGAAGGAACCTTTAATTCACACCCAGAGACTGTGCAAAACAGAAATTAGAGGTGCCCTGCCTCTGGCAAGGTGAAGGAAAGGGATAACAGACTTTATTATACTGTACAAATATGATGGCCTGGTCCAACACACCCCCAGGAGTATAAAGCTTTGGTGGACATTGGTGCTCTGTGCACGATAATTCCTTCAAACTATAAAGGAACACAATCCATCAATATTGTTGGAGTGACTGGGGGATCCCAGGAACTGACTGTTGTAGAAGCTGAAATAAGCTTAACTGGAAAAAAATGGCAAAAGCATCCCATTGTGACTGGTCCAGATGCTCTGTGCATCCTTTGCATAGACTACCTCAGGAGAGGGTATTTTAAGGACCCAAAAGGGTATAGGTGGGCATTTGGTACAGCAGCTGTGGACACTGAGAAAATTGAACAGATGTCTGACGTGCCTGGTCTTTCAGATGACCCTTCTGTTGTAGGACTGCTGATGGTTGACGATCAGCAGGTGCCAATCGCTACCATGATGGTGCATCGCCAGCAATATCGCACCAACCGAGACTCTTTGATTCCTATCCAGAAGTTGATCCATCATCTGGAAAACCAGGGTGTGATCAGTAAGACTCGCTCACCTTTTAACAGCCCAATTTGGCCAGTGTGTAAGTCTAGTGACGAGTGGAGACTAACTGTGGACTACCGTGGCCTGAATGAAGTTACACCACCATTGAGTGCTGCTGTGCCTGACATGCTAGAACTGCAATTTGAACTGGAGTCAAAGGCAGCTAAGTGGTATGCTACAACTGACATTGCTAATGTGCTTTTCTCTATTCCTGTAGCAGCAGAGTGCAGACCGCAGTTTGCTTTCACCTGGAGGGGCATCCAGTACACGTGGAATCACTTGCCCCAGGGGTGGAAACACAGTCCTACCATCTGCCATGAACTCATCCAGACTATGCTGGAACAAGGCAGAGCTCCAGAACACTTGCAATATATTGATGACATCATCGTATGGGATGACACAGCGAAAGAAGTCTTCAAGAAAGGTGAGAAAATTATTCAGATTCTTTTGGATGCTGGTTTTGCCATAAAATGAAGCAAGGTCAAGAGACCTGCACGAGAGATTCAGTTTTTAGGAATAAAATGACAAGATGGTCGTCGTCAGATCCCAATGGATGTGATCAACAAAATTGTGGCTATGTCTCCACCTACTAATAAAAAGCAGACACAGACTTTCTTGGGCATGGTAGGTTTTTGGAGAATGCATATTCCTGACTACACCCAGATTGTGAACGCATAAAAATAACCAGTTTGAGTGGGGCCCTGAACAATGACAAGCCTTTGAACAAATTAAGCAGGAGATAACTCATGTGGTGGCCCTTGGACCAGTTTGGACTAGACTAGATGTTAAAAATGTGCTCTACACTGCAGCCGGAGATAATGGTCCTACCTGGAGTCTCTGGCAGAAAGCACCAGGAGAAATGTGAGGTCAACCCTCCAGTTTTCGGAGTTGAGGATACAAAGGATCTGAGGCCAACTATACTCCAACTGAAAAAGTGAAACTAGCAGCATATGAAGGAATCTGAGCTGCTTCAGAAGGGATTGGTACTGAAGCACAGCTTCTCCTAGCACCTCAACTGCTGGTGCTGAGCTGGATGTTCAAAGGGACAGCTCCCTCTACACATCATGCAACCGATGTTACATGGAGTAAACAGATTGCATTGATCATGCAACAAGCTCAAATTGGAAGTCCCAGCCACCCAGGGATCTTAGAACTGATTACAGACTGGCCAGAAAGCAAAGACTTTGGGATGTCTCCAGATGAGGAGGAAGTAACACGTGTTGAAGAGGCACCACCGTATAATACTCTTTCAGAGACTGATAAGCAGTATGCACTGTTCACAGATGGATCCTGCTGTCTTGTAGGAAAACATCGAAGGTGGAAAGCTGCTGTGTGGAGTCCCACATGACAAGTTACAGAAGCCACTGAAGGACAAGGTGAATCTAGCCAATTTGCAGAAGTAAAAGCCATCCAGCTGGCTTTGGACATTGCTGAACGAGAAAAGTAGCCAGTACTTTATCTCTATACTGACCCACGGATGGTAGCAAATGCCTTGTGGGGGTGGCTACAGCAATGGAAGAAAAACAACTGGCAGCGCAGAGGTAAACTCATTTGGGCTGCCACACTGTGGCAAGATATTGCTGCTTGGCTAGAGAGCCTGCCTGTAAAAGTTTGTCATGTTCCTAAAAGTCGAGCCACCGAGGAACATTGAAACAACCAACAAGCAGATCAAGCTGCTAAGATCAAGGTAGCTGAAGTGGACTTGGACTGGCAACATAGAGGTGAACTTTTCTTGGCTCGGTGGGCCCATGATGCTTCATGCAACATATAAATGGGCTTGTGACCGAGGGGTGGACTTAACTATGGACACTATTTCACAGGTTATTCATGAATGTGAAACTTGCAGCGAAATCAAACAAGCTAAACAGTGAAAGCCTGTATGGTAGGAGGGGCGATGGTTAAAGTATAAGTATGGAGAGGCTTGGCAGATTGATTACATTATACTTCCACAAACACGTCAAGGTAAGCGCTATGTACTTACAATGGTAGAAGCAACCACCAGATGGTTGGAAACATATGCCATACCTCATGCTACTAGCCCGAAATACTATCTTGGGCTTTGAAAAGCAAGTCCTTTGGTGACATGGCATGTCAGAAAGAATTGAATCAGACAATGGTACTCATTTAAAAAACAGTATTATAGACAATTGGGGCAAAGAACATGGTATTGAGTGGGTATATCACATTCCATATCATGCACCAGCCTCTGGAAAAATTGAAAGGTACAACAGTTAGTTAAAAACTACACTAAAGGCACTGGGTGGTGGAACCTTTAAAAATTTGGATTCACATCTAGAAAAAGTCACTTGGCTGGTCAACACCAGGGGATCAACCAATCGAGCCGGGCCTGCCCAATCAGAAATTCTTCGTACTGTGGAAGGAGATAGAATCCCTGTAGTACACATGAAAAATATGTTAGGAAAGGCAGTCTGGGTTACTCCTGCCTCAGGCAAAGGCAAGCCCATTCGTGGGATTGTTTTTGCCCAGGGACCTGGCAGCACCTAGTGGGTGATGCTTAAGGATGGAGAAGTTCGGTGTGTACCTCAAGGGGATTTGAGTTTAGGTGAAAATATTCAGTACTGAACTGCATTATGTGAATTGCCACACTAACAGTGTTTAATAAGTGTCTTTCAGATCAAGACAGTGATGAGGAAACCACAGCTAGCTTCTTCGAGTGGCGCCTGACAACTTCTTCGAAGTTGATGTCTTTAACCCACAAACGATGATCATGAGACACACTAGATGTACCATTTTTTCTGCCCTGGGAGACTGTTGTGATAAATGAACTTAATGAAACTTCCCAAAGGATGGTCCACGGACTAAGAGTATTGTATTGAGTGGGTATATCACATTCCATATCATGCACCGGCCTCTGGAAAAATAGAAATGTACAACGTTTTGTTAAAAACTACACTAATGATAAATTACACCTGTGTATATAGGTACATATGTATACATATGTATATATATATAGTAGTAGTGATGAATTAGATTGTATTGATAGATTGTATTAATTATTTTGTATTGATAAGGTCTAAGTATACCATGAATGGCATGTTATAAGTGGTGGAATGTCCTGGTTTTGTTAAAAACAACTTTCTCTTCTAGTGAATTTGCCTGTCAGCTAAGGCCTTCATATTAGCTGCATTTTCCTGGAAAGTCAGATACATGTCTTGGTAGACATAGCAATGGAATGCGAGGTTATTGCTCGCAAGAGGGGCAACAAGAAACAGGTGACCAAAAAACTGACCAACTGATGTATTCCATCCCATTCACGTCATACTTCATATAAAAGTGGAAGATCATGAGGATCCCTTCCTTTTTCCCTTATTGCTGACATTAGGAGAGGATCTTGTGAGTCGTTCCTGTGAACTGAGGCCTAGTGACAGGCTGAATCCAGTTCCGGTTGGCTGCAGAGTCCAGTCCAGGACTTCAGGTATCAGCTCTTCATCGCTGGAGCAGTTCCCGGGACTTTCAAGATTGGTTTTGTATATTTTGTACTATTTTTCTCTGTTTTTATTAGTACTATTAGTAAAACATTTTTAATTTTTCAAACTCTCTTCTTTCCCTCGCGGTCGCCTGTCCTTAGTGGGAAGGGGGAAGAGGGAGAGGCTGAAGTTGCAAGGGGGAGGAGAGGGCATTAACAATACATCTGCCATGGTTTTATTGTCACCGCACAAGCAGACCTCGACACACCACCATATAGACCATGAAGGCAGCAGTCTGTGACAGCAATCTTCAAGCCGCAGGTTGGTGTGAGAGACTGAAATATCAAATAATTGTCTCAAAGCTTGCCTGTGTGCGCTCGCCTGCTGAAACAAGATGAAATTAGGATGACATGGCAACTTGCAAGGAAATGGTTTGCTTGTGATAACATCGTAGCTTGCAAGGAAACCTGTGCAAACTTACTGTAGTAGTGGACCTTATTTTGCTTCAACTGGGCTCAATAAACAGTCTTCCAAGGACATGCGTTGTTTATCACAGATGACCATGTGAAAGTTGCATAATAAGCAAGACCTAGAAAACACATGAATAACCCATGAGCCCCCTATAAAAGGGTTACTGGAAACAAGTGAAGGTGTGCACCTCCCCACTGAAAGCTGAATACTGAGATTCAGATACAACAGAATGCCATTTGATTTCATGGTTCCCACTTTATAATTATCTCCCTTGACTAATTTCTTTGGGTACCAAGTTCAAACATGCAAACAAATACGAAGTTTTCTTAATCCAAGCTTGGGTACACTCAGCTGGATTTTGTTTACTCATCATGTCTACGTGTATCACGTATATCTTACCACAGTCCTCAGTGGAGCTGACTTACATGGAGATTTATTGCAAATACGGAGTTCAAACATGCAAAGAAGTTCAAATATGCAATCCAAATACCAAGTTCCAATATACAAGCCAATTACACAATTACACTTTCTAAAGACAATATCCTGATTGCAGCATTGCACCTTTGAGGCACTTATCACCCAGCCAAGGAGTTCCCCAATCAATGGGGTTAGTGTGTGCTGGAGTCCAGTCAGTACCACTCTCTGCTGTTTGAAGCAAGCAAACCAGGCAAGGCTCTTATTGATGTCTCATCTGGGGTGCCACAACTGTTGTCCTAAAACCAGAGTTCTGTCACTTGGTGCATAATTGAGTCAAATTGTAGCATACAGAAATGAGATATTGTTTATTACAGAGTTGCACAAGTCTGGATGCAGGCATAAAGCCAGCACTCCAGAAAGAAAAGTAACAGCTATTGTATACAAAATCGTATCCCGACATTCACACTCTAAAGTGCGAATAGGTTGCACATTTTCATATTGGTTACCTAATTATACTTCCAAGTCACTCTTATCTTTCTTAGAAAATCAGACTGACGTAAACAGGATTCATTCTTTGAAGTGGCAATGATTGCAGTTCACTCTTGGGACTTCCTTGTATACACCTACAAATCAAGTAAGTCCCACCTTCTCTGAACTCTTCCAGTGACTGCAACACTACACTTCCCCACACCTTGCAACAGAACATACAAACATACATATATAACAATCGGTTATGTAATAATTACAATCAGGTTCTTAATCCTGTTCGCAAATCAGGAATTCTGGACACCAATAATATCCAAACCTCTTGAAATCTGTAAGAGGTATTGCTTTTCTGTACCTCATGCAAGACTGTAGCATATTTCCAAATCTCCTATAACTCAGTCATGATTATTTTAGATTGCTCCACATTCAAATTAAGTGTTTTCTCAAAAGATGTCCCAAGACATATTAACAGGAAGGGCTATTCCTAATGTAAGTACCCCTTTATTTGAATTTTCCATGAAATGTATGCATACCCAGCAGCTGGAATTATTAGCTATCTGCATGGTCTTCTGGATCAGCATAAAATGTACATTTTGGGTCCATGGAGCCTTCTGATTTACCAGTCTGCGAACTTATTACGCTATGTAACAGGCAAAGACTTATGTAACTGCAATACATATTTAAAGAGATACATTCACACCCTGACAGCCAACTGGTTACACATTTTCATATTGGTTACAGAATCATTATTTTAGCTTATAATGAGCAATGTTCAGCTAAAGGACACTTTATCCAACACTCTTGAGATTTGTGTTAAAATTAGACCAAACTAATTGTGCAAGTTTCTGAATGTCTAGAGCTGCAAGGTCAGTAGTCTCTGCAGTTTCTGATTGGGTGTCTCATAATTCACTCTTATCTTTGTCAGCGGACTAGGCTGACCTAAAGCTGAAAGGATTTACATATCTTTAGGTTAGCAATTGTGGACGTGATTCATCCTTTTAAGTGGTAATAACTAGAACCCCATGTACCAGTACACATTAAGGGATGACCTGCTGGAAAGCAGCATTGCAGAGAAGGACCTGGGAGTCCTGGTGGACAACAAATTGATCACTAGCCAGCAATGTGCCCTTTGGGCCAAGAAGGCCAAATGGTATACTGGGGTGCATTAGGAAGAATGTGACCAGCAGGTCAAGGGAGGTTGTCCTCTTCCTCTACTCTGCCTTGGTGAGGATACATCTGAAGTTCTGTGCGCAGTTCTGGGCTCCCCAGTTTTAGAAGGAAAAGGAAGGCCAGCAGAGAGCTACGAATATGCTGAGGGGTCTGAAACATCCTTCTTGTGAGGAGAGACTGAGAGAGCTGGGTCTGTTTATCCTGGAGAAGAGAAAATTGAGAGGGGACCTTAGTTTTGCCTATAAACATCTCAAGAGTGGATGCCAAGAAGATGGGACCAGATTCTTTTTAGAGGTTCCCAATGACAGGATAAGGGCAGCAGTCACAGACTGAAACATGGGAGGTTCCATCTGAATATGAGGAGACACTTCTTTATTTTGAGGGTGCCAGAGCCCTGGAACAGGCTGCCCAGAGAGGTTGTGGAGTCTCCTTCTCTGGAGACATTCAATACCTGCTTGTATGTGATCCTGTGTGATCTTCTCCAGTGAACCTGCTTTAGCAGGTGGGTTGGACTAGATGATCTCCAGAGGTCACTTCTAACCCCAAACACTTTTTGATTCTGTGATTCTGTTGGTTGCCAAAATCTGATAAATGAGGGCTTGTGAGGACTGAAGAGTAAATTGAACTAAAGTACAGGAATGCATACAGAGGCCAGAGGAACACCTCAGCAATTACTGGGGAAGATCGCAACAGGCTTTGCTGACATGCAGGGGAATGACTCCCCAGAATTTTAATAATGACTTGGCAGCAAGTGTGTTTGTGGACCAAGCCACCTCTGCCATCCACAACAATTTTCAGGATCACATCCCAGGGTGGCAAGGAGAATATTGAAAGATATTGTCTTACCTTTGTAGTAATTTCCACTTAAAAGAATGAATCCTGTCAGCAACTGCTAACCTAAAGATATGTAAATCCTCTCAGTTTTAGGTCAGTCAGCTCCTCTAACAAAGATAAGAGTGACTTGCAAAATACCCAGTTGGAGACTTCAAATAAAACTGTCCTTGCAGTGCAGACATTCTGGGGCCCACAAAATAGGTTGAGCCTTGTCTTAACACATTATCTCGAGAGTGATGGATAAAGTGTCATTTAGCTGAATGTTTCTCGTTAGAGGCTAAAATGATTATGTAACCAATATGCAAATGTGTAACCAATTGACTCTTTAGGACTGCCCTGAATAGTTATAAGATTTTGTATATAATGACTGTTACTTTTCTTTCTGATGTGGTGGCTTTATTCCAGCACCCAGACTTGGACCAGTCTGTAATAACCAATATCTTGTGTCTTTGTATTGCAATTTGGCTTAATTGCACCTCAGATGACAGAACCCTGGTTTTGGCACAACACCTGAAGGTCCTATACTTGTACAATATGTAGATGATTTGTTGCATGCCAGTCAGACTTTTGAAGATTGCTTGAAAGATACTATTTGTCTGTGTACTACTTTAGTGGTAAAAGGTCACTGTGCATCTCTTTCTAAACTTCAGCTATGTCATCAGGAAGTAAAATATTTAGGATTTATATTTAAAGTAGGAGAAAGATTTGTAAACCCAGATCAGGTCCAGGCTATTGTAGAAACACCTTGACCTGCAAAAAGGAAACAACTGCAAGGATTTTTAGGCACAGGCAGCTGCTGCAGATCCTGTGGATTCTGGGTCTAGCAAAGGTAAGTAAGCTATCGACAGAAACTACTGAGTTAGAGGAAGTGAAGCCTATAAAGTGTATCCAAGAAGGGCAACAGGGGTGACCCTGGAAACTATGGGCCTGTCAGCATCGCTTCTATGCCTGGCAAAATCATGGAGAACATTATTCTGGGAGTTATTGAAAAAGATCTGAATGACAGTGCAGTCGTTGGTCCCAGCCAGCATGGGTTCATGAGGGGATAGTCCTGTTTAACAAAACTATTTTTTTTCTACGGCAAGGTTACCCACCTAGTTGACAAAGAGTAGCCTGACAATGTGATCTTTTTGGATTTCAGTAAAGTCTTTGATACTATCTCTCACAGTATCCTCCTGGACAAGATGTCCAGCATACACCTGGATAAACACACAATACAATGTGTGAGCAATTGGCTGTTGGGCAGGTACAAAGGGTTCTAGTAAACGGGGTTTTGTTTGGTTGGCAAGCAGTCAGTAACTTGGCTCAGCAGGGATCCATCTTAGGGCCAACACTCTTCAAAGTCTTCATAAATTACTTGGGCACAGGACTTGAGGGAATTCTGAGTAAGTTCACCAAAGATGCAAAATTGGGTGGAGCTGTTGACACTATTGAGGTCAAAGAGGCCCTGCAGAGGGCCCCGGACGAATTGGAGAACAGAGCAATCACTGACCACATGAAGTTCAACAAGGGCAAGTGCCGGTTTTTGCACCTAGGATATGGCAACCCTGGCTGTACATACAGACTGGGGGACAAGAGGATGGAGAGGACTGAGGAGAGACCTAATTGTGGTCTACAGCTTCCTCAAAAGCGGAAGAGGAGGGGCAGGCACTGATCTCTTCTCTGTGGTGACCAAAGAGAGAATGCAAGGGAATGACAGGAAGTTGTGCCAGAGGAGGTTTAGGTTGGACATTAAGAAAAGGTTCTTCACCCAGAGGGTGGTGGGGCACTGGAACAGGGGCCCCAGGGAAGCAGTCATGGCTCCAAGCCTGGTACTATTCAAGAAGAGACTAGACAATGCCTTCAGACACATGGTATGAAACGTGGAGTTGTCATATGCAGGGACAGGAGTTGGACTCAATGATCCTTGAGGGTGTCTTCCAACTCAGGACATTTTATCGAGAAGGCTTTGCAAGCTATAAATGGGCTTTATCTTTAACTCCAGCTTTGGGATTGTTGGATTACTTCAAATCCCTGGAGCTACTTGTGCATGAGAACAAAGAAGTAGCATCAGAGTCCTCACTCAAAAGCTAGGTCCACACTGCCATCCTGTGGCTTATTAATCAACAGAACGGGATTCATAGCAGCAGAAAATATAATAATTCCTGTGCGAAGGTAACAGCAACAACAGTAAATATCATAAAAAGGAGTGGACCGTTAGTTCTGGGTCACCCAACAACCGTGTATGTCCTTCGTATAGCAGAACTGATTCTTAAACAGCATGCTACACAAACATTGCCCTAGAAAGATCATATCATTCTGAATTAACAATTTTAAAGGCAGATTATATGACTTTTAAAAGATGTAATGTTTTGAACCCAGCAATCTGACTGCCTGTTCCCTCTGACGGTGAGCTCCATGGTGACTGTACTGTTAGTGTTTCACTTAAGCCACCTGCGAAATAGGTCTCTAGACAACTTGGATCTAACCCTTTTTACTGGTGGATGTTCATACTACGTGAATGGAAAGCAACCCATTGGCCATGCAGTGGCACACAGGAGCACAGGAGGCACTGGGAGGAAGCCAGGCAGGATGACTGTGTGTTTCCCTGCCAGGATGCTGGGACAGACTTGGATGGTGGCAGCAGAGAGCCTTGGGAATCTTGGCAATCTGGACATCCATAAAGCCAAGCAGGTGGGACAGCAGGGTGCAGGCAGATCTGATCCCCATTGCCATCATTTGGTGCAGGTGAAGATGGAGATGCCAACCCTGCAACAAATCCCTGTCAGCAGGAGGGGATGCAGAGCTGTGGGATGGGAGGACAGGTTCAGGGCTCACCTGGTGGCTTTCCAGGCATCCCTGCAAGACAGGACCTCTTCCCACATGAGCCACATGGTTTCCAGTGTCTCCTTCCCATGGAAGTCCACAAAGCACTGGCCCACAAAAGCGTTGTTGGAGGCTGGTGAGGTTCAAGAGTGCAGGAAGGCTCAGAGCCTGGACCTCCAGACAGAGGAACCTAAACCAGTTGCTCCTGGCGGACAGTCAGACAGCCCCCGCCTAATGCCCTGAGCAGATAGATGGATCTCCCTACCACATTGCCCAGATCGATTGCTTCCATATCACCTGGACAGATAGATGGGCACTGCCCCTGCAGTGTACCTTGGACAAACCGAGACATTCCTGCCACCTGTCCCAGACACAGCCATCCCCCCGCCACAACCCATGGCAGGAGCAAGTGTGTGTGGCTGGTCTCTGGCTGCAGCCAGGGTTTCTCTGTGTGCTACAGGGATTATGGGGGACCAGCTTGGGGGCACCTTTCTCCAAGCATGGGCAGGGGATTGCTGGCTGTCCTGGAATGCTATGGAAGTTACCACTGTACCTACAAACTGCCAATGCACAGTGAAGCCAAAGGTGGGTTGTCCTTTGTCATCAGAAAGTGGATGGGCCCCTTGCAGGGGCAACACCAGGACTTCCAGATGGATGGGGAGGAAGCTGCATCCTGCAGTCTGAGGGGAATGAAGAAAGATTTCAAGGCCTTGCAACAGATGGCAAGAGTCTGGGGCTCAAGTGATTTCTCTTCCCTCCTTCCAGTTTCGGGTGATGACATGGGATGGAATAGAAAAATTCAGTCCATAAACAATTGGCTACAAGACTGTTGCTACAGTCAGGGCTTTGATTATGGCTGGTGTTAGAACAGTCACAACAGTGATACATGGGAAAGGTTTATCTCGCAGGGGCAAAAGGATGCCGGGACAGGAATTAGTAGGGCTCATTTGGAGAGCTTTAAACTAGATACTAAGTGGGATGGGGTTATAGCTGGGCTTGCATCGGTGGGGCAGCACTCGAGTTGATGAAGAGTGGGAGGACTCCCCTATCCCTACGGTGAAATCAGTGTGATCAGCTTGCTCCCTGAAATGCCTGCACACCAATGCACTCAGCATGGGGAATAAGCAGGAGGAGTTAGAAACTTGCGTTTGGACAGGAGATTATGACCTGGTAGAAATTACAGAGACATGGTGGGACAGCTCACATGACTGGAATGTGGTCATGGATGGCTATGTCCTTTTCAGGAAAGACAGGACAGCCAGGCAAGACGGTGGAGTTGCTCTTCACGTGAGAGAGCAACTACAATGTATTGAGTACTGTCCAGGCATGGATGAGGAGCAAGTTGAGAGTCTATGGGTGAGAAATAAGGGGCAGGCTGGCAGGGGTGATACTGTTGTGGGTGTCTATTACAGGCTACCAGATCAAGATGAGGAAGTTGATGAAGCCTTCTACAGACAGCTGAGAGCAGCCTCACAATTACAGGCACTGGTTGTTGTGGGGGATTTTAACTTCCCTGATGTTTGCGGGAAGGACTACTTGGCCAACCAGTCACAGTGCAGGAGGTTCCTCCAGTGCCTTGATGATAATTTTCTCTTGCAAATGGTGGAGGAGCCAACTAGGAGAGGTGCACTGCTGAAACTCATCCTCACTAACAAGGAGGGTCTGGATGAAGCAGTAAAGGTTGAGGGCTGCCTTGGTTGCAGCGACTGTGAAATGGTGGATTTCAGGATCTCGTGTGGCAGGAACAGAATAGCAAGCAGAATTGCAACCCTGGACTTCAGCAAGGCAAACTTCAGCCTTTTCAAACAATTGCTAGGGGAAATCCCATGGGCAAGGCTGCTTGAAGGTAAAGGGGCCAATGATAGCTGGTTAGCGTTTAGGGACTGCTTCTACCAGGCACAAGATCAGAGCATCCCAACACGTAGGACGTCAAGGAACGGACCTAGGAGACCTGCATGGTTAAACAGGGAACTGCTGGGTAAGCTCAAGTGGAAGAGGAGAGTTTACAGATCATGGAAGGAGGGGCTGGCCACTTGGGAAGAATATAAGGCTGTTGTCAGAGGATGTAGGGAGACAACTAGGAAAGCTAAGGCCTCCTTAGAATTAAACCTGGTGAGAGGGGTCAATGACAACAGAAAGAGCTTTTTCAAATACATGGCAGATAAAACCAACATGAGAGGTAATATAGGCCTACTGACAAATGAGGCGGGTGCCCTGATGACAGAAGATACAGAGAAGGCAGAGTTACTGAATGCCTTCTTTGTCTCTGGCTACTCTGCCGGAGGCTGTCCTGGGCAGCCTTGTACTCCTGACACCCCAGAGGAAGGCAGGACAATGGAGGAGTTTGCCTTGGTTGATGAGGACTGGCTTAGGGAGCAATTAGGCAATCTGGACATTCATAAATCCATGGGTCCAGACGGGATGCACTCATGGGTGCTGAGGGAGCTGGCTGAGGTGATTGCTAGACCACTCTCCATCATCTTTGCCAAGTCTTGGGAAACGGGAGAGGTGCCTGAGGACTGGAGGAAAGCAAATGTCACTCCAGTCTTCAAAAAGGGCAAGAAGGAGGACCCGGGTAACTATAGACCAGTCAGCATCACCTCCATCGCTGGGAAAGTGATGGAACAACTTATCCTTGGTGCCATCTCCAGGCCTATCAAGGATAAGGGAGTCATTAGGGGCAGTCAACATGACTTCACCAAAGGGAAGTCATGCTTGACCAACCTCATTTACTTTTATGAGGACATAACAAGATGGATAGCTGATGGCAGAGCGGTGGATATGGTCTACCTTGACTCCAGTAAAGCATTTGACATAGCTAAACTGAGGGAGTGTGGTCTGAATGACTGAGTAGTGAGGTGGACTGCTAACTGGCTGAAGGAAAGAAGCCAGAGAGTCCTGGTCAATGGGGCGGAGTCTAGTTGGAGGCCTGTATCTAGTGCAGTGCCTCAAGGGTCAGTACTGTGGCCAGTATTATTCAATATATTCATCAATGATTTAGATGAGGGAATAGAGTGTGCTATGAGTAAGTTTGCTGATGACACCAAGCTGGGAGGAGTGGCTCACACGCCAGAATGCTGTGCTGCCATCCAGAGACCTGGACTGGCTGGAGAGTTGGGTGGGGAAAAATTTAATGAAATATAACAAGGGCAAGTGTAGAGTCTTCCATCTGGGCAGGAACAACCCCAGGTTCCAGTATAAGTTGGGGAATGACCTATTAGAGAGCAGTGTAGGGGAAAGAGACCTGGGGGCCCTGGTGGACAGCAGGATGACCATGAGCCAGCACTGTGCCCTTGTGGCCAGGAAGGCCAATGGTACCTGGAGTGTATTAGAATGGGGGTGGTTAGTAGGTCGAGAGAGGTTCTCCTGCCCCTCTGCTCTGCCCTGGTGAGACCACATCTGGAATATTGTGTCCAGTTCTGGGCCCCTCAGTTCCAGAAGGACAGGGAACTGCTGGAGAGAGTCCAGCACAGGGCATTGAAGATGATTAAGAGAGTGAAGCATCTCCCTTATGAGGAAAGAGTGAGGGAGCTGGGTCTGTTTAGCTTGGAGAAGAGGAAACTGAGGAGTGACCTCATTAATGTTTATAAATATATAAATGGTGAGTGTCAGGAGGATGGAGCCAGGCTCTTCTCAGCAATAGCCAGTGGTAAGACAAGGGGTAATTAGTGCAAACTGGAATACAAGAACTTCCACTTAAATATGAGAAGAAACTTCTTCATGGTGAGGGTAACAGAACATTGGAACCGGCTGCCCAGGGGGGTTGTGGAGTCTCCTTCTCTGGACACATTCCAATCCGCCTGGACACATTCCTGTGTAACCTCATCTGGGTGTTCCTGCTCTGGCAGGGGCATTGGACTGAATGAGCTTTTGAGGTCCCTTCCAATCCCTGACATTCTGTGATTCTGTGGCACAGCATGGCACAGAAGGAGCAAGCAGACGCCAGATGGGCACTCTTCTCAGGCTGTTTTTACCTTCCTGACAACAGTGCAGTGCCTGGGCTCTGTCTGCAGTGCTGTCTTGTGTCCATTCATCTTTTTCTGTAGTGGAGAGGGCTGAAGCCAGGTAGTGGTCACAAATGCCAGCCCTCTTGCCAAGGACCACCCTAGTGGGAAATGGGCCGCAGGCCACCACACCAGACTGAGCAAAATCTTGCTCCATAGGAAAGGTGGAGGTCCTGAGAGAGCACGGTGGGGTGGTAGGCACTATGATGGAGTAGCCTGGGACATGGAGATCATGGCTGGGACTCTGGGCCCCACGGACAGTGACAGGAGAGGCCATGGGGTGCCTTAATGGGGATAGGGGGAATATGGACACTAAGCCACAGCACAACAGGAGCCAGGAGGTTGTTTGCAGTAAAGCTTTACTATTAGGAGCAGGTGGTGGGGCAGGAGTTGAGGTCTACATGTTAGAAGGAGGTGGTGGGGCAGGAGATGGGGTCTGCATGTTAGAAATAGCTGGTGGAGCAGGAGATGGGGTCTGCGTCCCAGGCACTTTCATCAGTCTTTAAATCCCTTGTGATGCCATCTTCCTTCCGCCATGGCAGATGGGTGAATTCATCAGTGCCAACCCTGTGGGGACACAGAGGAAGGAAATGTAAGATTGGGAAAGGCACCCTTGCATAGGGCACATACATACTCCCAGTGCCAAACATGCACCCAGAGCCATCCCACCCCCCAGCAGTGTTTGCACCACAGCAGGATGCCTGGGGAGGCTCTGCATGAGTATTCCATTCTTGGTCACCCTTGCAATGGCAGCAGCTCTGCCAGGTGCTCAGCACTGTGAGGTGGGGAGCCCCAAACCCAGGGATGCTGTGGGGACCTCCGTGCATTTGGGACAGGAGGCTCACATGGTGGGTATCCAGTAGTATTCGATGTTGCCCACAAGTGACAGCTCGAGCCAGATGGTCTTCAAAACTTCCTTCCCTGTGTTTTCCATGGAGCACTGGCCTGTGAAGACCCTGATGGAACCTGCAGAGATGGGCAGGAGGTGGAGGTGAGTATGGCCAGGACTGCACGTCTTGCCAAGCTATGGCCCAGCACAGAGGACAGTAGACCTGGGCTGTCCCTGTCCTCTGGAGATAACAATAATGGGGAAAGTAGGCAGGATGGTTCAGAGGGCTGTAGATTACACTTGGAGGTGTGCAGACATCAGCAGACTTCAAGCCTCAGCACATCCTCTGTGCCTTGGGACTGGGAGGTGACAGCAGCCAAGAAGCCCTGGGGTTGAAGATGGGGGAACATCAGGGACATCACAGGGGAGGGCAGAAGAACATCATGGTCACCACATATGAGGGGACTGTTGGGGACATCAGAAGACAAGCAGGGGGACATTCAGAATAGCACATGTGATTATACAGGGAATTGACAATTAACTAATTAACACTTGAAGAACTAACCCTACCCCACACCACTAAAGACACTTAGAGAGCTAACCCTTTAACCCACATCACTATTGCCTAGACTTCCTTAGCTCTGTGTAACCTATTGCACAAAAAACAGGACTTCACTAACACCTTGCAAAGATAATAATCCTTGGTGCATCCTTGGTGCATCCTTGGATGAACTAGATAACAGAAACTTGAGCATAGGACAGGAGATATGCCAGTTTTAACCAACTCAGCAGTCTGAGACCTAATCAACTCATCACAACGGACCAAAGGTGACCGTGTACAGGAAAGAGGACCCGGGTTCATGATCACTGTGCAGCTGCAACCAGGAGGAGCCAGAAGTGGAGACTATGGAAATGTTCTCCCGGAACTCATTGTAATAAGAACTGTCTTCTTGGGGACAGGTTATGAATATGTATAGGCGTGCCTAAAACTTTCATGAATATGTAACACTTTGGTGTATTTAACCAAGTTCACAACTACTGTAAAATACACACGTATTAGGTGAAATGATTCCCCATGTGTCCGGCATCATAAATAAATAGGTAAAATACGTACCTTCTTTACAATCTCAAGGGTTGTAAGGTCATTTCTGCACCTCACAGGAAGGGCAGGGGACAAGTGAGGATGTGACAGGGAAGGCAGGGGAGCTCTGTGGAAACCACAGATAGGCCAGGGGAGCTCTGAGGAAATGACAGGGAAGACAGACAAACTATGGGGACATTGCAGGAAGGGCATGAGAACTCTGGTGACAGCCCAGGAAGGTCGTGAGACCATGGGAGACAACACATGGAATAGAAAAGACCACTGGGAACATCAGAAGGAAGACAGGGAATGCAGGGGAACATTTGAGACATCAGAGAGAGGCAGAGGAATTCTGGGGACATCACAGAAAAGGAAGAAGCAATAGGAGACATCACAGGGAAGGAAGGGGACCATTTGGAACACCACAGGTAAGGCAGGGTATCATTTGGAACATCACAGGTACGGCAGGGGTGGTCTTTGAACACAACAAGGAATTTGCAAAATTTAACTACCTGAACTGTAGGTAACCACGAAGCCCAAGATTATCTGTCGGTTCTGATTGGGGGGAAGCCGAAGACCTTTCAATGGATATGACTCATTCTTGAGGTAGTAACCATTAAAGCTGCCTTGATCCACAGGCCAAATGATCAGGATGTGGCCCTGTTTGTTGATCCAGTACCCAGCAGGCTGGCACTGGAGGAGAGTGGAATTGGTGTTGGTATTACAGCAAAGCCCAGCCATGGGCAGGGTGGCAGGAGCAGGCACCCCTTGGGAGATGGAGGCCCCTACCCTGTGTATTCTAGCCCTGCCTTACCTCTCCTGCAGAAAAGCCAGGAACCACCAGGGTCAGGCAGAGAACCAGGAGGAAAGGAATCACTTGCACCATCTCTGCAGCAGGCAGACAGCTGGCGTACGTAGGGACGTGTTCCTTGTAGGATTCTATTGATGTGGTGCTCCCTCACCTTTTTATTGCTGCAGATGGCACCTCCGGCCAGGGCGTTCTGCAATCTAGGTGTTTCCAAATTGGCAGTTCCTAACTGTAGGAGAGGGTATTTCCATGAAGATATTCCCACAAGCACCTGCTGAAATGATCTCTCCTTGTAGTGATACAGACCTGCCCCGGGGCCACCAGACAATCTCATAACAAGCCAACTTGATGTTGTCAGCATGGCTATAAGTGTTCTTGCTTTGATCACAAGCGCAGTGAGCAGAAATGAACTGGCCCTCCTCAGGTGGTGCTCACTACACAGGCCAGCATTATGGTCCTGCCTAGGGGACAGATTTCTTTTCTTGATCAAAGGCTGTAAGTCTTTACTCCTATTGGAATGACTGTCACACTGCTGAGGAAAGCGTTGCAACATGATGACCTGAAACAGATGCCAAACCAAATTCAGACCAAATGGACAGAAATCCCTAATCAATATCCATCATGATGCAGAGGAGATACATCATGACCTAGAAAGAGTAAAGAAAGGTGGAGAACATGGATGGTAGAAAAACTTTTTGCAATGGTCTCTGACAGCAGATGGAGCATTGAACCTTATGCTGTGCATTATCATGATTTTAGTGACTCTTGTTATGCTGTGGTTGTTTTCAACTTTGATTTGTATATCAAAGTCTGAAGAATGGTGTTTAGTGAGTAGGGTGCCTTAGCTTTTTGAACTATTTGGTATACTGCTTCTTCCAGAACTTGTTTAGAAAATACTTATCCAGTCTTCCTTTAGTATAATTAAGTTTGCTTAGCATAACTTTTGCAAGCTGTAAGCTTCTGAGCTTCCTGGCTCATTTAGCAAAAAAGGCCTTAAAAGATAAGGGGAGCTGGAAGTAAGAAAAGCAACAGAGCATCATCTAGAAGAAAAGAGAATAATTAGAACTAAATCTGGCCAGTACTGTGAATGACAATAAAAAAGGCTTTAAAAAAATATTAATGGCCAAAAAAAAAAAAAAAAATAGAAATAACATTGGCCCATTACTTGATGAGCATGCTTGCCTTATTAACAGGGACATAGACAAAGGTGAGATGTTTAATGCTTTCTTTGCCTTGGTCTCCAACACTGAAGATGGACGTGGGAGACCCCATAACCCTGTGTTAGAGAACCATGGCTGTGTGAACAATAAACTCCCAATCAACCCAGAACTTGTACGGGATTTGCTACTCCAGCTGGATCCCTACAAGTCGATGGGGCCTGAAGGATTCATCCAAGAGTGCCGAAAGAGCTGACTGACATCATAGCAAGAACTCTCTCCATTATTTTTCAACATTCCTGGGAATCTGGAAACGTTCCATATTCCTGGTAGCCAGTCACTGGAGGGGTTCCACAGGGATCTGTCTTAGGGCAGTCACTCTTCAATGTCTTCATAAATTACTTAGACTCAGGACTCGAGGGAGTACTAATGAAGTTCGCCGATGACACTGAAATGGGAGGAGCTGTTGACACTCTTGAGGGCAGAGAAGCCCTGCAGAGGGATTTGGACAAATTAGAGAACCATCACCAACCACACTAAGTTCAAGAAGAGCAAGTGCTGAATTTTGCACCTGAAACATGGCAACCCTGGCTGTACATACAGACTAGGGGACAAGATGCTGGAAAGCAGCTCCGTGGAGAATGATCTGGGGATTCTGGCCAACAGTAAGTTGAATGTGAGCCAACAGTGGCACTGTCAGCCAAGCAGGCAACAGTGTCCTGGGGTGTATCAAGCACAGGATTGTCAACCGGGTGAGGGAGGTGATTGTCCTGCTCTGGTCTGCACTGGTGCAAGCTCACGTGGAGCACTGTGTGCAGTCCTGGGTGTCACAGTACAAAAGACATATTAAGCTACTGGAGAGTGTCCAGAAGAGGGCTATAAAGTTGGTGAAGGTTTTGGAGAGGAAACTGTGTCACGGAATGACCTTACAACCCTTGAAGTTATAGGGAAGGTATGCATTTATTTACGACGCCGGACACATGGGGAATCATTTCACCTAATGCGTGTGTAAAATTACAGTAGCTGTGAGTTTGGTTAAATGCAATAAAGTGTTACATATTCATGAAAGTTTTAGGAACGCCTATACATATTCATAACCTGTCCCGGAGAAGGCAGTTCATATTACAATGAGGTCTGGGAGACCATTTCCATAGTCTCAACCTCTGGCTCCTCCTGGCTGCAGCTGCGCAGTGATCGTGAACCCGGGTCCTCTTTCTCTGTCACCTTTGGTCCGTTGTGATGAGCTGGTTAGGTCTCAGACTGCTGAGTTGGTGGCATATCTCCTGCCCTGTGCCCAAGTTTCTGTAATCTAGTTCACCCAAGGATGCACCAAGGATGCACCAAGGATGCATCCAAGGATTATTATTTTTACAAGGCGTCAGTGAAGTCCTATTTTTCGTACAGTAAGTTACACAGAGCTAAGGAAGTCTAGGCAATAGTGATGTGGGTTAATGGGTTAGATCTCTAAGTGTCTTTAGTGATGTGGGGTAGGGTTAGTTCTCTAAGTGTTAGTTATTAAGTGTTAATAAATTAGTTGTCAATTCCCTGTATCAAAACCATATAAGGAGCAGGTAAAGTCACTTGATTTGTTCAGCCTGGAGAAAAGGAGACTAAGAGAGCTCATTGTGGTCTACAGATTCCTCACGAGCGGAAGAGGAAAGGCAGGTGCTCATCTGTTGACAGAAACCGAGATTATGGCAGGAAGATGTGCCCTGGAAGGTTTTAGGTTAGATATTAGGAAAAGCTTCTTCACCTAGAGGGTGCTAGAGCACTGGAACAGGCTCTCAAGGGAAGTAGTTATGGCCCCAAGCCTGACAGTGTTCAAGAAGAGACTGGACAACGCCCTCAGACACATGGTGTGAACTGAGGGGTTGTCATATGCAGGGACAGGACTTGGTCTCAATGATCCCTTTTGGTCCCTTCCAACTCAGGACATTCTATAATTCTATGTTTCTTCGATTCTATGACTCTGCTAATGTTGTGGTTCATTCCAGGAACTTATTTTTCTCCAGCTGCAGGAGAAGCACCTCAAGGTCAGGACTTTGACTAGCAGCCCACCTGACAAAAACGAAGAGATCCAATGAAGAAGGAGGAGACTATCTGGTGGAGAAGGAGTTGGCTGGATGGTCACATGCAGAGGGTAGTGATCAATGGCTTAATGTCTGGATGGACACTGATGCAAAATGCTGTCCCTCAGGTTCTGAAATTGGGACCAGTACTATTTAATGTCTTCTTAAATGGCACAGACAGGACGATACTCCCATACCCCCATACCCATCCCATACCCCTAGGGTGACATCAATGTGCTCAGATCCCTCCCTGAAATGCCTACACACCAATGCACGCAGCCTAGGGAATAAGCAGGGGGAGCTAGAAACCTGTGTTTGGGCAGGAGATTATGATCTGGTGGAAATTACGGAGACATAGTGGGACAGTTCACATGACTGGAATGTGGTCATGGATGGCTATGTCCTCTTCAGGAAGGACAGGCCAGCCAGGCATGGTGGTGAAGTTGCTCTTTACGTGAGAGAGCAACTACAATGCATTGAATATTGTCTAGGCACAGATGAGGAGCAAGTTGAGAGTCTATAGGTGAGAAATAAGGGGCAGGCTGGCAGGGGTGATACTGTTGTGGGTGTCTATTACAGGCTACCAGATCAAGATGAGGAAGTTGATGAAGCCTTCTACAGACAGCTGAGAGCAGCCTCACAATTACAGGCACTGGTTGTTGTGGGGGATTTTAACTTCCCTGATGTTTGCGGGAAGGACTGCTCAGTCAGCCAGCCACAGTACAGGAGGTTCCTCCAGCGCCTTGATGATAATTTTCTCTTGCAAATGGTGGAGGAGCCAACTTGGAGAGGTGCACTGCTGGAACTCATCCTCACTAACAGGGAGGGTCTGGTTGAAGCGGTAAAGGTTGAGGGCTGCCTTGTTTGCAGCGACTGTGAAATGGTGGATTTCAGGATCTCGTGTGGCAGGAACAGAATAGCAAGCAGAATTGCAACCCTGGACTTCAGCAGGGCAAACTTCAGCCTTTTCTAACAATTGCTAGGGGAAATCCCATGAGCAAGGCTGCTTGAAGGAAAGGGGCCAATGATGCTGGTTAGCTGCTTCTACCAGGCACAAGATCAGAGCATCCCAACATGTAGAACGTCAAGGAACGGACCTAGAAGACCTGCATGGTTAAACAGGGAACTGCTGGGTAAGCTCAAGTGGAAGAGGAGAGTTTACAGATCACTGAAGGAGGGGCTGGCCACTTGGGAAGAATATAAGGCTGTTGTCAGAGGATGTAGGGAGACAACTAGGAAAGCTAAGGCCTCCTTAGAATTAAACCTGGTGAGAGGGGTCAAGGACAACAGAAAGAGCTTTTTCAAATACATGGCAGATAAAACCAACATGAGAGGTAATATAGGCCCACTGACAAATGAGGCGGGTGCCCTGATGACAGAAGATACAGAGAAGGCAGAGTTACTGAATGCCTTCTTTGTCTCTGGCTACTCTGCCGGAGGCTGTCCTGGGCAGCCTTGTACCCCTGAGACCCCAGAGGAAGTCAGGACAATGGAGGAGTTTGCCTTGGTTGATGAGGACTGGCTTAGGGAGCAATTAGGCAATCTGGACATCCATAAATCCATGGGTCCAGACGGGATGCACTCATGGGTGCTGAGGGAGCTGGCTGAGATGATTGCTAGACCACTCTCCATCATCTTTGCCAAGTCTTGGGAAACGGGAGAGGTGCCTGAGGACTGGAGGAAAGTAAATGTCACTCCAGTCTTCAAAAAGGGCAAGAAGGAGGACCCAGGTAACTATAGACCAGTCAGCATCACCTCCATCGCTGGGAAAGTGATGGAACCACTTATCCTTGGTGCCATCTCAAAGCATATCAAGGATAAGATGGTCATTAGGGGCAGTCAACATGACTTCACCAAGGGGAAGTCATGCTTGACCAACCTCATTGACTTTTATGAAAACATAAAGAAGGGGATAGACGATGGCAGAGCGGTGGATGTGGTCTACCTTGACTCCATTAAAGCATTTGACACAGTCTCCCACAGCATCCATACAGCTAAACTGAGGGAGCGCAGTCTGAACGATCGAGTAGTGAGGTGCACTGCGAACTGGCTGAAGGAAAGAAGCCAGAGAGTTGTGGTCAATAGGGCAGAGTCTAGTTGGAGGCCAGTATCTAGTGGAGTGCCTCAAGGGTCAGTACTGGGACCACTATTATTTGATATATTCATCAGTGATTTGACTGAGGGAATAGAGTGCACTGTCAGCAAGTTTACTGATGACACCAAGCTGGGAGGAGTGGCTGACACACCAGAAGGCTGTGCTGCCATCCAGAGACCTGGACAGGCTGGAGAGTTGGGCAGGGAAAAATTTAATGAAATATAACAAGGGCAAGTGTAGAGTCCTGCATCGGGGCAGGAACAACTCCAGGTTCCAGTATAAGTTGGGGAATGACCTATTAGAAAGCAGTGCAGGAGAATGGGACCTGGGGGTCCTGGGGGACAGCAGGATGACCATGAGCCAGCACTGTGCCCTTGTGGCCAGGAAGGCCAATGGTACCTGGAGTGTATTAGAATGGGGGTGGTTAGTAGGTCGAGAGAGGTTCTCCTTCCCCTCTACTCTGCCCTGGTGAGACCCCATCTGGAATATTGTGTCCATTTCTGGGCCCCTCAGTTCCAGAAGGACAGGGAACTGTTGGGTCCAGTGCAGGGCAACAAAGATGATTAAGGGAGTGAAACATCTCCCTTATGAGGAAAAAATGAGGGAGCTGGGTCTCTCTGGCTTGGAAAAGAGACTGAGGGATGACCTTATTAACGTTTATAAATATATAAAATGTGAGTGTCAGGAGCTAGGCTCTTCTCGGTGACAACCAATGATAGGACAAGGGGTAATGGGTGCAAACTGGAACACAGGAGGTTCCACTTAAATATGAGAAGAAACTTCTTCATGGTGAGGGTGACAGATACTGGAACAGGTTGCCCAGGAAGGCTGTGGAGTCTCCTACTCCGGAGACATTCAAAATCCGCCTAGACACATTTCTGTGTAGCTTCATCTGGGTGTCCCTGCTCCTGCAGGGGGATTGAACTAGATGATCTTTTGAGGTCCCTTCTGTGTTTCTTAGATTCTGTGAATATCTAATTCAGTGTTTCATCACTAGTTTCCTGATAGTCTCAGCTACCTGCCCAGTCTGTTTCTTGTTGTCTCCATATACCAATATGTCGTCTTTATACTGAGATATGTGAATGCCCAATGACACTTTCACTGTGTCAAGGAGCGCAGCCAGGGCATTGTGACCAACAATGGGAGAGAGTGTTTCTCCCCTTGTGGAGGATGAGTCAAAGTGTATTGTCTTCCTTCCCATGAAAAGGCAAATTTGGGTTTGTTCTCTTCCCTTAGGGAAATAAGGAAAAATGTATCTTGGACATTTTGCATTCCCTTCACTGACTTCGACAGCCCTTTTCTTGGACTCACTCTGGGTCTCCAGCACCTTCCTGTTTCATGATCTCTCAACAGCACTTCTGACTCCATTTGTCCTGGTCTGTGCAAAAATTGAATTTTCCATTCATAAAGCTCAGGACCTATCCCTGGGGCTGCACAGACAATAGCTCAGGGTTTCTCATCTTGTGGGCCCCTGTGTCTCTCACTTTATATAAGAGGTTGCAAGTCGTTAGAGCTACTTTCCTCAGGAACTCCCCAGACTTCTCCATCCTGATACCTGGAATCCGCACACACATCAACTTTCAACTTTGAGCAATGTGGGGAGTTTGGCCCACTTATGCCAGCACAATCTCAATCCTTGGTTCCAATGCACATGTCTACTCCCTTTCTCTTTGTAATTCTAACTTTACCCAGTCTAGCTCCAATTATCTCTTTTAGCTGAGGTGTAGGATGGCACACAGAATAGCACACAAGGTAGCACATGTGGTTGTGATTGCTAGAGGACTGATCCATTTCTCTTCCACCAACTCTGTACAGGGGCAGAAGAATTACAGCTCTGACCCTGCAATCATTTCTCCACTTTTGGTTCTCTGCTCACTATGCCAACTCAAATGTCACAGAAGCTTCCCAAAAATGAATTTAGGCAGGTGATACTCCAAACAGATTTTATGCTAACCAGAACTGTTTACTGCAGAACTAGGTAGAAATGAGGTTTATCCAAAATTATTGAACACTGTGACACTATTGTAAAACAGATTCAGATACTGGTTAGGAGTTCAGTTACTATACAGCTGATTCTGACTCAAGGGATCAGATCCCAGAACTCTAGAATTATGTTTCAAAATGTTTGTCTTCCTACTGATAAAATTGAACACTCTCAAAGGTATCCAGAAGAGGACTCACCAATAAGGTAAAGTGTCTCAGTCCTCAAGGAACTTGCCTTACATAGCATCCCACTCTAAGGAGAAGAGTCTTTGACTGCAGACTGGCTGCTCCAAGGAACACCAACGCAACACATGTCTTCAGCAGGTTCCATTTACAGCCTATGTTTAATATCAGCTGTGGTAATTTATGGTAGCAGTCTGGAAACTTCTCTCAAACAAGGCCTATCATAGGTCAAGGGCCCTGTGTGTTGACCAGGGGCATTTGCATGACTATACTGGCCTATTGGTGTAGAAGTTTCTGGTGCTTTTGGGCTGGGGTAGGAGAGCTGGGCTTGGTGAGAGCATAGCCACAATATCAACGTTTGGAGAATGGCTGTTAAAGGAGCAGACTACCTTAACTTCTTGAGTTATTCATTCTACTTGTACTTACAGAACTCGTTTAGAAACTGACCATATAGAATTTGCATAGCATAAGGTAAGTTTGCCTCGTATAAAATCTGCAAGCTGGGAACTTCTAAACTCCCTTCCTCATTAAGTAAAAAAGGTCTCAGAAGAAAGGGGAGCTGCATTGCTAGAGATAAATAAAGGAACAGAACAGTGTCTAAAAGGAGGTGAACGAGTAGGAAGATTTAGTTATTGCATAGAACTTCAGCAAAAGAAACTTAAGTCTTTGGTTGACAGCCCTCCTGACAACAAACAAGAGATCCAGCCAGAGTCTCTGTCATGGGAAACCTAGGTAAAAGAGACTTCCTGAAAAATGGCTTAACAAATTACAAAACCTCCTCATGTATATAGTACTGTTGAACCACATGTCACAGAATAAAATATATTTATCTCTTTTACATACATACACATGATAACCAAATGTAAACAAATTTCCTAAATCTATAAATGGAATACAGCACTATCTGTTTATAGACACACAGGCACGACGTGACCACACCATTACTCTGGAGCAATGGATTTACTTTAGTCACAGGGTGGAATATAGTGGTACAGACAGGCCTGGGGCCATCTGCTGATCTCAAGAAAAGCTGACATTGTGTTCTCACCATGATTTCAAGTGTTCTTGCTTTGATCACAAGGGCAGTGAGTAGAAATGTACTGGTCCTCCTCACCTGGTGATCACTAGACAGGCCAGCATTACATTCCTGCCTAGGGGACCAATGTTCTTGTCTTGATCAAAGGCTGTAAGCCCTTCCCCCTGTTGGAATGACTCTCCAGGGGAGAGAAAAATGTTTCAACATGATGACCTGAAATATTTGCTAAAATAAGTGTAGAGAAAACCCCAGTTAGCTTCCATCATGATGCAGAGGAGATACATCATATCATAGAAAGCATGAAGAAAGATGGAGAACATTGATGGTGGGAAATCCTGTCTCTGCCAGCAGCTGGAGCATTAAAAATTGTGCTGCACTCTATCATGATTTTAGTGACATTTCTAATACTATGCTTGTTGTTTAACATGGTTTATGAATCAAAGTTTGAAGAATGGTGGTTAGGGAGGAGGCTGACTTAGCTTCTTTAATTATTTGGTTTACTGCTTCTTAGAATCATAAAAAGTCCTGAGTTGGAAGGGACCGACAAGGATCATTGATTCCAGCTCCTGTCCCTGCATATGACAACCACACAGTTCACATCGTATGTCTGAGGGCGTTGTCCAGTCTCTTCTTGAACACTATCAGGCTTGGAGCCGTGACTACCTCCCTGAGGAGCCTGTTCCAGTGCTCCAGCACCCTCTGGGTGAAGAAGCTTTTCCTAATGTCCAACCTAAACCTCCCCTGGTACATCTTCCTGACATTCCCCCCAGTTCTGTCATCGGTCACCAAAGAGAAGAGTTCATTGCCTGCCCCTCCTCCTCCCCTTGTGAGGAAGCTGTAGACGTGATGAGGTCTCCCCTCAGTCTCCTTTTCTCCAGGCTGAACAAATCAAGTAACTTTACCTGCTCCTCATATGGTTTCCTCTCCAAAACCTTCACCAACTTTATAGCCCTCTTCTGGACCCTCTCCAGTAGCTTAATAGGTTTTTTGTACTGTGACGCCCAGAACTGCACGTAGTGCTCCAGGTGACGCCACACACTTGGTGCACCCAGGACACAGTTGCCTTCTTGGCTCCCAGGGCACACTGTTGGCTCACGTTCAACTTGCTGTTGACCAGAACCCCCAGATCCCTCTCCATAGAGCTGCCTTCCAGCATCCTGTCCTACAGTCTGTATGTGCAGCCAGGGTTGCCATGTTTCAGGTGCAAAATCTGGCACTTGGTCTTCTTGAACTTCATGTGGTTGGTGACTGTAATGTTCTCCAATTTGTCCTAATCCCTCTGCAGGGCTTTTCTGCTCTCAGGAGTGTCAACAGCTCCTCCAAATTTTGTGCCATCACCAAACTTGCTAAGCAATCCCCCAAGTCCTGAGTCCAAGTCATTCACAAAGACATTGAAAGTGCTGACCCTAAGATGGTTCCCTGTGGAACCCTGCTAGTGACTGATCACCAGCCCATCGTAATCCCGTTTGCTAGAACCCTTTGAGACCAGTCCATCAGGCAATTGCTCAGCCACTGCACTGTGTGTTCATCCAGCTGTACGCTGGACATCTTGTCAGGCATACATTCCCCTCATGAATCCGTGCTGGCTTGCACCAATTACTTCATTGTCATTCAGATGTTTTTCAGTAACTCCTAAAACCATCTTCTCCATGATTTTGCCAGGCACAGAAGTGAGGCTGACATGCCTGTAGTTGCCAGGGTCATCCTTGTTACCCTTCTTGTAATCTGTGACAACGTTTGACAGGTTCCAGTCATCCCAGACATCTCCATGCTCCCAGGAGTGTTGAAAAATCACAGAGAAAGGTCTTGCTATGATGTCAGCCAGCTCTTTAAGCACCCTTGGATGAATCCCATCAGGCCCCATCGACTTGTGGGGATCCAGCTGGAGTAGCAGATCCTGTATGAGTTTGGGATTGATTGGGAGTTTATCGTTCACACAGCCATGGTTTTCCAGCCCAGGGTTATGGGAGCCCCCAAGTCCATCATCGGTGTGGAAGACTGAAGCGAAGAAAGCATGAAACGTCTCAGCTTTGTCTACGCCCCTGTTAATAAGGTGACCATGCTCATCAAGTAATGGGCCAATGTTATTTCTAGTTCGTTTTTTTGCCATTAATATATTATAAAAAGCCTTTTTTTTTTTTTTTTCCTGTGTTTCAGGAAGAAGATGCCTGCTTATCCAAGCTGGCTTTTTATCTCCCCTGCTAGATATTCAGCATTTTTTGAATGTCTTGGTCCTGTGCTATTAGTAGGTGGTACTTAAAAAACAATCAACACTGATCAACCCCAACATCTTCAAAAGCTTCTTCCCACGGAATCTTACAAAGTATTTTTCTGAGTGGCCTGAATTCTGCTCTCCTCATATCCAGTGTTAAAGTCTTGCTGGAAATAGGTCTGCCCTTCTTTACTCCTTGATCCGTGCTCTGCAGCACAACTTGCTGTAACTACTGCTACGCTCCTCACTCGCTCATCACTGATTGATGAGACCTTACAGAGCTTGTTTAGAAAATTAGAACTTGCTTAGAAACTGCTCCTACAGAATTTCCTTAATATAACCAATTTTCTTACTGTAACTTCTGCAAGCTGTGAACTTTTGAACTTCTTGACTCTTCGAACGAAAAAGGCCTCAGAAAATAGGGGGACCTGCATCCCTGGAGGTAAGCGAAAGAACAGAACAGATCTAAAAGGAGATGAAACAGAAGAAAGTTTTGGTTATTGCATAGAACTTATTTTTCTCCAGCTGCAGGTGCAAAATAGCAATTGAAAGTCAGGAATTTGATTCACAGCCCTCCTGATGAAAACAAAGAGATTAAAACAAGAGTCTCTGTTGCAGGAACCCTAGAGAAAAGGAACTTCCTGAACAATGGCTATACAAAATACAAAACCTCCCCATGTATATGTAGTACTTTTGAACCACATTTGATAGAATAATATACATATCTTTCTTTTACTTATATGTGTATGTATATGTTAAGCAAATGTGAAAAATTCCCCTTAATCTTTAACTGGAATATGACACTATCTGTTTATAGACACAGAGGGAAGAGGTGACCACACCACTAGACTGTAGAGCAACAGATTGACTTTAGTCGTGGGATGGAATGTGGAGGTAAAGACTGGCCTGGGACCACCTGGTCATCTGAAGACAAAATAACCTTATCTTCTCACCTTGGTTACAAGTTTTGTTGCTTTGATCACAAGGGCAGTGAGTAGGAATGAACTGGCCTTCCTCACCTGGTGATCACTTGACAGGCCAGCATTATGTTCCTGCCTAGGGGACAAATCTTCTTGTCTTGATCAACGGGTGGAGTGAATTGGGACAATTAATTGCTCCTCACTTGGTGATCACAAGGCAGGCCAACATTGTTCTTGTTGTGGTAAGAGTGTGAGATGGGACAATTAGGTGCCCCTGATTGAATTCAAGACTCTGACTAACGGAATCGTTGCCCAGTATGGGAAGTTCCAGGGCTACCTGGTGCAAGATGTGTCAGGAATGGAAAAATACTGACCAAAGTCAATCATTTTACAATTATAAGTAACAGTCCTAAGGTGAGACAATTTGAGCTGTCCTGGATCTCGGCGGGGTTGTGACCCACTGTCTCCTCCTTACTGGGATGCCTCTCAGGGCCCGTTTGTTGAGGACTCAATGATAGTCTATTGACAACTTCATGTAATTTCAATGATAATCTGCTGATGATTTTGCAAAGATCAAAGACCTAATTTTGGGCAGCTGACGGTTGTCCTCTGAGAATGTCAACACAGAAAAGTGAGTAATTTATAATATTAATGAAAGGGAAATTTTAAACCTAGGCTAGCATGTGTGTGTATTTGATTTTAGAACTGTTTTTTCTATCTCTTTGTCTGCTTGTGTATGTGTCTCAGTTTACCATTTTTATACTTGTGTGTGTTTCAGTTAAAAAACCCTCCTGTAAGTTTAGCATGATTCTTGTGGCTATCTTTTTTTAATTGTAACAAATTTCACTTATACCACTCTAGCAAATCGGCTGATGATTAAGGGCTCTAAACAATTAAACAACCTATCCTTGTAATCTGCCACAAAGTGTTAATAAATGCTAAATTTCTGTTAAATGAAAGCTGTGCAAATATTCTATGCATGACAAGGCTTCCCTGGCACCTCATGGGACGCCCAGGCTCCTGCAAGTTAGTGACAGCCAGGACAGATGTTTAACCAGGGAATATCCCTCCTGGGGGCTGTTGTCCCTTCTGTCACCTGTTTGCCATCCCTCTACCATGCCTGGAATGCTTAGGGTTCCAAAGAGCCTTAAGGTCAAGGCACCTGAGGGCTAGCTACACCACATGGCCTCATCCCATTCCTCCTCACCTGGCATCCTGAAAACCCACCCAGAAATGGGATCCTTTCTTGTCTTTGCTTTATCCCACCACGGTATTGAAGCAGTCACAGAACAGGCCAGATCAATGGGCAGAGGCCACTTGTAAGAGAGTCAATGAGGCCCAGTACTATGTCCTGCACTTGTGTCACAATAACCCCATGCAGCACTACAGGACTGGGGAACAGTGGCTGGAAAGTTGCCTGGTGCAAAATGAGCTGGGGGTGTTGGTTGACAGCCAGTTGAATTAGGGGGTTTTTGATAACGCGATGGTCTACACAACAATAGGCTTACTAGCACTGAATGA
This sequence comes from Columba livia, assembly GCF_036013475.1. Classification (NCBI taxonomy): domain Eukaryota; kingdom Metazoa; phylum Chordata; class Aves; order Columbiformes; family Columbidae; genus Columba; species Columba livia. The sequence goes on along the minus strand of NC_088642.1, from coordinate 11,071,266 downwards.
GATTCGTCTTTCTCAAAGTGGATAGGGCATCTTTGTTCAGGAGCTAGTTGGACTGATTGACAGAACTTGAAACTAGACTTGAAGGCAGAGTGGGATAATATCAGTCTTGCCTGTGACACTCCATGGGATGACATGACAAGGTTAGAGGGATGGAGTGCTAGCGAAGGTCCTCAGCCTGCTGCCGTGCAGTGTGCTGGGTACACTGATGCACACTCTTAAGTAGATGAACCAGGGGATCCTGGGCTAATCAGAGACAACAGGGGAATATCAATGGGGTACCTCACAGGAAGGGAGGTGAGTTGACACAGCTGACAGCCCAACTGAAGTGCCTCTATACAGGCACACGCAGCATGGGCAAGTAACAGGAGGAGTTGGAAGCCCTAGCTGGTGCTGCTAGAAAGATGCAACCTAGTTATCATTACTGAAACTTGCTGGGATTAATCCCATGACAGGACGTGTGGCGATCAGTGGCTCCAGGCTGTTGAGAATGGACAGACTAGGAAGGAAGTGCAGAGGGATTGCCCTCTAAATCAAGAAATGAAGAGCTGTCTCTGAAGAACAGCCACAAGCACGTTGAAAGCTTAGAGGTAAGAATCAGAGAATAAGCCAGAAAAGGGCATGTTGCGGTCGGTGTCTACAAGCTGTGCAATCAGGGGGGGACTATTGACGAGGCCTTCTTAATCCAGCTACAGAAGGCATTTTGCTCACAGGCTCTTGGCCTCCTGAGGGACTTCAGCCACCCTGACATCTGCTGGAAAAGTAGCATAGTGAGCTGCAGGCAATCCAGGAGACTCCTGGAGTACATAGAGGATAACTAAGCCAGGGAACAAACAGCCCTATTGAAGGGGATGCAGTACTGGACCTGGTCACCAACAAAGGTGAGCTGATTGGTGACATCAAGATTAGAGGCAGCCTGGGCTGTAGTGATCAAGATTAGAGGCAGCCTGGGCTGTAGTGATCAGACACTAGTGCAATTTTCAGTCCTGAGGGATCTGGGACAGGTGAAGAATAGAATCAGGACCCTGAATTTTAGGAAAGCCAAGTTTCAGTTCTTCAAGGAGTTAGTCAGTAGAATCACCTGGGAAACCGCCCTAAGGGACAAGGGAGCAGGATCTCTGCGTCTCTCACTGGCAGATCTCTACGTTCCTCAGGGAATCCAAGGGGCTAATTAACTGCATTAGCAAGAGCAACCTGTTGGGGACGTAGTCAGCAAGTGACTATTTATACTGACTCTCAATATGCTTTTGGCATGTGTCATGCAACAAGTATGCTATGGAGAGAATGAGGGTTCCTTTCCTTATTGGGAAAGTATTTCTAATGAGAGTGAGATCCAGGTACTGTTGGAAGCCATTAAGCTTCCATGGGAAATTGCTTTTATATACTGTCCAGCTCATACCAAAGGATCCAGCAAAATTGAAATGAATAATGAATTGACAGATAAAGGAGCTAGAGCTGTTGCCTGCCAACCTATATATGAATGTAACACCACAGCAACTCCCTTTACAATGATTGGACAGTTATCAATAATCCAGACCAAATGGCTTGATGGGAAAACTGGGAGGCTGTGAAAGATGGAACTGGAATTTGGACTGCTGGAGGAAAAGCTGTTTTACCAAGAAAATGTTTAAAGACTTTGGTCGGGTCGTTTCACGACAAACACATGGAGGGATGACAACAGTTGTTAACCAGATTGAGAAAACACAGGCAGCCCTCAGAATACATGTGGCAGCAGAAAGGATTGTGAATTCTTGTCACACAGGTAGGAAGCACTGTGATGCAAAACTCAAACAGGAAGTTGGAGGATGACCATGGGCATACTTCCCATTCCAGACTGCAGATTGATTATGCTGACATGCCTCCCGTAAGCATCTTTATTAATCAAAATAGGAACCATTACAATCAAAACATTTTTGCCAAAGAGAAATAAGTTTCTGTAGCATAAAAATCTGTGCTTTGGGATTTAATGAACTGTTAGAAAGCTTTTTCTGCATCCTGCTGTTTGTAGAAGCATTTTCCCTCCACAAAGTTGTCAAGGTGCTTGAAGAAGGGGTAGTCAGTTGTTGAGAGGTCAGGTGAATATGGCACATGGGGTAAAACTTTGTAGCCAAATTCGTTCAACTTTTGAAGTGTTGGTTGTGCGACGTGCGGTCAGGTGTTTTTGTGAAAAAGAACTGGGCTCTTTCTGTTGACCTATACCAGCAGCAGGCACTGTAGGTTTTCGTGCATCTCATAATCTGCTGAGCATACTTCTCAGAGGAAATGGTTTTGCCAGGATTTAGAAAGCAGTAGTGGATGAGACTGGCAGTGGACCACCAAACAGTGACCATGACCTATTTTTGATGCAATTTTGGCTTTGTAGGTGCTTTGAAGAAGTGCTTTGGAGGTTCTTCTCCAACCAGCCACTGAGCTGGTCATTGCTGGTTGTCGTATACAAATTACTTTTGTTGCATGTCACAATCCGATTGAGAAAAGGTTTGTTGTTGTTGTGTAGAACAAGAGAAGATAACACCTCAAAATGATGATTCTTTTTATTTTCGGTCAGCTCATGAGGCACCACTTATCAAGCTTTTTTACCTTTCCAGTTTGCTTCAAATGCCGAGTGACCGAGTTCTTCAGCAACTTCTCATGCAGTTGTAAGAGGATCAGTTTTGACGATTGCTCGCAGTTGGTCCTTGTCAATTTTCGATGGCTGGCCACTATGCTCCTTAAATTCAAGGCTCTCATCTCCTTTGGGAAACTTCTTGAGTCTCCACTGCACTGTACATTTGTTAGCAGTTCCTGGGCCAAATGTGCTGTTGATGTTGTGAGTTGTCTCTGCTGCTTTACAACCCATTTTGAACTCAAATAAGAAAATAGCTTAGATTTGCTTTTTGACTAACACTGTTTCCATAGTCTAAAATAAATAAAAATAAACAGCAAGTAATAAGTCCGTAGCAAAAAAACCCAAACCATAAAGTGAGAAAAGTACATTAAAAATGATGTATAACATAACCACATCTATTTAAGAATATATTCCAATATCAAATCACAATGTTAACAATGCAAAAACTGCAATTCCTTTTGCACCAGACGTCCCTCCAGCATCCGGCCTCAGCCACACAGTGTGCCCAGTAACTACCCCTGAGTCCCAGGTCCTTCCTGTGGTCCCTCCAGTATCCAGCCTGGACTTTGGAGCACACCAACAGCCCAGGCTCTCAGCCAATGAACAAGGTCCCCCCTGTGGGAACTCTCACCCAGCACTCCCCAATTTGTGTACACAGGATCAAGTGCCCCACCCAGAGCAGTAGCTGGAAATGGAGTTTATTGGGACGGTGGAGCAGACTTGGTTGTAGAGATGCCAGATGAGGCCAAGTAAGCATGCTGGCTGCATGCAGCCTTCACCCTGAATCCTGGCCATATGGCATCGTGCTGCTCCACACCAGGGTTGCTGCCTGGGGTCACCCACCACAGGACCCTGCTGGTGCCCCGAATGGGTGCATGGGCAAGAAGACAGATGCTGAGGTCTGTGGCAGGATGCAAACCCCCCTCCTTCCCCTTCCTCCTTCATCATGGAAGGAGTAGACACATCTCCCTCTGTCTCTGCTCTGAGGCTGAAAGCTTCTTTTGTTTGGCCCCAGGGCACCCTGGCCAGGTCCATTAGGAGAAGGGAGTGCTGAGGTGCCAGGGAGCAGATGGGTGCCCGTGGCCAGTGCGTGGGATGTTTGGAAGTTTCAGGGGCACCCCACAGCCAGGGTAGGGGTGCAGAGAAGCTTCTGGAATGCCTACAGTCAGATCTGATCAGCCTATAAAAAACGGGACTCTCGTCGAGACTCCGCCCATTGTTGTGGGACTCTCAGAGCACGAGCGAGATGCTGCTGCCAAGAGCCCCCCTCCCGAGGATGGAGACTCCGCTTGCCTTGCAGCCATGGATGTGGGTAAAACTTCTCCTCACAGGACTGCGAGTGTATTTATGCTCTCCACGCACATATGCACATGTAACTTTCCGTGCTCAATTTGAGCACATGTAAAATGAATGCTCTCATAATCGCGGGTGTATTTTCCTCCCGTGCTTCCACATAAGCACGTGTAACTTTCCGTGCACATTTGCACGCGTACTTTCCATGCTTAATACAAGCACGTGTACTTTCCATGCACAATACGAGCAGGTGTATAAATTATTTCCTCACGCAATTGCGAGTGTATTTTCCTCCCCTGCTTCCACATAAGCACGTGTAATATTCTGTGCTAGTGTATTATAAATTTACCCTCGCAGAATCGCGAGTGTACGTTTTCCATACTCACTACGAATACATCTATCTCTTTAAAATAAACCCACACCGTGTTCAGGCAAGTGTGTACTCCTCCCGGACTCAGAGACGGATCCAGCATTGTTTTGGGTGAACCCATGTGCATGCACTCTGTGGACTGCCTGTTGTATGAATTGCTGCCCCTTAATAATTTTTCTCAACTGATATCTGAACCTGTGTTTAAGTCACTTTTGGAGTGCTAAAACCCTGTTTCTCACCAGTTTAATAAAAGTTGGACCTTGTTGTCCCTTAAACTAACCTCGTGGTGCCTCTGTGACAAGGCCCTATGCCATGGTCAGGAGGTGGAATAACCCAGCTATTGTCCTCCCCTTGTCTTCCATCCCCATCCTTCCAAGCACCCCAAAACATCACACTGCCCAACCCCAGCCACCACTGTCCCTCACCTCTCCCTGTCACAGAGTGGCTTCTTACACCCCAGGGACACATGGTGTATGGCTTTCTGTCAGGCAAAGAAACATTTATTTGTCTTCATATGCAGGAAACACAAGCTTCGGAATGGGGGCCCCACCAGCAGGCTACTGAGAGCCACTGGGAGGCACTGGAAGGAAGCCAGGCCTGATGAAGGTGTGTGTCCCAGTCAGGATGCGGGAGCAGGTCGGAGTCCAGCCCGGGACTGGGGTAGCAGAAAGCCTCAAAGATGCAGATGGGACAGCAGGATGAAGGCAGATCTGGTCCCCGTTTCTATCACTTGACACAGGTGAAGATGGAGGTGTCGACCCTGCAGGAAAGCCCTGTAAGCAGGAGAGGAGGCAGGGCTGTGGGATAGGAGGGTAGGGTTAGGGTTCATCTGGTGGCTTTCCAGGCATCCCTGCAGGACAGAACCTCTTCCCACAGGAGACGTGATCTCCAGTGTCTTCTTTCCACAGTGGTCCACAAAGCACTGGCCAACAAAAGGTGTGTTGGAGTCCGGTGGGCTACAAGGGGGCAGAGGGCCTCAGAAACTGCTCCTCTGAGCAGGAGAACCTGAACCAGCTGATCCTGGCAGACAGGCAGACGGAGAGACATCCCTTGCCACATGCCCTGAGCAGACAGATGGATGTCCCTGCCACACTTCCCAGATAGGTGGCTTCCATATCACCTGGACAGAAAGATGGGCACTGCCCCTGTCCCCCTTAAACAGCCAGATGGACACCCCTGCCACCTGTCCCAGACAGAACCATCCTGCTGTCACATCCCATGGCAGGAGCAAGTGTGTGTGGCTGGTCTGTGGTAGCAGCCAGGATTGCTCTGGGTACCGCAGTGGGTACATGGGACCAGCTTGGCGGAAACTCTCTCTGAGCATGAGCAGTGAATTGATGGCTGCCATGGGATTCTGTGCCAGCTACTGCTGTAGCTGTGAACTGCCACTGCACTGTGAAGCTGAAGGTGGGCTGTCCCTTTTCTCCGGGGTACTGCTGGGACCCTTGCAGGGGTGACACCAGCATCTGCTTGTTGGTGGCTGCCACGGCAGTGTGGTTGGAGCCTGAGAAGGTCCTGTCTGTGTCCAGGGCTGAGAGTGTCATGGCGGAACCCAGCTCATTCCTCCACAGACCCTTCCTAATCACTGTCCATCATGATTCAGAGGAGGTACTTCATGTCCTAGAAAGAGTGAAGAAAGATGGAGAACATGGATGGTGGGAAACCCTTTTGGGACGGTCTGCAACGGCAGACGGAGCATTAAAGCTTATACTACACCCTATCATGATTGTAGTGATTCTTGTTATACTATGCTTATTGTTCAACTTTGATTTCTATATCAAACTTTGAAAAATGGCCCTTAAGGAGTAGGTGGCCTTAGCTTATTAAATTATTTGGTGTAGTGCTTCTTACAGAACTTGTTTAGAAAATGCTTATCAAGGATTTGCTTAGCATAACTTCTTCAAGCTGTGAACTTCCAAACTTCCTGGATCATTAAGCAAAATGGCCTCAGAAGATAAGGGGGGATGCTGTAAGAAAATTCAAAACTTCCCTCGGGCTTGGAAAGGGGGCTTTTGCTTAGGCCTCGGGGATTATCTACTGAGTGCTAATATGGTGGGTTTTCCAACCCCCATCCAGAGTTTCCCAGGCATAGAAGCCTCCGGGTTTTGCCAGGCTCGTAGGCACAACACCAGAAGAAGGCAGCCCTGGCGTATTTTTAGGGAAGACTGCTTCTGTCTATTTTTTCTCCAAGGATGACTGTCTATTGGTCGCTTCTCAGGGCAAAATGCCCTGATTTAAAAGGGGTGTGGTTAGTAGGTCGAGAGAGGTTGTCCTCCCCCTCTACTCTGCCCTGGTGAGACCACATCTGAAATATTGCGTCCAGTTCTGGGCCCTTCAGTTCCAGAAGGACAGGGAACTGCTGGAGAGAGTCCAGCGCAGAGCCACAAAGATGATTAAGGGAGTGAAGCATCTCCCTTATGAGGAACAAATGAGGGAGCTGGGTCTCCTTAGCTTGGAGAAGAAGAGACTGAGGGGTGACCTGATTAATGTTTATAAATATATAAAGGGTGAGTGTCATGAGCATGAAGCCAGGCTCTTTTCAGTGACAACCAATGATAAGACAAGGAGCAATGGGTATAAACTGGAGCACAGGAGGTTCCACTTAAAAATGAGAAGAAACTGTCTCATCATTGCATAACGGCACTTCTGAATCCATTGGTCCTGGTCTGAGTGAAAACTTAGTTTGCCATTCACTAAGCTCAGGACCTGTCCCTGGGGCTGCACAGACAATAGTTCAGGGTTTCTTGCCTTGTGTGCCCCTGTGTTTCTCTGTTTTAGTAAGAGTTCTCATGTACTTAGAACTATTTTCCTCAGTGTCTCAGAACCCCCAGGGATGCCCTGCATGAGTTCCCCATCCTCAGTCACCCCCAGACTGGCAAGTGCTCAGCACTGTAGGGTGGAAGAGCCCAAACCTGGGAATGCACAGGGAACCCTCATGTGGCAGTGACAGGAGGCCCACATGATGGGTTTCCCATTGTCCAAGTGTAACCACTCAAGCCAGATGGTCTTCAAAATCTCCTTCCCTGTCTCATCCATGAAGCACTGGCCAGGAAGACAGTGATGGAGCTTGTGGGATGAAGCAGGAGGTGGAGATGAGTGTGTCCAGGGCTTCAGGTCAGTACCACGCTGTGCCGCAGCACGGGGGACAGCAGACACAGGCTGTCCCTGACCTCTGGAGACAGCAGTGATTGTGAAAGTGGGCAGAAGGGATTGGAGGGCTGTGGTTCTCACACAGAGATGGGCAGACAGTAGTAAGCTTCAACCCCCAGCTCATCCTGTGTGCCCTGGGACCGGGAGGTTGCACCAACCAAGGAGTTCCAGGGTCAAGAATGGGGGATCATCATGGACATCACAGGGGAGGGCAGGAGAGCATGATAGTTACTACATGGGAGGGCAGGAGAGCCCTGGTGACATCAGAGGGTGGGCAAGGAAATATCAGGAACAGCACAAGAAGGTCAGGGGACAAGTAAGGACGTGAGAGGGAGGGCAGGGGAGCTCTGTGGACATGAGAAGGAAGCAGGGGAGGTCTGGGAATGGCAAGAGATCTTTGGGGACATGACAAGAAGGGCAGGAGCGCTCTGGAGACACCATAGGGAGGTCAGGGGAGCTCTGGGAATATCACAGGGAGGGCAGGGGTGTTCTGGGAGAACTGCAGGAAGGGCAAGGGAACATTTAGGACATCACAGGAATGACAGGGTGTTGTCATTATCACTTAGAAGAATGACTCCTGTCTGCAATTGCTATCCTAAAAACATGTAAATTTTTTCAGTTTTAGGTCAGTCTGACAAAGATAAGAATGACTTGCAGAAAATCTGACGGAGAGACTGATCTTGCAGCTCTAGACATTTTGAAGCCCACACAATTTGTTGAGTCTTGTTTAACACATATCTCAAGACTGTTGGATAAAGTGTTCTTTAGCTGAACATTGCTCATTATACATGAAAATGATTGTGTAACCAATATGCCAAGTTGTAACCAATTTGCTCTTTAGGACTGCCCTGAGCAGTGGTATGATTTTGTATATAATGGCTGTTCCTTTTATTGATAGCATGCTGGCTTAATTCCAGCATCCAGACTTGCATGACTCTGTAATAAACAATGTGTCATCTCTGTGTACTACAATTTGGCTCATTTATATGCACACCAGGCAAAGAACCCTGTTTTGGGGACAACAGTTGTGGCAGCCCTGCTGGGATGCTGGTAAGAGCATTATCCAGTCCAGCTTACCAAAACAACTGACCTGTTGAATGGGGACTCCAGTGGTTTCTCTCCCTGGTTGGGTGGTAAGTGGCTCTAAGGTGCAATGCTGTAATCAAGATATTGTCATGAAAATGTGTAATTGTGATCGGTTTGCATATTTGAACTTGGTATTTGGTTTGCATATCTGAAGTTGGTATTTGGTTTGCATATTTGAATTTGGTTGCATGCACTTGGTATTTGGAACAAATCTCCATGTAAGTTGGCTCATTGAGGGCCGCATTAGGAGAGACCTGCTACATGGACGTGCAAAAGAGTTGACAAACTCAAGCTGAGTGTATGCAGGCTTGGTATATGTTTGCATATTTGTATTTGGTGCCAAAAGAAATTCATTTGGAGAGAGAACTTCAAAACGGGAACCAGATCCTCTACTGAAATACTGTCTTGCTCACCTAAGGATGCATCCTTGCACATTACAGTAAATTTGTGTGAGGTCCTTCTTTGATAAAAGAAAGTTTGAAACAGTATCATTCTCAGTTGTGGTCTTTGTATAAATAGGATAATGTGTAAAAATGGCCTGAATATGGAATTCTGAGTTACAGTACTATATTACAATTGATGTTGTTCTGCAGAAGTTTGGAAGAATGCAATGAAGTACAGGAATGTATGTTAATTTGTTCTTATTGTTAAGCAATAATTTTGAGATCTGAAAAAACACCTAAGCTGTTAAACGCTGATTTGTGTAGAATTTATGCACTAGCTGGAGATATGAAAAAGAAAACATGATGCTGCGATGGATGTGAAATTGGGAAATGTCGTCTTAAAAAGCTGCTAGAATATGGAGTGATTTGGATCCAGAAAATGAAAATAAGAGAATGATGTTTAATATGTTGTATAGTGGCATCTGTAAGAAATTGCAGAAAACAGGTGAGGCTGAAGAAAAGATTATTGCTCAATTAGTTGGACTTACATATAAAGTGTATAATAGCAAGAATGAAATGGAAAATAAACAAATAGAAGAGTAGAGAGATCAAATACCCAGGCCTCTGCTCTACAGTTTGAACTTAAAACTTCAGGCCTGTGTTGTGCTGCACAGATTCCTCAGCCATAGGATAAACTCGACAGCTAATTGTAACAGAGGATCCTGCCAGGCAGCTCCCGCTCGGCACCAGAGCAGAACTTTATAACATATGGTTTCAGATTTCAAGAAATTCAGCGTATGAAATAACATGAAGCAGACAATATATTAAAAATCACACGACTGTATCATCCTAAGGGATTTGTTCTATTTAAAACAAATTTACTTGAGCTAAATCACTTATATGAAACTTAAATTCGGCTCATCCAGTGACCTGTGAGTAGCAAAAGCTCGTTGCCATATAGCTACACTTCTCTAGCAGAGAGAGCACAAAGTAGGCTCACCCAGGCTATCATATTTATGGAATAAAGTGGTTGTCTTATAGTCAAATTGCATACAGTGGGAAAGGTCTGCACAAGACTCCTTGCACCCGCAATTAATCAGTGTTCAGTGTGCCTTTCTGCTTCCTCGTGGGTTTCCTAAAAGAAGCCCTTGGCCTGACTGCAGCTCAGGCCTTTACGTCCTTTGAAGACTGTTCCAAACTGTTGCTGGTTTGGTTGCAGGGAGGCGGTAGTGAGTGCATCCACCATACTAGCTGGTGATCCCAAGACAAGCCAATGTTGTGTTCTCACCTTGGTTACAAGTGTCCTTACTTTGGTCACAAGTGCAGTGGGTAGAAATGAACTGGCCTTCCTCACCTGGTGACCACTAGACAGGCCAGCATTATGTTCCTGCCCAGAGGACAGGTGTCTTGAGCAATGGCTGCAAGTGCCGGAGCATTGAACCTTACGGTACATCCTATCGTGATTCAAGTGACTATTATTATACTACGTTTGTTGTTCAACTTTGATTTATATATTAAAGTTTGGCTAATGGCTGTTAAGGGAGTAGACTACCTTAGCTTCTTGAATCATTTGGTACACGGCTTCTTAAAGAACTTGTTTAGAAACTGCTTACATACACTTTGGACAACATAACTTAAGCTTGCTTAGTGTAAATTCTGTAAGCTGTGAACTTCTGAACTCCCAGCCTCATTATGTAAAGAAGGCCTCAGAAGATAAGGGAAGCTGCGTCCCTGGAGGTAAGTAAAGGAACAGAATTACATGTAAAAGGAAATGAAACAGAAGAAAGATTTGGTTCTTGCCAAGAACTTATTTTTCTGTAGTTGCAGGTGCAAAATAGCATCTGAAAGTCAGTACTTCATTAACTTTGATTGACAGCCCTCGTGATGAAAACCAAGAGATCTAGCCAAGCATCTCTGTCATGGGAAAACTAGGGAAAAGAACTTCCTGAAGAATGGCTAAAAAAATCACAAAACCTCCTTCTGTGCATAGCACTGTTGAAACATAGTGGAATGCGGTGGTACAGACTGGACCAGGGCCGCCTGGTGACCACAAGACAAGATGACATTGTGTTCTCACCTTGTTTACAAGTGTTCTTGCTTTGATCACAGGGCAATGAGCAAAAATGAATAGACCTTCCTCATCTGGTCATCACTAGACAGGCCAGCATTATGTTTGTGCCCAGGAGATGGGCATTCTTGTCTTGATGAAAATGTGGAGTGAGGTGGGACAATTAATCGCCCCTCGCTTGGTGATCACAAGGCAAGCAAGCATTGTTCTTGTCATGATCAGAGAGTAAGGTGGGACAATCAGGCACCACCTGATTGCACCTATAACTCAAAGGAACTAGGTCATTGTCCAGCCTGGGGCATTTCAGGACTGCTTGGTGCTTGATGTGGCCAGAATGGAAATACAATTGTCCTGAATTGAAACAATTAGAGCTGTCCAGGATCACACTGGGATGTGACCCAGTGTCTCCTCATGACTAGGATGATTCTCAAGGTCAATTTCTCAAGGACTCATTAATTGGTTATTGACAATTTTGTTTTCACAGAATTCCAAACACCTCATATTGTGCAGTTGACATTCATGTCACGATCAATGCCAACATTTAAAGGTGAGAAAATTATAATACTCTTGGAAAGGAAATTTAATCAAAGGTTAACATGTGTGTGTGTGTCTGTAATTTTATTTTAGAACTGCTTTGTCTATCTATTTGTCTGCTTTTGTGCATGTGAAACACGAGAGCAGTTTCTGAAGGATGGCCATGAACATGTTGAAAGCTTATCAGTAAGAATAGGAGACCAAGGCAGCAAAGGGAACGTGTGTGTCTACTGCAGGCTGCCCAGTCACAGAAAGACTATTCATGAAACCTAGTTAATCCAGCAACAGGAGGCATCACACTCACACACTCTTGGCCTGCTTGGGGATTTCAGCCACCCCAACATTTGCTGGAAGAGTAGGACAGTGGACTGAAGGCAATCCAGGAGACTCCTGGAGTGCATAGAGGATAACATCATCAGCCAGGTAATAGACAGCCCTGCCAGAGGGCATGCGATATGGGATGTGATGGTCACCAACACAAGTGAGCTAACTGGTGATGTCAAAATGAGGGGCAGCTGGGGCTGCAGTGATCATGCACTGGTAAAATTTGCAGTCCTGGGGAATCTGGGACAGGTGAAGAATAAAGGTGGGACCCTGGATTTTAGGACAGCCAAGTTCCAGCTCATCAAGGAGTTAGTCAACAGAACCACCTGGGGAACTGCCCCCAGGGACAAGGGAGCAGAACAGAGCTTTAAGGATCTGGTTAAGAGATTTGGTTACATGGGGAAATCAAATACCCAGGTTAAGAGGAGGTGTGGGTTGATGTACCTCATTATTTTTTAGTATTTGTACGGGATATAATCTATCACAGACCGATGTTAACCTCTTACTCAGAGACCTGTTTCATTCAAATGAGAAAGATAAGGCAATTGAAGAGGTTGTGGAATTAACCCTAGAGGCAGGGGAAAATTTGACTGCCTGGCCTGAGGTATCCTAACTGGGATTATAATATTAAACAAAGAGAGAGAGATAAGTCCCAAAATCTGATAATACCTGTGAGGAGATAAGAGTAAATTGAACTTAAGTACAGGAATGTACAGAGAGGCCAGAGGAACATCTCAGTGACTACTGGGGAAGCTTATAACAAATTTTTTTGATCTACGGGGGAATGACTCCCCAGAATTCTAATAACAAGTTGACAGCAAGTGTGTTTGTGGACCAAGCCACCTCTGCCATCCACAGAAATTTTAAGGATCACATCCCAGGTTGACAGGGAGAAAATTTGAAAGATATTTTATTATCTGGAGGTACTATTTTTGTACAACATGTAGATGATTTGTTGCTAGTCAGTCAGACATGTGAAAACTGCTTGAAAGATACTATTTGTCTGTGTTCTGCTTCAATGGGAAAAAGGTCACCATGCATTTCTTTCTTGGCTACAGCTATGTCAGCAGAAGCAAAATATTTAGGATTTATTTTAAAAGTAGGACAAATACGAGTAGACCCAAAACAGGTCCAGGCTATTGAAGAAATACCTCGAGTGGCAACAAGGAAACAACTGCAAGGAGTTTTAGGCACAGTCGGCTGCTACTGACCCTCGATACTGGGGCTAGAAGAGGTAAGTAAGCCATCAACAGAAGTTGCTGAGGCAGAGGAATGAGAGCCTATACGGTTGGTCCAGAGAGAGAAAAGCCTTTCCAAAATATAAAAGGAGCTTTACCTTCTGCTCTGTCACTGGGATTGCTGGATTACTCCAAACCCTTTGAGCTATTTGTGCATGAGAACAAAGAAGCAACAGCACAATCCTTACTCAAAACCGCAACACTGCCCTGTAGCTTATTACTCAACTCAGCAGGATCCATGGCAGCACAAAATAATTCCTGTGTTAAAGACATAGCAGCAACAGTGACTATCATAAAAAGGAGCAGACCATTAGTTCTGAGTCGCCCAACAACCGTGTATGTCTCTCATGAAGTAGAACATATTCTTAAACAACATACTATACAAGCATTGTCCCCACAAAGAGCACATTGTTATGAGTTAACCATTTTAAATGCAGATGATATTACTTTAAAAATATGTAAGGTTTTGAACCCTGCAGCTTTACTGCCTGTTCTCTCTGATGGTCAGACACATTTGATTGTACCAAGGCGGTGTTCCACTCAAGTCGCCTGCAAACTCAGTCTCTAGAGAACTCAAATTTAACCCTTTTCACTGCTGGATCTTCATACTATGTGAATGGAAAACCCATGGGCTACGCTTGAAGCAGCACCTCTACAACCCTCAATGAGTGCTCAGAGGGCTGAATTAGCTGCATAGAGTAGAGCAGTCTGTTGGGAATTTAACCAGCAAGTAACTATTTATACTGACTCTCAATACGCCTGTAGCATGTGCTATAAAACAAATGTGCTATGGAAAGACTGAAGGTTCCTTATCTCATTGGGAAAAAATATTTCTAATGAGACTGAGATCCAAGTACTATTGGTAGTCATTAATCTTCCAAGGAAAATCACTGTAGAATGTTGTCCAGCTCATGCCAAAGGATCCAGTGAAATTAAATAAATGATGATTTGTCAGATAAAGCAGCTAGAGCTGTTGCCTGCCAGCCTATATATGAATGTAACACCACAGCAACTCCCTTTGCAATGACTGGACAGTTATCAATAATCCAGACCAAATGGCTTGATGGGAAAGCTGGGAGGTTGTGAAAGATGGATCTGGAATTTGGACTCTTGGAGGAAAAGCTGTTTTACCAACAAAATCCTTAATGACTTTGGCTAGGTGGTTTCATGACAAACACACGGAGGAATGACAGCAGTTGTTCACTAGATAAAGAAAATACGGGCAGCTCCCAGAATACATGTGGCAGTAAAAAGGTCTGTGAGTTCTTGTCCCACAGGTAGGAAGCTTTCTGATGCAAAACCCAAACAGGAGGTTGGAGGATGACCATGGGCATACTTCCCGTTCCAGAGACAGTCTATTCATTATGCTGACGTGCCTTCCCTATGTAGATTTAGGCACCTGCTTGATCATGGATCACCTCATGGACAGGCCGCTTTTCCCACCAGGAAAGCTGACAATGTGGGAGTCATCAAAGCACTCTTGTGGGACATCATTTGCAGATGCAAAATACCTGGAACTATGGAATCCGGTAGACCTTCTCATTATTCATCAGCAATACTAAACAGTATCTACTGAAGCTTAGGAATACAGCATGTTCCATGTTCCATGTCATCCACAGTCCTCAGAAAAGGTGAAAAGAATGAATCAGACTCTTAAAAACAAAAATGCTTGAGCTTGAAATATCCAGAATCTGAAATGTCCAGAATTTTTATCAATAGTGCTGTGGGATCTTAGAAATCTTCCTTGCCGGACCTTTTTCTCCTCTAGGACCAGCGTCTTAGATGGAGATGAATGAGTTACCCAATTCGTATTTGGGACACAAGAAACATCCATGAGAATATAGGGCACAAGCCAGACGGTTTCAACCAGTACCAGCAGGAATGCAAGTACACGATATCTAGTCTGAAGCTGCAGTAATTACAAAGGTCCATTCTCACAAACCCACGTTTTGGACCTAAGTGACCCTAAATGGGATGGTCTACATACTCTTATTAACTTCTACTTTGCTGTAACAGTTGCAGAAATGGGTTCACCACTCATCTTAAATGACTGCCCAAGGTACACCAGTCAGATGGAAAACTGTCGACCCTGTGGGAGTCCTTCAATCCATTCTTCAAGATGGAAACCAGGACCATTAGAGCCTACAAATCCTGAAGGAATCCCAGAACTACGTTAGTTTTGTTTTCCTTCTAGAGCCACCTGAGCCAGGGAGCCACTCACTGTTTGGCCAAGTGGACTATCAGAGACTGTAAAACAAGGACAGTGTCTTGTTTGGGGTACTCACCATCCTTATAGAGTGGCAATCGCTGCAGGCTCAGTTGCAAGAGAGAGAGGTTTGAGACGGCATCAGCACAGTTGGCTTTGGTTATCCTGCACTAATTGTGGCCTATGTCATCCTGGGTGCTGTATTCCTAACTTTTGTAAAGGTTGTTAGGGAAACCATCAGCAAAGTTGGGACTGGGAAAATAACCAGAAAAGGCACGGTGCGTTACATAAACTGGTGCTGTGCATGCAGGTGGCACCAACCATCCAGTGATGAAGAGTTAGCCTTGAGACTCGATGTTTTATTATTGGAGTAAGATTATCTTCTACATGTCCTTGGAATAGGAGCAGGGAGTACTGGTACAGAATAATTTTGACTAACTGCATTCTTCTCTCTGAAAAGCCTTGTTTAACTTTGGTAGTTTGGCACAAGTAGTTACAGGGGTTGAAGACTTAGGCCACAAGAGTAACTCTCAATGCCTGAACAGTGTTTCAGGAGGTGTCCTGCTGTCTGCAGATACTGGCCAGAGCAGAGATAGGTCAGGGCAGGACAGACTGGAGATGGGAGAGGGGGCAGAGGGATTGAGGTGGGTGCTGGGACCTGTCTGAGTTCCTCTCGTCGTCCCACCACACCATCCAGGCACAACCACCACTGCAGCTGCCAAACAGAAAACTCGTTCCAGTGATGGTGAAGCTGAAGGTGCACTGCCAGTCCTCATCCAAGTGCTGGAGGTGACAAGGTGGGACAGCACGATGGTTTTCTGTGTGCTTGACACAGTGGTGTGGTACTTGCTGGAGAAATTGCCCTTGTTACTTTCCAAATTCTTGACAAAATAAACTGTAATGTAAAGGCAACGTTGTCCTGTGAATCAGCGCACTTGGAAGGGGCCTTATCGTGTCACACACTGCTGTTGAGGGAGTAAGAGCCAGTTAGTGGGAAATACATGCATAAACATATATTAACCTGGTGCAAAAATAATGAGTTGCTGATGTTAAGAGTTGTGTCCTCTGCTTTACAAACCATTTTAACTCAAAAAAGAAAA